>NW_026623111.1:57777845-58099095 GCF_023065955.2 Ursus arctos
ATTCCAGTCAAACCGTACTCTCTGAAAAAATGACATGCTTTTTCCACAGCTCTGCCTTTGCAAATTTCCCTTCCTTTTGCCTGGAATATTGTTCCCTTTTTATCTGCCTGATACCCTTCAAGATTCAGCTCAAGACTCCCCTTCTCCTAGAAGCTCCCCTCCCCCTACTTCATCCTAGATGGAGGTAGACATTTCTCTCTCTCTTTCTCCCTCTCTCTCTCTCCTTGCATTTCTCTTTTTATGCTCTTAGGATATTTAGCCTAGACCTTAACCCTAGGCTTACCTAGATTTGCATACCTTGCCATGATTCATGTATCTGCCTCTTCAAGTGGATTGTATACTGTTTAAGGTCAGAAGTTATATTATATTCATCTCTGCATTCCTGGCACCCAGCTTTTAGATGCTTAACCAGTGTTCAGTGAACAAACATAAATCTAATAAAACAAATAAATAAATTGGGCTCTGAATTCCTGGGTTCTAATGTCTGGAAACTGGGGTGTATAAAGAATATGGTGTTTAAAAGACCTGGAATCATGAGAGAACATTGTCACTGAACTCTCTCAACCTTGAATACAGGTTATAAACCTAAGGAAATCCCTTTTAGTGCAAAGAACAGTGGGGGAAACTGAAGGGGAAGAAATTAGAGAGGGGGAAAAACCGTATGAGACTCTTGACTCCAGGAAACAAACTGAGGATTTCGGAAAGGGAGGTGGGTGGGGGGATGGGGTAACTCAGTGATGGGCATTAAGGAGGGCACGTGATGTGATGAGCGCTGGGTATTATACACAACTAATGAATCACTGAGCAAAAACTAATGATGCACTATACGTTGGCTAATTGAATTTGAATTTTTTAAAAAATGCCTTTTCTTCAGTGTTCTCCTATAATGGGCTTTTTTCATCACCATATCCACCTGTACACATTTTTATTTATTACAGGAGGAGGACACTGTAGAATCTTTTTTCTTTAATAAAGCTCTTAAATTGCAGGCATGTCACCATGTTATGCATTTGTTCTTCTGTTGCCTTGTATAAGTGGATTGAAATTACTTCTCTGATGAAATGTCCATGGAGAGTTTTCTTTTTGCCTTGTGCAGTCAGAGGGAAAGAAGGCAAAAGCAACTTTGTGAGATTGATGCCTTTCCCAGAACCCCCCATCCACATCTCCTTCTTAATAAGTCAGTAGCCATGACAACTTCCAGGGAGCCCCAGAAAGCTTGGAGGCTACCTGCATCTGTTTTGCTCCATGGGCCTCCACCCAGGGGACTCAGGTCTGCATCTGACTGAGCCACAAGCAAAAATACAAGCCCTTCCTGAAGCCAGTCTCTCCTTAACATGGCCACTCTGGCTCAGAGTTTACTGTGGCTGCTACAGACTTGTCTTTGACCCAGGTTTGTCTGGCCTATTGGTTTCCATTTCTTCTTTGGCTTCTGACTATGGCCCGATTTGCTTTTCACTATTCTCTGACTTCACACTAAGTCCTTACCCAGAATGCCCTGCCCTAGGTTCCCAGTGTCTGCCATGACACTCTTGGTCCTGGCTCCAGCCTGTCTCCTCTGATTAACGGCTACCCAGGCCATTGCCCACATCCCTCTCACCCTCAACTCCCCCCCCAGCCCCAATTCATCCCTTGTCTTTACCAGTTACCCACCTCTGCTGGGGCTATGATAATAGGTGAGTGTAGGAGAAGCTCACACCACCCCATGGATGGAATAAGTGTACTGCTGAGACATTTCTATCAGCTGAGATTAGACTTGGCCATGCCTATTAGGAGCACCATCCATATGCAAATACATATGTGCTTGGTTCTACACTGGATTCTAGACTCCTGGATTAGACCCTTGGTAAATGATAAGAAAATGTATGGCTAGAAAGACCCCTGATCTCATAATTACTTCAGTGAAGTTTTCTCTACATTATCAACAGACAATTATTTAAAGCTTAAGATTTTGAGATAGCAGGCTGATTATCACTCATTTTTGTCTTCTGAAAATGGCATAGTTCCAGGCATATGGTGAGCACCAAATATTTTAATAAAGAGAAGGGAAGAAAGAAGGAAGGATGGAAGGAAGGGAAGAAGGAAGAGGGAGGGAGGGGGGAGGGACGAAGGCGGATTTTTGGACATAATAAAATTAGGTGGAGATAGAAGTAGCACTCTGGAGATAGAAAAATCACTGAACTGGGAGTTGGTCAGGAACCAGGAACTGTAAACCTGACTCCACCACCAATTTGTCACAGGACCTTAAAACATTCTGCCCCAAGTCTCTTTGTAGCCTCAAGGTCTGAGAAATGGAATCCAGATTTCATCAGGGTCACCTGGACCCTCTTTTCCTTTCTTTTTTGTTTTTAAGTTTTAATTTAAATTCTAGTTAGTTAACATATAGTGTAATCTTGGTTTCAGGAGTAGAATTTAGTGATTCATCACTTACATCTAACACCCAGTGCTCATTGCAACAAGTGCCCTCCTTAATGTCCATCACCCATGTAGCTCACCCCCCACCCACCTCCTCTCCAATAATCCTGTTTGTTCTCTATAGTTAAGAGTCTCTTATGATTTGCCTCCCTCTTTTTTTTCTGCTTCCCCTATGTTCATCTATTTTGTTTCTTAAATTCCATTATGAGTGAGATCATATGGTATTTGTCTTTCTAACTGACTTACTCGCTTAGCATAATACACTCCAGCTCCATCCACTTCATTGCAAATGGCAAGATTTCATTCTTTTTGATGGCTAATATTCCATTGTATATATACACCACATCTTCTTTATCCATTCATCAGTCGACAGACATTTGGGCTCTCTCCATAGTTTGGTTATTGTTGCTAATGCTGCTATAAACATCAGGGTGCGTGTGCCCCTTCAAATCAGTATTTTTGTATCTTTTGGGTAAATATCTAATAGGGCAATTGCTGGGTCATAGGGTAGTTCCATTTTTAACTTTTTGAGAAACCTCCATACTGTTTTCCAGAGTGGCTGCACCAGTTTGCATTCCCACCAACAGTGCAAGAGGGTTCCCCTTCTCCTCATGCTCAGCAGCATTTGTTGTTTCCTGGTTGTTAATTTTAGCCATTCTGACAGGTGTGAGGTGATATCTCATTGTGGTTTTGATTTGTATTTCCCTGATGCTGAGTGATGTTGAGCACTTTTTCATGTGTCTGTTAGCCATCTGGATATCTTCTTTGGAAAAATGTCTATTCATGTCTTCTGCCCATTTCTTAACTGGATTATTTGGTTTTTGGGTGTTGACTTGGATAAGTTTTTCATAGATTTTGGATATTAACTCTTTATCAGATATGTCATTTGAAAATGTTTTCTCCCATTCCATAGGCTGACTTTTAGTTTTGTTGATTGTTTCCTTCACTGTGCAGACATTTTTTATCTCAATGAAGTCCCAATAGTTCATTTTTGCTTTTGTTTCCCTTGCCTCCAGCAATGTGTCTCATAAGAGGTTGCTGCGGCAGAGGTCAAAAAGGTTTCTGCCTGTGTTCTTCTCTAGGATTTTGATAGTTTCCTGTCTCACATTTAGGTCCTTCATCCACTTTGAATTTATTTTTGTGTATGATGTAAGAAAATGGTCCCATTTCATTCTTCTGCATGTAGCTGTCCAGTTTTCCCAACACCATTTGTTGAAAACACTGTCTTTTTTCCTATTGGATACTCTTTCCTGCTTTGTTGAAGATTAATTGACCATGTAGTTGTGGATCCATTCATGAGTTCTCTGTTCTGTTCCATTGATCTGTGTGTCTGTTTTTGTGCCAGTACCATACTGTTTTGATGATTACAGCTTTGTAATATAGCCTGAAATCCAGAATCGTGATGTCTCCAGTTTTGTTTTTCTTTTTCAAGATTTCTTTGGCTATTTGGGGGTTTTTTTGTAGTTCCATATAAATTTTAGGATTGTTTGTTCTAGTTCTGTGAAAAATGCTGCTGCTATTTTGATAGGGATTGCATTAAATATATAGATTGCTTTGGGTAGTATAGACATTTTAACAATATTTGTTCTTCCAATCCATGAGCACGGAATGATTTTCCATTTCTTTGTGTCATCTTCAGTTTCTTTCATGAGTGTTCTATAGTTTTCAAAATACAGATCTTTTACCTCTTTGGTTAGGTTTATCCTATGTATCTTATGGGTTTTGGTGTAATAGTAAATGGGACTGATTCCTTGATTTCTTTCTGCTACTTCATTATAGGTATATAGAAATGCAACAGATTTCTGTACATGGATTTTGTATACTGTGACTTTGCTGAATCCATGTGTCAGTTCTAGCAATTTTTTGGTGGAGTCTTTCAAGTTTTCTACATAGAGTATCATGTTGTCTGTGAATAGTGAAAGTTTGACTTCTTCCTTGCTGCTTTGGATGCCTTTTCGTTGTCTGATTGCTGAGGACTTCCAGTACTATGTTAAATAACAATGGTTAGAGTGGACATCCTTGTCTTGTTCCTAACCTTAGAGGAAAAGCTCTCAGATTTTCCCCATTGAGGATGATATTAGCTGTGGGTCTTCTGCATATGGCCTTTATGATGTTGAGATATGTTCCCTCTATCCCTACTTTGTTGAGGGTTTTTATCAAGAATGGATGCTGAACTTTTTCAAATGCTTTTTCTGCATCTATTGAAAGGACCAGATGGTTCTTACCTTTTCTTTTATTAGTGTGGTGTATCACGTTGATTGATTTGCAAATATTGAACCACCCTTGCAGCCCAGGAGTAAATCTCACTTGATCGTCTTGAATAATTCTTTTAATATACTGTTGGATTTGATTTTTTAGTGTCTTATTGAGAATTTTTGCGTCCATGTTCATCAGGGACATTGGCCCGTAATTCTCCTTTTTGGTGGGGTTTTTGTCTAGTTTTGGAATCAAAGTAATGCTGGCTTTGTAGAATGAGTTTGGAAATATTCCTTCCATTTCTATTTTTTGTAACAGTTTGAGAATAAGTATTAGCTCTTCTTTAAATGTCTGGTAGAATTCCACTGGGAAGCCATCTGGCCCTGGACTTTTGTTTGTTGGGAGATTTTTTTTTTTTTTTAGATGTTATTTATATATTTATTTGAGAGAGAGAGGGAACAAGCATTGGGGAGGGAGAGAGAGAGAAGCAGACTTCCTGCTGAGCAGGAAGCTGGATGCAGGGCTCAGTCCCAGGAACCAGAGATCATGACCTGAGCTGAAGGTAAATGCTTAACCAACTGAGCCACCCAGGCGCCCCTATTGGGAGATTTTTAATTACTGATTCAATTTCTTTGCTGGTTATCATTCTTTTTTTTTTAAATAATAATATTTTTTATTATATTATGTTAGTCACCATACAGTTACATCCCTAGTTTTTGATGTAAAGTTCCATGATTCATTACTTGCGTATAACACCCAGTACACCCAGATTTTCTCTTTCTGTTTCAGTTTTGGTAGTCTGTATGTTTCTAGAAATGTATCCATTTCTTCCAGATTGCCCAATTTGTTAGCATCTAATTTTTCATAATACTCTCTTATAATTATTTGGATTTCTGTGGTGTTGGTTGTGATCTCTCCTCTTTCATTCATGAATTTATTTATTTGGGTCCATTCTCTGTTCTTTTTGATAAGTCTGGCTAGGGATTTATCAGTTTTATTGATCTTTCAAAGAACCAGCTCCTAGTTGCATTGTTCTGTTTTACAGGGGTTTTTTGTTTGTTTGTTTCTATATCATTTATTTCTGCTCTAATCTTTATTATTTCCCTTCTTCTTCTGGCTTTAGGCTTTATTTGCTGTCCCTTTTCTAGCTCCTTTAGGTATAAGGTAGGTTGTGTATTTGAGACTTTTCTTATTTCTTGAGGTAGACCTGTATTGCTATGTACTTCCCTCTTATTACTGCTTTTGCTGTATCCCAAAGGTTTTGGACTGACATGTTTTCATTTACACTCACTTCCATGTCTTTTTTTAATTCTTCTTTAATTTCCTGGTTAACCCATTTATTCTTTAGTAGGATGTTCTTTAATCTCTGTGTATTTTTGGTCTTTCCAAATTTTTTCTTGTGATTGACTTCAGGTTTCATAGCATTATGGTCTGAAAATATGCATGGTGTGATCTCAACCTTTTTGTTCTTGTTAAGGCCTGATTTGTGACCCAGTATGTGATCTATTCCCTTCCTGTCTATTCTGAGTTTCCTAGAGCTTAACTGATTTTAGTCATGCTTTGTTCTCTCTGGACAGATGTGTGTCGATCACCTCCAGGGGGTCCCTGAAATTTGTGGCCTCTACCCAAGCTTTCCTATCGCACGTGGTCTCAGAAATGTTAATCCTAACTTCTCAAAGGCCAGTCAAACCTCCTAGCCAACTCCCTGTCAAAGGAATCTAGCTCCTTATTTAGATATCCCTCGACACCCCTCCCCCAACTAGTATCCCAGAGGATTTTGAAAAAAACAGCCCTAGAAACCTCAAATAGCCAATACAGATGACCCTAGACCTGAAAAACAGGAAGTATCAGGTCTTGGGCTTTGGGCTCCCATTCTCTAAACTGCCAACAGATCTATAATTTCACTTTAAATTTAAATTCTATTTAGTGTTTTCTCGTCTTATTTTAAAGTGACTTGTTGGTTTTTAGGGTACTCCACAGCTTTATGTAAATCACAGGCAGCAGGAAGGATTAAAAAACTCATCAAGAGTAGCTTGAGGGGCACCTGGGTTAAGTCAGTTAAGTGTCTGCCTTTGGCTCAGGTCATGATCCCAGGGTCCTGGGATTGAGCCTCATGTCGGGCTCTCTGCTTAGCTGGGGCCTGCTTCTCCCTCTGCCTGCCACTCAGCCTGCTTGTGCACACTCTCTCTCTCTATCTGTCAAATAAATAAATAAATAAAATCTTTAAAAAAAAAAAAAGTAACTTGAGCTCATCACAGTGGCATGAGGTATTTCAGACATTAATGCTTTCACCTACCCCAGAGCCTTTCATGTTGGGCCTCAGTGGGTGATCCTGCTTTTTGAAGACATTTTCGAGAGGAAACAATTCATAAACCCTAAATACAAAGAAAACAATAATTCTTAAGCTTTTTTTCCTCCCCATTCAGCCATTTTTGCCCTCTCTGGCTATCCTAGGCTGTGACCCTTCCAGGCACACAACAGGGTGGGCATTACTAATTTTTATACTTTGCAGCAGGTGCCCCCCTTACCCTCAGCCTTGGAAGAAGTCCTTGAGTGGGCAGGAGTTTAGGCTGTAAGATGAGTGGTTGCTCCACAGCCCTAAGACCTACCCAGTCCTCAGAACACTATGAAAAAGAAACATTGCCAAAAGACTAAAATCCTAATAACACAGGCATATATGGTATACAATGGATGGCACACGTGTTTGCTTGAACTGTTCAAGATTTTTAAATTGAGGTTTATGAGGAGAAATAACTTTGAATCTTTGTCAAAGTTAAGTTCTGAAGCCCATCTTTCATAAGATCCCTATCCTTGGGCAATGAGATAGAGGAAGAGGGTGGGACAGACCTATGGTATGGGCATCCAAGGCTGCTAGGCCACAGTGTGTGCAAGAGCCCAACCATGACTGTAGGATAAAGAGGCTCAACCCTCATCCCTCCACAACCAGGGCCCTCTCTAGCCCCCTGAGCCCTTGCAGCTCCCTCCCTGCCCATAGGCAAGACTGCAGGACCCCATAAAGCCTAACTTGTGCCTTCTGTCCCCACTTCCGTACCCTAGTCCAGTCTTATCTGACTTCAGTTGCAGACCCTTTGCTTCAGACACTGTCCTTGATGCATCACCAACTCTATGTGGACTCTATTTTAGACAGTTCCTGTGGACCTTGGACTGTCCTTCACCTAGGATGTTGTCTCCATTGCCTTTTGCTCCCCAACTACTACCATGGATCAGTCCCACTCCACATCCACACACGGAATCCTCATCTGTGCCAGAACCCCAGCACTCCCCACAGCTGCACAGGAAAGTTCATACTGACTATGCCCAAACACTTAAATGTGTCATGTCACCTCTCAGGACCTGGAGGCTATTGGCCAAATCCTATGGGCTTGGGATTCAAGGAAAACCTCTTCAACCCATGTTCAAACGGGAATCCTTCGAACTCCAGGGATTCCACAAAGGTGCCCAGTGGTCACTCCAGACTCAAGGAAGGGTGACAAATAAGATGGGTTCAATACACCCACCCTCCCTTCACCCAGAGCAGCTCCTTTTTGATCTGTCTCACATGTTTGCCGTTCCCGAACATGATTTTACTTAAAGTAGTGGTTCCATTTTTTTTGTTTCCAGTACACTGCTTAAACTTCTTCGTGTAAATAATTATAACCAATTTGAATTATGACACTTCCCTTCAGTTTTTTAACTCTATAGTTGCTTTTTATTTTTTTAATAGCTCAAAACTGCTACTAAGTGAACTTGGACAGAATCTTATTCTACACACCTCAAGTGCAAAGCCAGTTGTTTGAAACCATTTCTGAGTGGGATCAGTCACCCCTGTTTTCTCCTCATTATCAGAAAAAAAAAGGCCCATTTTTCCTCAGCAGGATCTCTTTAGAGTGTCCATATTTATAACAACATAATTATAACCCATGAGAGAGAAATAAAAATGTTAATGACTATTTTTCCTGAGAAACAGAAAGTCATTCAATGTTTGTGAATAAAATGCTATGGAAATGATCTTTAAAAAATACATTTAAATTTGGCATTGACCTTTGTAGCAGCCAGCCCTAGCTCTCTCTCTCAGCTGGGATCAGTATGCACAGGTATCTACAGCTTTCAACAGTAAATCTGTAAATCTCCTTCATTATGTGCTGCCCCTGAGCTGCCAATATAAGCCTCATAAAAAGAAGCCACCTCCTCCTCCTCGCTAGTTAACACATCTCCACAGAAGCAAGAGATGGAAATGAATGTTCTTTTTTTTCCCCCCTATAAACACAATATACATGTTTCTGTGAAGCAGACCCAGTGGGAAAGAACAGGCCCTGTTTTCCCAGGGTTGGCAGCTGGCAGGGAGGAAAAGAAATTCTTAGTCCTCCAGGCTGCTTTGCCACTGTTCCATGTTTCCCAGACCACACACCTCATCAAGGGCCATTGTGAGGTAAAGGATTACAAGTCTACACAATTACATGTTGTTTCACTTGATTAAGTTCAGGGCTTATGATACAGAGTTACCTACTTGCAAGAAAATACGACACTTTCTCACTACATACAAGTTGACAAAAATAAGCTCAGGCCAAGTTTGGCTTCATTCACTGCAGCCGCAAAGCCTGCCTCAGGGTGGGAAGAGTGGCTTCCCTCCTCTCTGCCCAGTGTCCTGGCTGATCTCTTCCCAGTTCTTTTCCAAATCTACTACCTCTACGAACAGCTGATTTTCTGAGCCCCCTGAGTGTACCAGACCCCTGTTAGTGGCTGCAGTTCCCTTTGATAAGGCCAAAATAACAAAATCTTCTCATTGTATCTTTACCAAAGCATCAATTACATATAAGATAACCCTTGCCTTGTAGCCCATGTCCTCCCTCTTCTGGGATTCTTTAAGGGATGGTGTTAAATAATTTCACCTCATTTTCCAGCAACAACAACAAAAGCCCTAATATTTTTTCTAGAAGTCATTTTAAATGGTTCTGTGATCTTGGATTATGACTTTATCCTTCAGATGTTCAAATTATATTTCTCAGAGTTCCAGGATTCTGTAGCGTGATTGGATGGGGGGATGGTAGTGTCTCCCATTCCCACACCAAAGCAGCCCTACTTCTCTCTGTGTAATGCCCTGGGGTTATGTAGCTATGCCCTTAACTATTGGAAAGGCAGCAAGGTACAACCATCTCCAAATAGAACCCACACTATTAGATAATCACTCACCCAGCAAGACACAGCCTGGTCAAAACAGCTCTTTAATTATCCCCTGGGTTCTAAGCCCACCAGAGGGTGCATGTCAGAGGACCCAGCCTCTCTGGTTTATCCCCTCATTTTCTTCTCCCCTCATTGCCCCCCTCCATCTCTTCAACCCACTTCCCTCCCCTTAGAATTCTACCTTTTCTTCTCTTCACCTCTGGGAAAGGGGGAGGTGAGTTGGGAAGAAGGCACTGCACATCCAATCCTTCTAGAGATAGAGCAAATAAAGAGCAAAGAACTCTATGCCTCCAGACTCAAAGTGAAATGTCCACAAGATAAACTTTGTTCTGTTAGCATTACTCACTTCTGTAGCAAAAATAAAGGCATTACTGTGCCAACAAGGCTCTAAATCTTTTTACCATTGGCAAATACCCTTTTCTATTATCCCAACCTAATACAGGCTAGTGTTCCAGTATGAAGATCTCATAAGTAAAGAGGATAAAAGAAGAAAACTCTGCCCTACCACACTTTGGACAGAGTTTTATTAAAAAAAAAAAAAAAAAAAAAAAAGTTAGGTTTGAGATTCTTTTCTCTCTGCCAAAAGAAGGACTGTTCCTTTAGCCTGGAAGCCAGAATGAAGAAGACACTTGAGCAGAGTCACAAGCTAAGAGCTGCCTTTGAGCCAGAATTTGCATGCTAGCACAGCATGTAGCAAGAATTAGAGCTTTGTTGTTGCAATCCACTAGATATGGGGGCTGTTTCCACTGTAGGATAACTTAGAAAAGGCTGACAAATAAGAAATAACAACGAAGAAAAACTTAAACTGTGTGGCATTTTCTTTGGGACCAGGTGACAGGTGAAAAGAAAGTTTTTTTTTTAAATAATACGTGCCACCTCTGAATAGAAACTAGAAAGCCATTGCATGGTCCATCCAACACTGCTCTTTTTCCTCAACCATAAGACTAAGATTGGGGCAGCTCCTCAGCCTAGATCCCAAAATGAAGAAGAAACATGGGGCCAACCACAGAGCCATGGCCATGACAAGGATTGAGGAAAGCACCTTTGTTGTTTTAAGCACCCCAAAAAAGTTTGAAAGGATACATTTATACATCTTTGTGTCAGTAGGAGAAAGGGAGGGAGGAAGGGAGAGGGAAAGAGAGGACAAGAGGAAGAACATGTTCAGGCTATCAATGACGAGAGAAACGTTAAAGGAAGAGGGATGTTTGGCATATTGTCTGTCGCCAGTCGGACTCAAACAAGACCTAGATGGTAGATGAAGTGAGAAAATGCAGAAATTACAATGGAAACAAGCACCTGCTGCTCTGGAACTAATTGATTATGGTTCCGAAGGAGGCACCACAGTGAACAAGTAACAGCTCATCACACTTACAAGCCTTTTGTCAGCAATACCCCCAAGCAACCTCTTCCCTCCCTTTCCCAACCCACCAAAACCTCACCCCGCTAATCCATATGCCAGCATAAAGACGCTCAGGAAAACTTGATTCTTTCCCCCATAGCATCAATGTACTGTGAAAACCCTTCTAAATGTGAAATCCTCAGGAACAGTGGCATTAAAGTGTCATGGTCCATCATAGAACCAGAATACCTCTTTGTATATGGCTGTAATGATAAATGAGAAAGATCTGCACACCATCATCACAACAGGTGGTGGGAGGGGGAGGAGGGAAGCAGGACAAAGCTTGCTGAAGGGGATGCGTATAAGCTTATTTATTCAGCCAGGAGAGATCAGTATCCCTAAGAAACAAGTGGAGTTGGACAACCCCCAGATAAGAAAAGACAGAAAAGTCATTCTTGATTCCTCTTTCCTGTTGAAGGCTTATATTCAATTAGTTACCAATTTCTACTAATTCCAGCTCCACAGCATTCATCTCTAACGCCTCTTCATTTCCCTGACACTACTGAGTATAGCAATAGCTCTTCCTGGACCAGTGCAATATTTACAAGCTATGTCCTTGCTCCCCAGCCCTCGTGCATCCATTCTACACAATGCCAATGGATTAATCTCCCTAAAACATTGTTCTGATATCACTCACCTGCTCCCTCATACAATGGACTAGAGTCCCAAGTCCCTACCCTAGCTTCCCAACTCCTCCCCAATCTGGCTCACTGTTCCCTTTACACACTTAGAAATCTGACTAAAATAAAGGATTCATTCCTTTACACAGCTACCATTTTTTTTCTTTCTGTACCTTGTTTGAGCTATTGCCTTCTCCCTTTATTTCCAGTGTCTCAATCTTATCAATCCTTCAGTGAGCCTCCTTGCCGTGTCCTCCTTGAAGCTCTCCATAACCCTTCCAATTAGCAGTCATTGTTCCCCACTCTGAATTCACAGCTCCCATCATGTGAGTCTCTTCTTGGATACTTATCACTCCAAACTGGGGTCATTTGTGTGCATGCCTGTCTCCCTCTTACAGCTTGCTGCAAGGCAAGATCCATCTTCTTTATACTATGGAAGGAAGGAAGGAAGGAAGGAAGGAAGGAAGGAAGGAAGGAAGGAAGGAAGGAGAGAGAGCAGGAGAAGGAAGAAGCTTTGCTAGTAACTGGACCTGACAGCTAAACATCCCAAATGCCCTGAGTAGTCCCCCTGACAAAACTGGTGCCTGCTTTACTGCCTCCCTGGACTTTCCTCGCTTTTCCAAAATGTGGTGCAGTTATGGTCTCTACTCTCTTCTTCTCCCCTCATTAACTGCCAAAAACAGTCCCAGATTAGGTTGCCAGATCCCTGAGCCTTCAGCCAGGGTCCACTGTTCCTTGAGAGCAGCGATGGGGAAGCCAAGAATAGGGCAGAACACTTAGGAAGACTCAGGCCAGGCTGGGGAAAGGAAGGGGAAGTTTCACAACAGAGAGTGCTGTGCAGAACCATGAAGTCGAGGCATCACATCAATTCACATGGCTGCCTCTGTGCTACAACCTCAAATGCAAAATAGCCAGGTGTCCCAACACCTTCCAGGGACAGAGCACACGGCTCTGAAGTGAAGAGTCCTCCCATAGCTCTACAGGCATGCTGTCCCCGGAGCATCCATAGAGAATGATAACAGTTTGCTATGTTCCAGGCCCTCTGCCAAGTGCTGCACATGAATGATTTAATTTAATCCCCAAAATGCCTACCATTTTATAGGGGAAGAAGCTGAGACTCTGCACTGTGGCCGTCTCACAGAGATCCAGTTAGCTGGAGTTGCCCCATTTCGCTCCTGCAGCTTTGATGTGATGTGTAGACAGCTCAGATGGCAGGAGGCCCCCCTGCCCCCCCCCACCCCCTCTCCTGTTTCCCTGGAAAGCTTCTCCTGGGAGGTGACTCTGTTTCAGCACAGCCATTTGTATGCAATCTTTTATTCCATCACCTGTTGTGCTCTGCCAGTCAGCACTTCCAAAGCCCCAGCACTGATTGTAAAGCCCCTGTGTGACTTAATATGTTTGACAAGTTTTGAGTGTGGGGACAGTGGATGCTGCCTATCTTCCATCAGATGTCATCTTTTCTTCTGGACCCACCACCTTCCTGGTATCAGCAGTGGTAACCAGTCAGCAAGCACAGTCTAGTCATTGATGTTGGGTTTGCATAGCCTGTCATTCCATGAGGGCTGTCCTTTAAATCAAAGTCTGAGTCCATGCTGGTCACACATTCTGTCCCAGAAGAAGTCTTCACCGCCTCCCATAACCAGGCTCTCTCCGCTCCCTCTGTATCCAGTTGCCAAATGCATCTTGCTCCACAACTTTTGGTGGCTCCTCAGCGTCTCAGTAATTATGGGCAAGGGTTCTTGTCTCACATTTACAGCCCTTTTTGTTCTGGTACAGGCAGCTTTCCAGCCTTATCTCCAGCCCTGGACTCCCGCTGAGTCCCTTCCTCCAAACTCTGAAATGCCGGCAGTCTTTTCCCTCTCCACTTCTATCTGTAGAAGTCCCAACACCACCTCAAGACTCAGCTCAAAGGCTGAATCTTTTCAGAACTTCCTTCATGAGTTCTCTCCTGATTCCTCATCCTGGATAGGATTTTTCAATTGCTATGACTCCATGCAGTTGTGCCTCTGTTACTGCCCTCACAGCACTCTACAATAACCTACATTCTCCTCTAACTTCCTTCAGCATACACTCAACTCAGAGGCAGACTTTCCTGCATGTCCTTCCCCACCAACACCACAATAGCAGCTCGCAGGGGCTCTCACATCCTCTTTATTGAGTTTCACTATAAATTAGGTAACTACATTGGCAGAGTCATTGGATTCACTCCTTTATCCTGGGGTTTTATCCTGCGATTTGTTGTTTTCCTTTTCCTTATTTCTCATGCTATCAAGTGGTGGTGATTGTCCATTTTAATCTAGTAACAATCCAGAAGTTTTCTAAATATCACTTACATACAAGTGATCTGAATATGCTGGGAATTTCTCCATGTTATGAAGATAAAATGTGAAGGATACCGAGAAATAGGGTCACCCCCCCACACACCATGTCCCTTCCCAGCCTGGAGGCCTATACAAAGCCTGAGGGATGAACCTCTTTTTATTCCACAGCTTGTCCTATAGGTTTTACACTTTTCCTGAGTTAGAAAAATGATTAAGTACTTTTTGGTCAAAAGGCTCCTGCTAGGCTCTAGACTCCAAGGGTAGAAAAATACATTAAAAAAAGATGAAACCAAGGACATTAAGACCTATTCTGCTTAATTATGCCAATAAGAACTGGAAAACACAAGACATCATTAAGTGAAAAGTCAACACACAGAATGGGAGAAAATATTTGCAAATCATATATCTGATAAGGAACATGTATCCAGAATATATAAAGAACCCTTACCACTCAATAATAAAAAAGACAACTATTCCCAATCTTAAAATGAATAAAAGGTCTGAATAGACATTTCCCCAAGGAAGAGATACAAATAGCCAGTAAGCACGCAAAAAGATTCTCAACATCCTAGTCATTAAAAAAAATGCAAAAAACCACAATGAAATAACACTTCATACCTACTAGAATGGCTAGAATAAAAAAAGTCAGATAACAGGGAGTATTGACAAGGATGTGGAAAAATTATAACTCAAACACTGCACGATAAGAATGTACTATGATGCAGCCATTTGGAAAACAATCTGGCTGGCATTTCCTCAACCGATTAGATTTAGAGTTACCACATAGGTCAGCAATTGCACTCTAAGGTGTATAACCATGAGAAATGAAAATATATGTGCACCTAGAATCTTGTAAATAAATATTTATGGCAGCATTATTCATAGTAGCCAAAAGGTAGAAACAACCCAAATATCCATCAACACAAGAATGGATAAACAAAATGTACCATGGAATATTATTCAGCTATAAAAAGAAATGAAGTACTAATACATGCTATGACATGGATGAATCTAAAAACATTTTGCTAAGTGAAAGAAGCGAATCACAAAAGATCACATGCTATACGATTCCTTTCATATAGAAGTCCAGAATAGGGAACTCTATAGAGACAAAACGTAGATTAGTGGTTGGTTAGGGCTGAGAAGGGGGATAAGAGAGGTGAGGGATGACGTGTAAAGGGGTTTCTTTCCGAGGTGATTAAAATGCTCTAAACTCAACTGGTTTCAGGGATTCAAACAAGATTGTCAGAACTCTCTTCCTTTTCCTTCCCTTCCCTTCCTTTCCCTAACTTCCCCTTCTCTCCCTTGCCATGAACCCTCCACTCTCTCCATCAAGAGTGTACTCCACAGGGATGCCTAGATGGCTCAGTTGGCTAAGCATCCGTCTGGCTCTTGGCTTTGGCTTCGGCTCAGGTCATGATCTCAGGGTTGTGAAATCAAGCCCTGTGTCAGACTCTGTGCTGGGCATGGAGCCTGCTTAAGATTTTTTCTCTCTCTCCCCCTACCGCTCCCCCTCCAGTTGTGAGCTCTCTAAAAGAAAGGAGTCTATTCCATAGAGTCTTTATCAGTGTCCCAGAGACATTGCTGCCAACACTCTAAACTCTGAGTCTGAAGCTTGTGGTCCGAGAGCAGAGAGAGCACATGTGTTCATCAATCCTAATTTCATGGATGAAATTCTTAATTCCTAAGAAAGACTTTGGTTGCCTGGCTTAAGACACATGTCCATCTTAGGCAAACTTCCATGACCAGAGAATGAAATACTATGTGTGGCTGGCCAGGTCTGGGTTACATGCCAAGGGGGTATGGATGCTAAAGGGACCAAAACAGTAAATGTCCATTACTGGACTTAAAGAATGTTAAGGAAATTTTTTACTCACCAAAAAATGTCATCTAGATCTGCTCCCTAAACCAGTCAATGCACTTATTTGAACAGAACAGAATTAAGGAGATTGATCTGAGAATAAATAATATTAGAAAGCTAACAAAATTCCAGGAAGGCCAGAGAATAAGGTCAGAAACAGGGGGTACACCAGAACCAAAGCTAACATCATGCTATAAAGCCATTGCCGAATGTCGTACACTATAGCTGGTAAACCTGCACTGGACCTTAAATGTCACCACTGTTGCCACTGCTACTCTGTGCCTGGAAACTGGATGGCTCATTTGCCAACCCACTAGAAGGATTATTTCCAGTGGCCAAACGTTCAGCTGAAAATTGAGGACTCTATTCCTAAGAATGAGGAGAGAATGAATTTTGAGTAGTCTGACCATATATCCTGGTTGGCCTAGGACAGTCCCAGATGTTGTCTATTGCCCATTATCCCTTGTGTTCCCTACACTTTAATATCTGTCCTGGTTTTCATTTTTATGAAATATAATTATCAAATATTGTATTAAAGTAAGCTGGGAAGGGTTTGGTAGAGGTGTACTTTTCATTCCTGTGCTTTGGACCCATCTGGTAATGTGTGAGATACACGTGAAGTCTCACATAAATACATGCATGGTAAAACCCAGAAGACAACTAGCAATAATACACTTTTCTCTTTTCTTCGCCTTTCCAGATGCAACAGAGCTAACACCTCCCTTCAAGGGTCCAGATAAGGGAATTCATTGATAAAACAAAGTGTGTTCAGACAACCAACTCCTCCTGGTCTTGGGTGATGGTGGGCAAAGTATTTGGTGATGCTATCTCTGCCAGCCACTTGGTGGATCAGCCAGTTGTGGTCTGACCTATAGCATCAGCTACGAAGTATACAAAGCCTGTAGGCCACCAGTCAGTGGAGTCAATGGGAAATGGACAGGGTGGATGTACATGAAATAAATGTGCAGAAATGGAGGCTGAGCGGTCTTAATGTGGAGTATACAGGGAGTAGTATGAACTCTCTTGCTACAGTGGTTTTGTCATTTAATTCTTGGGATAAATCTACAACTATTGATTTTATTGTGTAGTAATTGAATTAATTATAATTGGCTAAAGTTTAAAGAATCCCTTTCCACCCTCAGAAGTGGCCCAGTTTAGACTGTAAATCATGTAGGCACTGTAAAATGACAGGAAACTAGCAGGATGTGTCAGTCTGTCCTTCACCATCCAAATAGCCATGAGCACCTGAGCACCTCAAGGGAGATAACCACAAAATCTGACTGAGTTATCTATCATCCAGCTCAGACTCCAGGATCTCTGAGTACTATGCAGTCTTCTCAATCAGGTCTCAACGTCACTCCTCATGGTCTGGCAATCTCCAAACAAAAAATCAAGTTAGCTACATCCAACACGCCCAGTGTACAATGTTGGAAAATAAGACAGCAATTGTTATCCCTTCCCTGGCAGTAGAGTAATGTCCTCGGTTAGTGTGACAGTTAATTTTATGTCAACTTGACTAAGGGATGCCTGGATAGCTGGGAAAACATTATTTGTGGGTGTATCTGTGAGGCTGGTTCTGGAAGAGATTAACATTTGAATAGGTAGATTGAGTAAAGAAGATTCCACTCACCAATGGGAGTAAGCATCATCCGTTCTGATGAGAGCGTGAATAGAACAAAAAGGTGAAGGAAGGGGAATTTACTCTCTTCTTAAACTGGACAGCCATCTTCTCTTACCCTCAGACAATGGTGTTCCTGGTTCTCAGATCTGCACACTCAGACTGATTCTTTAAATATCAACCTCCCTGATACTTGGCTTTTGGACTTGGACTGGAACTTACACCATTGGCTCCCCTAGTTCTCAGTCCTTTGGGTTTGGACTGGAACTATACCACCAGCTTTCCTGGGTCTCCAGCTTATAGCCGAAAACTTGTGGGACTTCTAAGCCTCCATAACTGCATGAGCCAATCCTTCATAATAAATCTCTCTCTCTCTATCTCTCTCTCTCTCTCCATATATATATATATAATTCTGTTTCTCTGGAGAGCCCTGAAACCTGACAGTCAGCTGAGTCTAGCAGTTCCCTTGTTCTGCTCTCTGAAGAGAGTGTTCTAGCCTACTGTCCTCAATGCCCCTGGCTTTATCTTCTTAGAGATTCTATTTTTCTTTGCTCATTATCCTCCATGGAGACATCTTAGGAGGGTATTAAAAAGTATAAAATGGGGGTATGGGGTAATTGGGTGACAGGCATTAAGAAGGGCACTGATGTAATGAGCACTGGGTGTTACATGCAACTGATGAATCACTACTAATTCTACCCCTGAAACTAATAATACACTGTATGTTAACTAAATTGAATTTAAGTAAAAAGCAAAAGTGAACTATTGGAATTTCATCAAGATAAAAAGCTTTTGCACAACAAAGGAAACAGTCAACAAAACTAAAAGGCAACCTACAGAATGGGAGAAGATATTTGCAAATGTCTTATCAGATAAAGGGCTAGTATCCAAAATCTATCAACTTATCAAACTCAACACCCAAAAAACAATCAAGAAATGGGCAGAAGACATGAAGAGACATTCCTCTAAAGAAGACAGACAAATGGCCAATAGACACATGAGAAAATGGTTGACATCACTTGGCATCAGGGAGATACAAATCAAAACCACAATGAGATACCACCTCACACCAGTCACAATGGCTAAACTTAACAATTCAGGAAATAACAGATGTTGGTGAGGATGCGGAGAAAGGGGGACCCTCTTACACTGTTGGTGGGAATGCAAGCTGGTGCAGCCACTCTGGAAAACAATATGGAGGTTCCTCAAAAAGTTGAAAATAGAGCTACCCTATGACCCAGCAATTGCACTACTAGGTATTTATCCGGATACAAACATAGTGATTCAAAGGGTCACATGCACCCAATGTTTATAGCAGCAATGTCCTCAAGAGCCAAACTATGGAAAGAGCCCAGACGTCCATCGACAGATGAATAGATAAAGAAGATGTGGTATATATATATATATATATATATATATATATATATATATATATATATATATATATATATAAATGAAATGTTACCCAGCCATCAAAAAGAATGAAATCTTGCCATTTGCAACGACATGGATGGAACTAGAGGGTATTATGCTAAGTAAAATAAGTCAGTCAAAGAAAGACAAATACCATATGATTTCACTCATATGTGGAATTTAAGAAACAGATGAACATAGGGGAAGGAAAGAAAAATAAGATAAGATGAAAACAGATAGGGAGGCAAACTATGAGAGACTCTTAACTATAGGGAACAAACTGAGGGTTGCTGAAGGGGAGATGGGTAGGGGGATGGGGTAACTGAGTGATGGGCATTAAGGAAGGCACTTGAAGTAATGAGCACTGGGTGTTATATGCAACTGATGAATCACTAAATTCTACCTCAGAAACTAATAATGCAGTGTATGTTAATTAAATTGAATTCAAATAAAACATTTAAGAAAAAAATTTTAAGTATAAAACAGGCAGTAAAGTGTGACAGAGAAAGGGAGGGCCTGGGTTGGGCAATTTAAAGTTTCCTGAAACTTCCAGATGGCATGAAAGGTGCACAGAGGTTCCCATAAGCTCCATGAAGTTTCCCATAAGCTCCATGGAAGGTGCACTAAGGTTCCCACAAGCTCCATGAAGGTTCTCATAAGCTCCATGGAAGGTGCACAGAGGTTCCCATAAGCTCCATGAAGGGTGGCACTGGTGCTGTCAACTGGCCGGTCTTCCAAGGAGGTTACTGTGACAAAGGCACAGTGATCCTGGCCTGAGGGCTACGGGGCCAATGGTCTGAGCTGGGTACTGAGTAGAACTCATAGCTGGGAGGACCTCTGGGTCCCAACAAACCTGATAAAAACAAACAGGTGACATCAGAAGCAGAAACTAGCAGGATGCCCAGAAATGGGGTCAGACCAACCACCTCTCAATGGACACCAGCCAGAGCACAGCAAGGACTGCCCTGAGCCACCAACATTAAGAAATCACCTTAGCTTCCATCTTGGAGAGGAGCAGGTGGGTGAAGAAAATCTGAAAGCCCGAATCATCCATAGGGACTGAGCTAATTTAAAGAAACTGTTTCAGTTATAGGACCAGCCTAACTGTACCATGTTGACCTAAAATTTCGTTTTCACACTCTACCCAATAGGGTGGAGGACTGATGAGAGCCATCAGATCAGTTCTATGTTCACTTTATACACGTCTATAGTGTCAGAAAATTTGCAACCACATTACAAGCAAAAAGTTTCTATGTTTATAGGCATTTTATCATGATAGTTTCATTTGCAGTGAATTTTTAAGAATGTAAACAGCTGTAGCAGTGTTTGCAGGAGTAAATTTCATCACTATGGCATATCAAAGACACATTCTAGCAGCAGGGAAATGGAAATTATGAGAAACTAAAATCTGGAGTGTCATATAAACTCCTACAAAGTGTGTGTGTGTGTGTGTGTGTGTGTGTGTGTGTGTGCGCGCGCGCGCATGTGTGCATGCTCACGCAAGATCAGGAGCAGGGCAGGGGGAGCCTGTGAAGTTGTGCTAATCCGTTAGGGCTCCTTGGAGCTGATGCTGGGCTCCCCTGGAGGTCACCCGCAGCTTCGTGGTGAGTTCCTGTGCACTTTCCTGCTGGCCTCCTTCCTCAAGCACCTCCATCTCTCTATCTGAAGTCTTTCTCCGGGAATGTGCTCAGCATACCTCCCTGGCAGGCTGGACACGCTGGAGAGTTAATAGCCCCAGGCCCAACTCTCAGCAGTGACTGATGGGAGCTAGTGAATCAATACCCCGTCTTCCTCTCTCTTCAGTAGGACAATTCTGAGGAGTGCTCTACACTCCTTACAGGGCCCCTGTCAGACTAAACCCTGGTTGTCTGCTATAGCAGCCCACTCATGAACTCGGCTCCCCTCCCATGCCTGCCTCCCTTCTCCACTCTGTCACTGTGCTTCCTGGGGTAACCTTCCAAGTCCAATCAAACACAGAGCCAGATTCTGCTTTTAGGGAAACTTAGAAAAGACAGCGAGCTAGACAGGGAATGGAAGGTGACCGGACTGACAAACCCTAGCAATGAGCAAATTATGGAAAAGAGCAGAAACCTCTCTGTGTAAGATAACTTATAAGGGCTTATGTATCTGTAACATACAAACTTGTCACATCACCATGCTGTACACCCGAAACAAATGTAACACTGCGTGTCAACTATACTTCAGTTTTTTAAGAAAAGGTTAATGTATCTGTTTGCTCTTTTAAAGTTTTTAATATGCTGGCTAATTGAACAGAATAAAAATAAATAAAGCTTTTAATAAATTCTAGACCACCTTGGCCATGCTAGGGGAAACTAAGGGAAGGAGCTTTTGCTTAGGTGTGAGTGAGAGCCTAAAAGCTGACCCGGAACTGCTGTAGAGACAGGGGCTACACTTTCTGACTATAGGGGCCTTTCAGAGGCAGAAAGAGGCTTACTTGATCCAGTCCCCTCTTGACCAGCAAATAGTCTGCTGGGGGCTAAATCTTAGAGGTTGTGGGTTTTACCTTACCAAAGGAGACATTTCCCAGAATTTGTTTCTCTGGACCCACCATTTTCCTTCTTCTCAGGCAAGTTTTTCTAATACACTCCAGTGGTCATGAAACATATGCACAAGGTGGAGTGCAATTTAGTCTATGAGTTGACAGAAATACTTAAAATGATGAAACAGAATATAGCTGTAGGATGAAAAACCTTTCTTCTGCTGTGAACATATATTTAGTCCAGCTGCGTCTTTATTCTTGAGTACTCTGTCCCAGCAGCATGGGCACCCACTGAGAATGTTGTGCTAATACAACACTCTTCTGAGATGGTTTGCTGTGGCATTAATATTTCAGCTCACTTGTTGCAGCTTTCCCATTGAGCCAAAACGGGTGTGCGACTGACAGGTTGTGTTATTAATGTTCACCTTTCTTCAGATAATTATTCACCTTGAGAATGGTCAGCACTGCCTTCCTGCTGGGCTCAGTCAAGTCTAATGCTTTGATCCACTTCTTCCGTTGATGTTGCCCTTTCTTATGACACCCGCTAATTCAATTTAGATCAGTGCCTACAGTATCTCTGAAAAAAAGAATTCAGGGGAATGCTTAAGAATATACTCATATTTTTCTGCCCAGGTAGCATTTATGGTGTTCTCAATGGTTTGCTCAACTTCACAGAGACATTAGCTTATAAGGTCTGGGTGTGGGTTTAGGGTCTTAGGAATGCAACAAGATTTGGTGAATCATTTATCCAGAAAACAATGGCTGAAAACAATGTCATTAAAAATACAAAGTAAAAATTGCGACCAAAAAGAAAAGTAGAAACCAGACCTGGAGAAGCAGTTGCAAGCCTTAAGTTTTAGGAGAGTTACAGCTCTGACGATGTAAATAAGTCAAGAGTCAAAAGCTGAGGCTATCAGAAACAGGTCTAGAAGCAGATTGTTTACAGGTCAGGTGAGGTCTTTTGGACTAAGGCCATGAACAATGCAAAGGTGACAGAGACTCATTTTGTGGTAGGCTAGTTTCATGGCTATAGTAATAATTATCTCACCAATTATATGCCAATTACTTCTGTGGTTCCCCCTTCCTGGGAATAATGCTGTATTGGACTTTCTGGCTCCCTTATGGTTGGATGGAGCCATTTTACTGGTTCTGAGCCATGAGTTTTAAGCAAATGCCATGTGTTTCCCTTCCAGGTTAGAGCATTTAATTGCCATTCCAAGACTCACCAGAGCCCTCTTTTCCCTCTGGAATGAGAACTGGCAACCTTCAAGATGGTGACCGCGACATCAGCCTGAGTCCTCAAGTAAGAAACCATGGAGCATATTGTAATAGGGATGTAACGGGACAGATGGTGGCTATACTTGCAGTGAACACGGAATAATGTATAAACTTGTCAAATCACTAAGTTGTATACCTGAAACTAACATAACACTGTGTGTCAACCATATTCAAATTAAAAAAGAAAAAGAAAAAAAAATGTGGAGCCAAGCACCTAACTGACCTGTAATGGATATGTGATAGTGAGAAATATTTTGTTTCTAAAGCCACTGAGATTTTGAACTTGTTACCACAGGAGAATCTTACCTAACCTAATATAGTGACAGCGAGGCAATTCTGCTGAGTTCAAAGAGATGAATTTGCTGAATATTACTCACATTTATACAAGAATCATGATGTAGTGAAAAGAACATGATAGGATGGTTGGATGTGAGGGTAGGTGGATTGGTAGATACAAAAGTATATAAGATGGTTAAATACTGATGATTGCAGCATGGAACTAGGACTTAGGGATCCTGGGTTTAATCTGACTTCCTATTAACTGTGTGCTCTTGAATATCAGCTCATTTAACCTCTCCCATAGAACATCACTGTCTTCATCTGTACAACAGAGGAAAGGACATCTTCTGAGCCTTCTCAAGGACTGTATTGACAACTGTGGCCAACAGGCGCCAGGTGGCCCACTGTGATCCCTACTTCTTGGTGTCCAATCCCCTCCCCTTGATGTGGGCAGGACAAGTGCCTTACTTCTAATCAATAGAATATGGTGAAAGTTACAGCTCATTCTCTGATTATATTATGCCGTGTAAGGCTCTACCTTGCTAGTGGACTCCCTCTAGAAACTCTTTGCCAGATTTATTAAAATCAATGGGCAAGTTGAGAAAGGCCATGTACCAAGAAACAATGGGCAGCGTCCAGGAACTGAGTGCCCAGTAACTGAGGACCCAGCAAGAAACCAGGGCTCTCAGTCTTACAACCTTAGGAAATTAATTCTGCCAATAAGCTGAGTGATCTTGAAAGTAGATTCTTTTTCAGCTGGTCCTCCAGGTGGGAATGCAGCCTAGCTGACACCTTCATCACACCCTTGTGAGACCCCAAGCAGACAACCCAGCTAAGCAGTGCCCAGACTTCTGAACCACAGAAACTGAGAAAATAAATGTGTGCTGTTTTAAGCTGTTACATATATTACTGTTACTTTATTCAGCAACAGAAAAGGAATATGATACTTACCTGAGTTAAGGCATATCAAATCATTTAATAAACTGAGAGGTGCTAAATACATGTTAGGTACTCGCTTAAAGTACAGCAAAAACTTCATGGACACTCTACATGGTACAAAGTCAGAAAAGTTACTCATATGTTTTGGGGATGGGGGATCTGCAAGTCAATCCTTAACCAAATCTTTACATAGACTTTTCCAATTTTCCTTAAAATTACAGCATCTACTCTTTTATTCTGACCTCGAAGTTCTGACAGCTGTGTCACTGATCGCTTTTGGTCGCTGATATGCATAACTTCTATATTGCTGTCAATAAAAACAAAATCTGGGGTTTAACTGCTCCTCCTCAGAGAACTCTGAAAAGCCCAGGCTATTTTAACTATGGATCCAATTTAATATGTGTGCTTCGGCCCACATTCCAGTGAAATTGCCACTTCCATCATTTTTACTATTACCCTACATGGTGCCCCAACTACGGAGAGCATCAATAAGTGTTTGTACTTTGTGTCTACGTTTTTCTTCTGGAGACTTCTAAAATGCATGTTGGAGGGATATTGTCCAAGTTGATATGCCAAATTTCATCACAGTTATGGGGTATAAATGATATGCTCTCAATTTCTGTTACCAGTAATAACACTCCTTGCCTTCTATGGCAAATCTCCTTCCAAGAACCCCTAACCCACGTATAATCAGCTCTGTGGCTCTGGGATAGGACAACGTAGAGCTTTTCCCTTAATCATTCCAAATCTGCAGTACAATGATTATAATAATGCCCAACAATGAGTATCCTCTAAGTGCCAGGCTCTTTGCAAACATCTTACCTAATTCTCAAAACGACCCTGCAAAGTAAGTATTTTCATTTCCATTTTATGGATCTGGAAACTCTGACTTAGGGAGAATGATTTCCCAACCTGAGGCCACAAATCTGTAAGTCACTCAACCAAGATTTTAGATGAGGTGTGTTACATCATAGCCCACCTCCTTCTTCTACACTACCAACCCCTCTAACACTGAAAATTGAGAAAAGATCATAGCACCAATTTAAGAATATTTCCCAATCTTCTTCCATTTATTAACATTCTTTTAATGTTCTAGCCCTTTTTAGGTGGTATCTGTCTAATCACCAGTTTAGATATAGAGTCATGCCAAACTCTGAAAAGGGATCTTCTATAAGTTAGGAGTGTACTTGGCTCTAAGTGATAAAATAATGCAAAATTACATTTGTTTAAACAAGAAATGAGTTTACTTCTCTTTCAGTAGGACCTGTATGGATTTGGACATGATTAAATCCAGGACCCAGCCCTCAGGAAATTTACAATCTAAAGGAAAAAATAAACAACTGCTGATAATGTGAAACAGAATGTACGCTTTGCTATAATAAAAATAGGAGTAATGGGCTGGGGAGCACAGAAAAGGTTAGTTCTAATTGGTAAATCCAAGAAGATTCCTTTGAGGAAGTGACATTGACTTAAGCTTTGAAGGTGAGAAAAATTTCAGTAGAGAACAAAGGAGTTAGGGGTATATGTAAAATGCAAGGGGGAGACAAGGGTATTCTGTGCCAAATAAATGACATGAACAAAACAGAGAATAATAAAAGCACTAGCCCATTTCCCATTTATACAGGGGGTATACATCTGGAAGAGGCTCTTTGTTGTTCCCCCAATATCCACCCTTCCTTTCTTTCATAGTAATAGAATCTTTAGTGAAGTACATGGCCGCTCAAAATAAAGACATTTCCAGACTCCCATATAGCTAGTCTGACCACATTACTAAATTCTGATTGATGGGATGTATACAGATGTATCATGAGATAGCAACTGAGAATCATCCTTAAGAAACCAACCAGCACTGTCCTTGGCCTTCTTTCCTTCCCTTTACTTCCTTCCTGCATATAGGAATGTGATATCGGGGCAAGCTTGAGCAGCCTTCTTCAAATTTGAGATGCATTTGGGCATCGTGTTGGAGGTTCCAACAGTCTATAATTTCCATAGAACCTTCCCATGGGTCTAGATTGGCTTTTCCATTGGGAACAGGGTCAGTGGGGAAAATACTATGCCTGCCCCTTGAGATCTACAATGAGAATGTATCCTACTGAACAGTGTTGAAAAGAGACACAGGCCACCAAACAGACAGCAATTCTAGATTAACACACATTCTTAGCTGTGTTTTTTTAATACATGAAGGGGATGGGTACCTGCTCACAGCAACCCTTGTCTAAATCCTCCTTCCCCCATATCTACTTCCCTCCCTACACTTTTTCTCTCTTTCAATCTCCAAATTTCCCTGAAAATTTCCTTCAAAATCTCCTCCAGTAACTTTAGCTTTGCTATTTCTCCTTGTAACCCTCTGAAGATCCCAGGCATGCAGCATTCCACAAAATATTTTTATCCTTCTGTAAAATTCAATAAAAGGTGATGTTTTCAATGTTAGTCTTTGATTCTAACCCCTGAATGTGTCTCTGTTTCAGGAAGCAACCAAGAACCTCTAAAGAAACAGTGGAAAATATGTGAATCAGGCAATATTGCTTGCCTTCTCAAAAGCCATTTCCCTTTTTTCCTTACTAATAACACTTATTTTATTCAGATTTGAGGAAGCAGTGTGCTCAAGGAAGTTTGGACTCTATCCCAGCACTAGAAGATTAAACATAATTAGCCAAGCCAGCCATGCTGATTCCATTTCCTCTCCAGTAATTGGTGTGAGCGTGGGCATATGACCCACTTCTACTCCAAAGGGCCTGAGGAGAACCTACTAAGAACTTCTCAGAATGATTTTTCTCCATGATTAAAAAGAAGAAGAAGGGGTGCCCGAGTGGCTCAGTCGGTTAAGTGTCCGACTCTTGATTTTGGCTCAGGCCATGATTTCAGGGAGGTGAGATCGAGCCCACATCGGGCTCCATGCTGGGCGTGAAGCCCACTTAAGATTCTCTCCCTCTCCCTCTGCCCCTCCCCCACTCGCATGTGCTTTCTCTCTTAAAAAAAAGGGAAGGAGGAGGAGGGGAAGCATAAAGGAAGCACTCTCTTTCCTGTTTGAATTCCGTTATGTGAGGACATGATGCTTGGAGCTATGGCAGTCATTTTGTGATCATGAAATGAAAATCAGAAGAATCACAGAGAAGCCAACCCAGAACCCAGGTATCAACTGACTGCTAAATTAACAAACCTCGGAAAGTTATTTCCAGATTTGTGCCATGTGAACAATAAACTTTTATTTTTAGTCTCTATTAAATATTCTATTTCTTATAGCAAAAAGCATCCTAACTGATAAAATATTCATGAATGACATCCATTTGTTTCCCTTTCACTCAATATTTCAAGGTTATTGAGGTTTTTTTAAATAAAAATATCAAATATTATTATAAATACAATCTTTTAGTTAGGTATAATTATAAATTAGACATAATTCATAATCTCTATTGATAATATTTGATAGATACAATTAGACCTCACAGACACGTAAGGCTAAATCTCTATGGAGGTCATGACATTCAGGTCATTTTACGATGTCTGAGGGAATTCCTTACCAGATGGTAAATCTCATTTTCATTTCCTTATCGGACTGGCTGAACCTATGGGCTGCCCAGCCAAAGAAGTTGACAGCCATGCAGTGTGCTCATCGTGTTCACAGCCAGGCTTGGTACCTGACCTGAGAGTGGGGGCTATAGATGGCCCCAAGCCTCTCAGCAAAATGAAAAGCCAAGTGGTCAAACTGGAAGTTCTGCACAGAGACCAAAGGTTTCCATAATACCCTTGCTGAAACGATTCAGCGTTTCCCTCGGAAATTTTATGAGAAACTAACAACGAGTCTGAACTGCTTTTTCCCAGCCGATGCAGTTTTCCTGACCGCCCTAGGACACAGCGTATGTTTGTACGCAGCCTTCTTCACAGTCATTTTTCATTATCATTGGATCTGGACTATCATGTAGCCAGCTGTGTAATGTACCTGCCCTAATGCGCAACACATTTACTTTAAAATGCCATTTGTAGATTCTCTCAAGCCTGCAAAGGACATAATGAGATAATGTGGTGGAAAGCACTCGGTACTCTGTGAAGTACTATAAAAATGTTGCTATTTTTATTACAACTCTAGATTTTTTTTTTAACTTTAAAATGTTAAAGTGAGCAATGGCTTTATAAAAACCCTCCCATGGTCCCAGAGAGCTGCTACTAAGACTTTGGGACACATACCTACATGTAGACCTGTGCTAATGGTTTCTACCATTTTTACAGGCTAACATTCTGTCCAAGAAGCAGAAATAGTTCAGGGATTCCACCTTTTCCTCTGACTCTTAAAACAGATAAATATGTAGTGAGCACTTCCAACCCTGAACAATTAAAACAGGTGTGAAAATGCCTTAAGGAAACCTAACTCAAAATTGGAGTAGGGTGCCGTGAAAGAGGGCTTTCACACGAGGACGACTGGTTGCAGCTTGCCCAGTCCTGCAGGAAGAAGGAAGATTTCCTCCCCAGGGGGCAACAGCAAGCTGCCATCCCCTGCAACCAATGAGAAGCCACCACTACTTCCAACTCTCATTTTCCTCCTGTTACCAGTGAGACCCCCTCAACTTGGAAGAGTCCTTAGGAGCCTCTGCTAACTATTATTTTGTCTTGTAGTGACGAACTAATGAATTGCTGGAACAGGAAAAGAAACATCTTGAGTACGGCCTGCACAGATAAATCATAAAGTGTCAAGTTACCTCAGCTTCCTTGTAATATTTCCTTAATATCACTAATGTGTATATAAGCATATTTTCTGAGCGTGCATGCACAACTTTATGCACGGCCATTCAGAGGCCTCACCCTCTCAATATTCATCCCAAACCCTAATAAAGGGAGCCTGCTTACCCCTGTTGCGGGAGTCACTATTCCCCCCAGACCTCCTTATTTGTACAAATGAAGATCACACTGTGAGGTCACTCCACCTGGTCTAGTCTCTCTGTAACTCACCAAGGAGCTGGCCCACTTTGGTGCAGTAACACTCCAATGGACTTTTGTTCAAAACAAGTCCCCCCAACTTGCTCCTGTCCTCCATGAAAGGACACTTTCCTCTTTTGTTCTCCAGACTTGGCTGTAGCTCATATTGTTTGCTTGTCCCAAATTGCAATTCCTCTGCTATTCCTGAAAAGACTGGATTTTGCTGGCCGAATTGCTTACTCTTGTCTTTTAAAAGGTTGACACGGGATAAAGCCTAAGATCATCTGTAAAGTGGACACAACGCCCGTACCCTATGATCTCACTATTCCCTGTGTTAAGCATAGGATCCAACTCAGCAGGTGTCCTAGAAATATGTGTTGAGCTGAGCTGAATTCATGAAAGACTGTGGAACTCTTTTTTTTACTTAGACTCAGTTAATTAACATATGTATTATTAGTTTCAGAGGTAGAGGTCAGTGATTCATCAGTCTTATATAATACCCTGTGCTCATTACATCGTGTACTGCCTTCATGCCCATCACCCAGTGACCCCCATCCCCTCATCCTCCTCCCCTCCAGCAGCGCTCAGTTTGGTTCCTATGGTTCAGAGTCTCTTATGCTTTGTCCCCCTGTCTGATTATGTCTTGTTTTATTTTTCCCTCCCTTCCCCTATGCTCCTCTGTTTTGATTCCTACATTTGTAGAATTCTTTCTATTCAAAGTCTGGTCCATAGACGCGCTATGGTGGCATCACACGGAGTGTATTCGAAATCCAGAATCTTGGACTGCACTCCAGACCTACCAAACCAGAATCTGTTTTTCACAAAACCCTCAGTGCTTGGTGTTCACCTCGAAGTGTGAGAGTTCTGCTACAGCAAACTTGTCTCTGCTGTGTTCACGTTCGTTCAGTCCCCCCAGGAGGTGACTTGAGACATTCTTGTGCACACCTTGCTGCATCTCTCCCTGGCGGCACCCTCTGACCCAGGAAACCTGCTGCTAGGCTGGCATGTGTCAGGTAGGCCTGAAGTGCTGTGAACCTCACGCCTTCATGGGGGCAGTGAGTTGGTGCATGAAGCTCACAGGTTTCCTGGCCTTCAGTAGGAATATTTTCAGGCATATTCTGCACAATTTTTCAGAGGGTCCCCAGGGATATTGATATCCAGTTGCCCATAATGATAACCCATATTGGCTTTCCTGCATTTCTCTCTCCCTCCCTCACACTGTCAGCATTACTTCCTGGAACCATCTCCCGGATAAACTGTGGTCACTCATCCCTGTCTCAGGGTCTGCTTTTGGAAGAACTCAGATGACGATAAGTTGTCTTCCACTTCCAGTAGTCTATGCTTTCTTTCTATTCTAGCCCCTTGCATTAGTGTGGTCAGGCTGCCTTAACAAAATACCATAGAGTGGGTGGCTTCAACAACAGACTTTTAGTTTCTGGCAGTTTTAGAAGCTGGAATTCCAAGACCAGGGTGCCAGGCTTTCTGGTGAGAGTTCTCTTCCTGCTTGCAGACAGCTGCCTTCCTGCTGTGTCCTCACAAGTTAAATAAATACTCAATAGGTCAGTGAGATCAGATAGATCAGAGCGAAGAGGGAATTCAGCCAGCTGGCTTCTAATCCTGGTTCTACCACTAAGCTCTGTTTGCTCAACTGAAGAATCGAGATGTTGGACAAGGTGATCACTAAGGTATGGTAAGGCTGAGTCCCGGGTAGGAGAGCAGGTCCAGGAACCAGAGTTTCTGGACTCCAAATCCAAGGCCCCTTCCAAACACACCGAACTACTTCTCCCAACAGTGTTTTTAGGAGCTTAAAGAGCAACAAAAGACCCAACAAGCTATAACATTTAACTAAAAAATGTACCTCACTCTTTCGTTCCTTAAACCTAAATCACTTTGATTACAACCAATTCATGACAATTCACACTAATGAAAGGAAGCATTGCTATGAATAATTCAGAAACTCACTAATAATTGGCCCAGCTGTAAGACGCTCCTGCCAAGAGAAGCGTCCCGGGAGGCCACCCTGGCTGGGTAGGTGGCAGGCGGGCCTCACAATGCATGCAGATGATCTGCAGGACAGGAACAGCCTGTTGCCAGCCTCAGGATCGGGTTTACAAAAGCACAGTCACTCTCAGACCCTCTGGTGGTGGGGATGGAGGAGACCTTCAGTACCTGTGGCCAGGAGGCTGAGGGGAGCTGTGGGTTTTCAAAAGCTGACATAACACGAGGTCTGTACAAGTGTTCTACCGGCTTCTTAATCAATTCGCATCACTTCTTTGTTCCAGGAGCTCTATCAGCAGCCACCCTCATTCCACATGGCCACTCCTGGCCTTGGATATTGCTGCAGGAACTGGACGGCGCACAGCAGGAAAGATGCCAACAATCCCACAAAACTCCAGCGAGCCACTGAACAATGAACTTCCCTCAGTATTCTCAAAGGACAATGGAGGGAGGGGTGTAGGGAATCACCTGTTGAACATCTCCAAGCAACATATAGTCTCCCCCTTCTCTCCCCTCCCACTCCCCCCTGCCAAGAGCATGACTTGTGGGGAAATCTTCCCAAGCGGATCCGACTGAATTCACCCCCATCATTGGAGCCATACATCTTTGCTCCCACAGTCTGGAGTTAAATTAGCCTATTTCCACCTTCGGTGAGCCACAGAGGAGCGAGCACCTTTTATGCTACCGCAGTCCTCAGAAAACAGCAGCAGCTGCATGGTCTTACACCAAAAACATATCTGTGCACGTGGCACTAGCCACAGGGATGTCATTAAGCAATGGTTTAGAAAAAGCACTGGATACTTGTGCTTAGTGTGACCTTGAGTCTGTACCCCAACAGCTGTGAATGCTTGATGAGAGGGACTGAAGAGGACTGCAGCACCCCAACCAGACAAGGTCAGTAATGCTCCATATGTGGTATAATTTGAAACCGACAAATCCAGACTTTAGGAAGTGTCCTATTGTCTGGCTACTTTGCGATGATTTGTTGAGGCGTAGAACAAGATCATATCTGGATCTGACACCTCTTATGTCCCAGTTGACATCCTCTCTGCCCACCTGTTTACTCATCATTACTGACGCAATCCACTGCACTCAGATGGAACCTGACCACACATTATGTCAATCCCCACCCCCAAATACACAGCCCAGTTGCTGCCCCCAGGCTTCTCTGTCACTGCCAAACCATGTGAGATGCCTGCAGACCAACCATTCTGATCACACAGGTGGCTAAAAGTGGGAGGAAGTTAACACCAGGGAGCAACCCTTGAGCAATGGGGAACTAGAAGCAGGAGATATATTTTCTCTCCTGTGTGACCTTCACATTTTACACAGCTCCTCCAAGGGTCCCTGGAAGAATCGAGCTCTGATGTCCCATCCTGGAGACCATAATGCACCGTAGATTGGCCTTCTCCACTTTCCACTTTCATGCTTCCCAATCTGAACATCTTGAAAGCAAAACCTTGTCTTAGGCACTGCTTTCGGGAAGAATCCAGGCAAAAAAAAGCTGTCGCCAACAGTGTCCCTAGAAACCAGACCTTCTGCATGGGATTCTGGATCTGAATCTTTTGTGGGCAGACAGAGATAAGGACCACTTAGGTGTTGGTATTTCAGGAGGTAATGACCCTGGGCATGCAGCAGTATCACAAACACCAAGATGTTCCCGTGGTGGAGAGAAAGGAGCAAAAGAAAGTAAAGGATTGAACTATGTGACTGGAACAGTATGCCCAGTATGTTAACTCTAGTGATTGTGAAGCTGTCCGGTTTCATTTAATTGATTTAGAAACCCTGACAAAAGACAGGCTCACGTTAGCTAACTAGCAATTCAAGGCACACTGTGAAAGTCATAAAGTCTCCCTTGCAGAGTTGAAAGAGGCCCTTAATCCTGCAGTCTATGTTGAAAACCAGAACTAACTGTCAGGGTAACAGAGCCACAAAGAAAACTGGAGGCACAACCTCAGGAGTGTCCTGTGCTGAAGCCAGGGCCCCAGTGTGGAGACGGGGGGACCCTAGGAGGCAGTAGGGACTCAGCACAGGGACCTGGCAGGAGGTGGGGCAGAAGCACCCATGGGCCCTTCTCTGTTCCTGGGGACACATGAGGCAGCCCAGGGCTCTCAGAACTAGCCTGGGAACACCATGGCCTCGGCCATAAAGCCAAGAGAGACTCCTATCGCTGTAATGTGAGTTAAATTTTGTAAATGTATCATTATCTTCATCATCTCCAAGGAAAATTACTCTTAGACTTTGTTATATACATAAATATATTCAAGCTATATATTTTAACATTTAAAGAGTTTAAAAAGCAAAGGCCTGAAGACCAACTGGAAAGGAGCTAACTTGGGGGATTAGAAACAGCAGAGGCTTTCAAACCACACAGATGAGAGTTCAAATGCCAGCTATGCTGCTTACAACACACCAGTTTCTTCGTCTGTAAAACAGGAGGATCTTGTTGTGAGTTGTTGGGTGTTCAACAGTACAAAGTGCGTAAAGCTCCTGGCTCATAAGCAGCAGTCAATACACGTTATCTAGATTCTTTCTTCACCAGGTAAAAAACTGAGCCAGGTCTTTCATCATAAAATGAGCACTGGCGATTATCAATATTGTATGTTTGGTATGAACAAGGAAAATAATTCAGTTTACTGGTCTAGAGGGAAATTTCCTCATTTTAAGGATAAAATAAGCCAATTTCTCGTAAGACTATAGCAATCCCCTCCTGGTTAATTTATATGTAATATGTGAATCAGTTAAACTCATTCTTTAGTAACAAAGCTAGCATAGAGAAATTTATATTAGAAACCCTTGATTGAAGGTTTGGCTTAATTTTTATGGCATTAAACTGCTAGAAAATTTGGACTGTTAACAGTTTTTAATAATTACTGTCAAGGTTTCAAAGCTCCAAAATTGGCAGGGGTCTTATTTTACTTTTGAGTTTTAGTTCCATAGCATAATATGCAGCAGAGATTTGGCTGCTGTCCAGGGAATCTGATCCTGTAGACAGCCCAACAGGCCAAAACATCCACTTCTGTAGCTAACCCTATGGCAGCAGACTTTGAATTGGCCACTTCATTCTGAATTTTTTGGGGGTAATTTTCATGCCCAGGAACATGGCTGAGAAGGCTTAGAGTAGCCAGATCAGACAGTGAGAGACGGCTGCATAATTCGGTTCAGAAACCTTCACAAGACAAAGATCTACAGGGAACTGAATCAGTTTTCTCTAGTTTAGAGGCTCCCTTCAGAGAAACCATTTGTAAAGCATTTCTGTAGGGTGATCCCTGCTGAGAAAAGTCCTTCCAGAGGAAATGTGCAATTCAACTGCCAAGTCTCATCACTCACGTGAATGAGTTTTGGGTATTTAAAAATCATCTTAAGTGAATATTTTCCCCATCCAAGAAAGACAGTCCAAAGCACAACGTATTTTAAAAGCAATACTGGTAGGTTAGAAAGGATCAGGCAAGAGGTGATAGATAGCAGATTATAAAAATACAAAACCTTAATTTATTCTGTATAGAAAATGCAGTGTTATTCCTTCTTTCATTCTACACACGTTTATGGAAAGTGTATCAGGCACCAGCATTAGGAAGGTAAAGACAAGCAAAACATAGTTCTTGTCTTCCAGAACCTCATGGTCCATTCTATCTCAAGACAAACTGATAAAATATAAAACTATCTATATAAATAGAATGTAGGAGTACTGGGAAAATAGAAAGAACAAAGCTACTGAGTCCAATCAAGTTTTATGCACAAAAGATGGGAACAATAAAAGGTACACACACTGGCCAAACCCAAGATGACTTCTCAGAAAACCGAGATTGGGAACATTCTTAAATAAAATAGCTAAATATTGCTTTAGTAGGTTAAGAGCTGGGGCATGATAATGGAGCAGTAAAGGAATTCTTAAAATTATTTTGAGAGGCAAAAGAGTTGAGGAAGTTACCCATGTGTGATGGAAGCACGGGTAAAAAATATAGAGGCATGGGGCGCCTGGGTGGCACAGTGGTTAAGCGTCTGCCTTCGGCTCAGGGCGTGATCTCAGCATTCTGGGATCGAGTCCCACATCAGGCTCTTCCGCTATGAGCCTGCTTCTTCCTCTCCCACTCCCCCTGCTTGTGTTCCCTCTCTCGCTGGCTGTCTCTATCTCTGTCGAATAAATAAATAAAATCTTTAAAATATATATATATAGAGAGAGAGGCAGTTATTTCTGCAGCTATCATATTATTTCATTTGCATATTTTGACTTATTAGTTGGAATAGGGGAGAATATTTGACCAAAGCCCCGCCAATCAGATTCCTTCCCAGGGAATTTCAAATGAGGATTCCAGCAATTCCAGTCAAGTGTTTTTCCACCACGTGCTCAGAGAAGCAGAATAAGCCAGTTAACCTAGAAAAAGGACAATGAAGCAAAGAGAGAAACTGAGGTGTTAGACTAGGTGCTCCAGGAAAAGAGGAAGAGTGGCCTCCTCTGTTCCTGGCTGGTGACAAAGCCCTGGTTCCAGTCCCACCTGAGACCCAGGTGAATCAACTGCCTGTGTTGTAGGAGACAGCCTTGCATCCATCCAGAAAATTCCCCCTTTGGACTTAAACCAGGGTGAGAGATTTGTAACAAAGAGTCTCTGACTATAACACACCCCTCCAACAAGGCTGACCTGTTCACTAACCTCAAAATGCCATTGGCATTTCTAAGAAATGTAAATTTCTACTATCCCTTCATTGTCCCACCCCCCAAAACCCACCCCACCCCCACACAAGTCCCTTGCCCTCAGTAAAGTCTTCATGCCTCAATGCCTTTAGATGAACTCCTTGGAGATCAAGACCAGAATGAGATACCACCTTACGCCAGTTAGAATGGCAAAAATAGACAAGGCAAGAAACAACAATTGTTGGAGAGGATGTGGAGAAAGGGGATCCCTCCTACATTGTTGGTGGGAATGCAAGTTGGTACAGCCACTCTGGAAAACAGTGTGGAGGTCCCTTAAAAAGTTAAAAATTGAGCTACCCTATGATCCAGTCATTGCACTACTGGGTGTTTACCCCAAAGATACAGACGTAGTGAAGAGAAGGGCCATATGCATCCTAATGTTCATAGCAGCATTGTCCACAATAGCTAAATCGTGGAAGGAGCCGAGATGCCCTTCAACAGATGACTGGATTAAGAAGTTGTGGTCCATATATACAATGGAATATTACTCAGCTATCAGAAAGAACGAGTTCTCAACATTTGCTACAACATGGACGGCACTGGAGGAGATAATGCTAAGTGAAATAAGTCAAGCAGAGAAAGACAATTATCATATGATTTCTCTCATCTATGGAACATAAGAACTAGGATGATCGGTAGGGGAAGAAAGGGATAAAGAGAGGGGGGTAATCAGAAGGGGGAATGAAACATGAGAGACTATGGACTATGAGAAACAAACTGAGGGCCTCAGAGGGGAGGGGGTGGGGGAATGGGATAGACCGGTGATGGGTGGTAAGGAGGGCACGTATTGCATGGTGCACTGGGTGTTATACGCAACTAATGAATCATCGAGCCTTACATCGGAAACCGGGGATGTACTGTATGGTGACTAACATAATATAATAAAAATAAATAAAAAGTGTATGTGTAAATAAAAACAGTTTTTAAAAATGAAATCAGATTTAAAAAAAAAAAAAAAAGAAACGCAATTTTTTCTTACTTCACATCGCAGCCCCTTCCAGATGCGCCACAGTGCGGGAAGTCTTTGAAATCCAACATGCATCTTACATCGTAATTCCAACCAGCCACATTTCAAGTGCTCCGTCATGACATTGGGCTTATAGCTACCATATTGGCCAGTGCAGCTCTACAGTTTGAATCTAAGCTCTGCCACTTCCTTACTGTGTGATGCTGGATAGATTACTTAATCTCCCCAAGCCTCGTGAAGTTGTTTTTGCTTATTAAATGATTTATTCCCTACAAATCCTTTAGCATCGTGTCTGGCACAGAGAAATCGCTCAAATCTTAACCACTGATTTTATCACAAGATACAAGGGTAAACAGGGGAAAATCAGAGAAAATTCATAGTTTGGTGGCATTCAGTAAAATAATTTAGCATAAAGTAACGAATAAACATCCTATTTTGACTGTTAGAATTTGTCTTTTATAGTGCTTAAGAGCTAGCTTGAGATTCAAATCCCGATTCTGCCACTTACGAGCTGTATGAAATTGGGAAACTTCTGTAATCACTTGCCTCTACAATGCCTTCATCTGAGACCTGAGAAGAGTGATGGTGTCTACCACATATTATCATCACCATCATTTTTAGCGGCAGCAGCGTCACTACTGATATTGTTATCCTACCACCCCAGATAGTTAGTAGCACTTTAGTCACTGGGTCTCAGGTCCTCAGCCTTCACTAAATACATGCTGACTTTTAGTTGACCTGGAATCAATTAATCTATTATACATATAATCATGAATTTTCTCTATTCAATGTATACAGCCACACGAGGGCAAAAGCATAATTACAACAGACTAGTTAGAAATATCTGGTTTGCAAACATCACAATCCAATTCATAATTATAAGTGCTATGAAATAAAAGTAGGATGCTGGGGACTAGGCATATAAAATGAATGATAACCAGATACTGTCTATGGGCCCTGCATACTCTCCCATTCCCTTCTCTGTTCTCCTTTATATCACAGGGGCTGGAAGCCTGGGAACTAAATGTCATATATTCAGTTGCCAGCAGGATAGTGGGTAGGGTTTCGTTTAGAACACAGAGATATGCTCATGCAAGACTCTGCTAGCGTTAGCAGAGAGGTGGGCTTCACAAAAGGGGGTTTTAATAATAGCTTCCATGTTCCCTTGAAATCCACTCCCCTGGGGCTGCAAGGATCTATGTAGGCTGGCTCTGAGTTCCTGACAGTTTCTGACCTATGGGTAGCATTAGAATCTCTCTGTCTCCTTGGATGGACCATAGGACCATTGTTGTCCTCTTGACTTTTGCTCCTTCATTCCTCTCAGTGATTTTTGTAGGCAATTCCCTCCCCCTATTAAGTCTTGTTCTGTTTGAGATACCTAGAATGATTTCTGTTTTCCTGCCTGAACCCTGACTGATGTTGTTGCTTTTCTCTGAAAATTGATCTTGACTCCCCAGTCGAGGTGATGCCTCTAAGAGATGCAGGTAGTAAAATGTCAGGAATTAAATTTAGAAATTCTAATTCATTGACAAAGTTTAATTTCAATAAGAGTAACAATAACAATGAAAAGCAAAAGCCATTGCCATTTCTAAATGGCAAAGAAAGTACTTTTTACAATAAAAGAGTCCTCTTTTTTATGACTCTTTTACTGCCTCAAAAGTCAACCTAAAACCACCTAGAATGATTTGTTTATTCCCCCCCCAAAAATTCATACAGTGAAGTCTTAATCCTCAATATTATGGTATTTGGGGGTGAGACCTTTGGGGGGTAATTAGGTTTAGATGAGGTAATGAGGTTGAAGAACTTATGACGGGACTTATAAGAAGAGGAAGAAACCAGAGCTCACTCAGTCTCTGCCATGTGAGAATACAGCAAGAAGGTGGCCATCTGCGAACCAAGAAGAGAGCTCTCACCAGACACCATATCTGCCAACACCTTGATCTTGGACTTCCTAGCCTCCAGAACTGTGAGAAATAAATGTTTGTTATTTAAGCCACCCAGTCTATAGTATTTCATTATAGATTCCCACACTAAGACAAATGTAATACTAAAGCCCATGTTCTTAACCAGGAAATTGTATCCACTACATAGCATGTAACTGAGAACCGCTGTCACCCACTGGGGAGATAACCTTGGGCCACACTCATACCTATGCTCAGTCTCCAGCATCAGTGCCATCACCATGGAGAGATACCATATCCTATAACAACTCTCCTTAAAATCTTGCTTCCTTGACCACAGAAGACATTAACCATGTGTTAACATAATCATTCCCATTTCTGGAAACACAGATGTAAATGTTGAAAGAATCTACAGTTTCAAAATAAGGCTGAAGCTAAGGTGGCCCCACTTGATCTTAATTGAAATAAGTATGTGGTAAGTGCAATTCCCAGCAGTCATTCTGAAAACCATGCAGCACAAGAAGATTTTGTTTTCATCTAATTTAGCAAATCTTAACTAAAAATACCCCAAGAGTCCCACTCACCCAGGAGAAAGTCAAGGGGTGGGGCCCTTCTCTAGAGAAGGGATTGAACAGAGATATGGTCAAAGCCTCCTGTCTTGCTAGGCTCCTTCCCTAATGAGACACAAAGCAGATGGATAAAGCAGCTGGGATTAGAACAGAGTGTTCTTTGAGGCTTCAGGCTCTGTGTTTCCACAGCAACATCATACCTGGAGGGAAGCAGCCTTGTGATGAAGCCCGGCACGTCTGTCTCCATAACGACAAGATCATGGCAACTTGGCCATGACTCCTCCCTCTTCCTCCTCAGCAGTGACCACAGTAACAATGCTACACACCCTCAAGTTCCGGATAGGCAAGTGTCCATCTCTGAACTTCTTTGATGGATGTCTCCGTCAGCTTCCCCAGATGCAGACATTGAGATGAGGATCTGTGAGCAAGTGATCTTTTTAAAGAAGTACTCCCAAAGAAAACCAGGAAGAAATATCACCACTTCGGAAAACAGTTTCATGGTTTCTTACAAAACTAAACATACTCTAACCATATGATCCAGAAATCACATTCTTGGTATTTATCAAAAAGGAACTGAAAACAGGTCCACAAAAAAAAACCTGCACATAGATATTTATGGCAGCATTATTCATAACTGCCAGTATTTGAAAGCAAACCAAATATCCTTCAGTAGGTGAATGGATAAACTGTGATACATCCAGACAATGGAATATTACTTAGTGCCAAAAAGAAATGAGCTATCAAATCATGAAAAGACATGGAGGAAATTTAAGTGTATATTATAAGCCAATTTGAAATAAACCAATCTGAAATCTCTACATACTATAAGTGTCCAACTATATGACATTCCAGAAAAAGCAAAACTATGGAGACAGTAAAAAGATCAATGGTTGTCAGGAGTTAAGGGGGAAGGAAGAATGAATAAGTGGAGCCATAAGATTTTCAGGGCAATGACTACTGGAAATTTACCAAAAAAAATACAAAAACACTAGTTCAAAGGGATACACGCACCCCTGCATTTATTGCAGCATAATTTACAACAGCCAAAGTATGGAAGCAGCCTAAGCACCCATCAGTACATGAATGGATAAAGAAAATGTGGTGTGTGTGTGTGTGTGTGTGTGTGTGTGTGTGTATACACACACACACACACACGAATAATACTCAGCCATAAAAAGGAGTGCAATCTAGCCATTTGCAACAACATTCATGGAGCTAGAGAGTACACATCAGTCAGAGAAAGACAAATACCATATGATTTCACTCATATATGGAATTTAAGAAACAAAACAAATGAGCAAAGAAAAAAGAGAAACCAAGAAACAGGCTCTTAACTATAGGGAACAGAAGGTTACCAGGTTAGGGGATGGGTGAAATAGGTGAAGGGGATCAGGAGTACACTTATCATGATGAGCACTGAGTAATGTATAAAATTGTTGAATCACTATATTGTATACCTGAAACTAATATATCACTGTGTGTTTTACTAGAATGTTTTTTAAAAACTGAATTAACTAATTAATTTTAAAAATGCGTTTGTCAATTAAAAAGGAAGGAAGGAAGGAAGGAAGGAAGGAAGGAAGGAAGGAAGGAAGGGAAAGAAAGAAAGAAAGAAAGAAAGAAAGAAAGAAAGAAAGAAAGAAAGAAAGAAAGAAACGAAGGAAGGAAGGAAGGAAGGAAGGAAGGAAGGAAGGAAGGAAGGAAGAAAGAAAGAAAGAAAGAAAGAAAGAAAGAAAGAAAGAAAGAGAAAGAAAGAAAGCGAGCCACCAGAGTTAATTCTGTGACATTATGTGTGCGTAAATGCTGGGAAGAGGTGCAGCAGTATCCCAGGGGGGAAAAAAAGAATTCTAGGGCAATGAAACTATTCTGATTGATACTATACCTGAGATACATGTCATTATGTGTCCAAACCCACAGAATGTACAACACATGAATGAACCCTAATGTGGGCTCTGAGTGATAATGATGTGTCAGTGCAGCTTTATCAGTTGTAACAAATGCACCACTCTGGGGGGGGGGGGGATGTCAGTGATGGGGAAGGCTATGCCTATGTGAGGCAGGGAATATATGAGAAATCTCTGTACCTTGTGTACAATATTTCTGTGAACTTAATACTGCTCATAAAAATAAAGTCTATTTTTAAATAAATAAAGTCTATTTAAAAACAAAAACAGGGAGCCTGGGTGACGGAGTTGGTTAAAGCTTCCCACTCTTGGTTTTGACGCAGGGCTGATCTCAGGGTCATTGGGATGGGGCCCTGTATGGGGCTCCATGCTATCAGGGAGTCTGCTTGAGTTTCTCTCTTTCCCTCTCCTTCTGCCCCTCCTCACCATGCTCTCTCTCTGTCATACGCACACATGCAAATAAATAAATGAATCCTTGAAAAAAAGAAAGAAAGAAAAGAAACTATAATTTATAGGGGAAAAAATTGAAGAAATCCTTGTAAACTAGGATTAGGCAACAAATTATTGGAATCAACACCAAAAGTACAATCCATAAAAGAAAAAAATGATAAATTATACTTCATCAAAGTTTAAAATTTTTGTTCTGTGAAAGACCTAGTAAAGAAGAAAAAAAAAATAAGCTACAAATTGGGAGAAAATATTTGAAAATCACATATCTGACAAAAGACAAGTGCCTAGGATATATAAAGAACACACAGAGCTCAACAATTAAAAAACTATCCAGTTGGAACACGGGAAAACGACATGAAGAGATATTTTAACAAAGAAGATACACAAATGACAAATAAATGAAAAGATGTTCAGTATCATTAGCCAGGAGAGAGAGGTAAGATGGTGGAGGAGTAGGGCAGCCCTAAGCTTGCCTTCTCCCTCAAACACAGATAGATAAATACCAAATCATTCTGAATACCCAAGAAATCCACTGAAAGTCTTCGAGAACAAAGCTGCGTATCTACAAACTGGAAAAATGACCCGTGCAAGGTAGGAACTGTTGAGAGTTGGTTTATGGTAGAAAAGCGCTGTGGAAGCTCCCCAGAGGAGGGAGCGCTGATCGCAGAGGGAGCAGCGAGAGAGAGGAGGAGAGAGAAAGCACGGGGCGGAAGAGTGAAAACAGGCACAGGGGACTGCACAAGAAAACCATTCCCCCAAAACCATTAACAGGGAAAAAGGAGAAGGTTACAATACCGCCAAGTTTTTATCAACAGAGAAGCACAGTCTGAAGTTTCGGAGGTCATGCCTGGGGAGCTCCGGTGGGGGAGTAGGGTAGAACCCCAGCAGCGGGCAGCCTGAGGATCCCCAGACTCGCACGGGGACAAAGCGGTTCCCCTGCTTGGAGTGCATTTGGTAGAGATGATACGGCCTCTCTGCAGGCAGAGGGCCCCGCGGGCACCATTGAGCAGCCCTGCTCACCAGAGTAGGAACAAAGGCCGGCTGAGAGCAGCAATCCCGGTCTGGCACCGGCTGTGTTGCGATTTACCACAGACGCCAAACCGCTGCCTGGCCGCGCAACTGTTTTCTGAGACTGGCTGACACTGGCCACAGCTTGGAGTGCATCTGGAAGAGGTGGCACTGGCCTCTCCACAGGCGAAGGACCCTGCGGGTACCACTGAGCTGCCCAGCTCACCGGTGTAGGAATAGAGACACCAGCTGAGGGCAGCAAACGCTGGCGCCCCCGTGTGTTGTGATTTACCGTAAACCAGCTGCGCCATCCGCAACTACCTTCTGGGACAAGCCAGCACCAGCCACAACACAGCGACACCCTGCCCCAGAAGATCAGTGTGGGTCTGTGCCTCTGGGGTCTCTGAAGCGTGGGGTTTTGAAACACAGCCGCACCTGAGATAAAACACAAGAGTGCCCTGCCATTTGACAGGTGGACAGCTCGCACACAGGGATCTGGCGGCAACCAGGGACACGGGAGAGCATTGTGTGTGTGTCCGTGAGAGCTTCCTGAAGCGGGGTGGCGCACATTTTCCACTCTGAAGGCAAGAGAAGGGGTGAAGCCATTTTCTCCCCACCAGCCAGCTTGATCCACCTCGGTGAGCTAAACAGCACCACCAAGTGGAGACCGGAACCACTACACCATGCCCCACGCTCCCGTGCCTTGCAGAGACACCTCCACTAGGGGGCGTCCACCTGAGAATCAGAACAGAGGGCCCCTCCCCCAGAAGACCCGCACAAACCCCTTCCCCACACCAAGTGTACTGACTAGAGAGTGCTGCAGAGCTTTAGCTGGTAGGGGAAACAGGTTCTAGCGTCCTTTAGATTTTTTTGTTTCTTTGTTTCTTTTTTGTTTTTGTTTTTTTTACGGGGGAATACAGAAAGAGAAATTTTTTTAAAAGATTTTATTTATTTGACACAGAGAATATCTGTGAGAGCACACAAGCAGGGGGAGCAGAAAAGGGAGAAGGAGAAGCAGGGTCTCTGCTGAGCAGGGAGCCTGACACAGGGCTCGATCAGGACCTAGGATCATGACCTGAGCTGAAGGCAGACGCTTTACCAATTGGGCCACCCAGACACCCCCAGAAAGGGCAATTTTTAATTTTTTAAATTTTATTTTTTATATTTTTTACTTTTTAAATTTTTTCTTTTCTTTCTTCCTACCATTTTTCTATCAAGTTTCTCATAACAAGCAGACCAAAACACACCTAGGATCTAGCTTCCTTTATTTTATTTAAAAAATTTTTATTTTATTTTATTTTGCTTTTTCCCCCTTCAAAATTTCAAGACAGAGGAATTCACCCAAAAAGAAAGAACAAGAAGAAATGACGGTCAGAGATTTAATCAATACAGATATAAGTAAAATGTCTGAACTAGAATTTAAAACAATTATAAAGATACTAGCTGGGCTTGACAAATGCTTAGAAGACACTAGATAATCCCTTACTGCAGAGATAAAAGAACTAAAGTCTACTCAGGCTGAAATTTAAAAATGCTAGCATACAAGATGCAAACCAAAATGGATGCCATAAAGATGAGGAGGACGAAGCAGAGTAATGGATCAGTGGTATGGAAGATAAATTTATGGAAAATAATGAAGCTGAAAAGAAGAGGGAAACAAAGGTGATGAATGACAAAGGTAGACTTAGGGAACTTAATGACTTACTAAAATGGATAACATTCGTATCATAGGAGCCCCAGAAGATGAAGAGAGAGAAAAGGGGGCAGAAGGTTTATTTGAGCAAATTACAGCTGAAAACTTCCCTAATCTGAGAAAGGACAGACATCAAAATCCAAGAAGCACAGAGAACTCCCATTAAATTCAACAAAGGCTGACCAACGCCAACGCATATCACAGTTCACAAAATACACAGAAAAGAATCCTGAACGCAGCAAGGGGAGAAAGTCCTTAACCTACTAGGGAAGACAGATCAGGTCCACAGCAGATCTGTCCACAGAAACTAGAATATACAGCAGGATACATTCAACGTGCAGGATATATTCAACATGCTGAATGAGAAAAATATGCAGCCAAGAATACTTTATACAGCAAGGCTGTCATTCAGAATAGAAGGAGAGATAAAGAGTTTTCCAGACACAAAAATTAAAGGAGTTCATGACCACTAAACCAGCACTACAAGAAATATTAAGGGGGACTCTTTGAGGGGGAGGGAGACCAAAAACGACAAATACTAGAAAGGACCAGAGAACATCACCAGAAACACCAATTCTAGAGATAACAAAATGACACTAAATTGATATTTTTCAGTAATCACTCTGAATGTAAATGGACTAAATGTTCCAATCAAAAGACAGGATATCAGAATGGATTAAAAAAAAAACAAGATCCATTTATATGCTGCCTACAAGAACCTCATTTTAGACCTAAAGACACCTGCAGATCGAAAGTGAGGGGATGGAAAACCATCTACCATGCTAATGGACATCAAAGGAAAGCCAGAGGGCCCATACTTATATCAGACAAACTTGATTTTAAAACAAAGACTATAACAAGAGATGAAGAAGGGCATTACATTGTAATTAAGGGGTCTATCCATCAAAAAGATCTAACAATTGTAAATATTTATGCCCCCAACTTGGTAGCACCCGATTATACAAATCTATTAATAACCAACATAAAGAAACTCACTGATAACAATACAATAATAGTAGGGGACTTTAAACCCCACTTACAGCAATGGACAGATCATCTAAGCAGAAGATTAACAAGGAAACAATGGCTTTGAATGACACACTGGACCAGATGGATTTAACAGATATTTTCAAATGCACTGGGTGTTATACACAAATAATGAATCATGGAACATTACATCAAAAACTAAGGATGTACTGTATTGGTGACTAACATAACATAATAAAAAATTATTATAAAAAATAAAATAAGTACAAAAATAAAAAATAAAAAAACATTCCATCCTAAAACAGCAGAATACACATTCTTTTTGAGTACACACAAAAATAGAATAGATCACATACTGGGTCACAAATCAGGCCTCAACAAATACAAAAAGATTGAGATCATACCTGCATATTTTCAGACCACAACACTATGCAACTTGAAGTCAACCATAAGAAAAAATTTGAAAAGACCAAAACTGGGCTAACCAGGAAATTAAAGAAGAAATAAAGAAATACATGGAAGCAAGGAAAACACAACAGTCCAAAACCTTTAGATACAGCAAAGACAGTCCTAAGAGGGAAGTATATTTCAGTACAGGCCTACCTCAAGAAGCAAGAAAAGCCTCAAATACACAACCTACCTTACACCTAAAGAAGCTAGAAAAGGAACAGCAAATAAAGCCTAAAGCCAGCAGAAAAGGGGAAATAATAAAGATTAGAGCAGAAATAAATGATATAAAAACAAAAAACAGCAGAACAGATCAACAAAACTAAGAGCTGGTTCTTCAAAAGAATTAATAAAATTGATAAATCCCTAGCCAGACTTACCAAAAAGAAGAGAGAGGCACCTGCGTGGCTCAGTTGGTTGGGCATTCGACTCTTGACTTCAGGTCGGGTCATGATCTCAGCGTTGTGGATGGGGCCCTGCATGGGCCTTGGCACTCAGTGTGGAGTCTGCTTGTCTGTCTTGCTCTCCCTCTGTCCCTCCCCCTGCTCACGTGTGTGCATGTGTGCTTCCTTTCTCTCTCTCTCTCTCTCTCTCTCTTTTTCTCTCTCAAATAAATAAATTAAAATTTAAAAAAGGAAAGAGAAAGAACCCAAATAGGTAAAATCACAAATGAAAGAGGAGACATAACAACCAGCACCGCAGAAATACAATTATAAGAGAATGCTATGAAAAATTGTATGCCAATAAACTGGGCAATCTGGAAGAAAAAGACAAATTCTTAGAAACTTACAAACCACCAAAACTGAAAACCGAAACAGGAAGAAATAGAAATATGAACAGACCCATAATCAGCAAAGAAATTGAATCAGTACTCAAAAAACTGAAAAAAACAAAAGTCCTAGGCCAGATGGCTTCCCAGGGGAATTCTACCAGACATTAAAAGGAGAGTTAATAACCTACTCTCCTCAAATGGTTCCACAAAATAGAGATGGAAGGAAAACTTCCAAGCTCATTTTACAAAGCTGACAGTACTTTGATTCCAAAACCGATGAAGACCCCAGTAAAAAGGAGAATTACAGGCCCATACCCCTGATGAACATGGATGCAAAAACCTCAATAAAATGCTAGAAAATCAAATTCAACAGTACATAAAAAGAATTATTCACCATTATCAAGTGGAATTTATTCCTGGCCTGTAGGGGTGTTTCGATATTCACAAATCAATCGACATAATACACCACATTAGTAAAAGAAAAGATAAGAAATATATGATCCTCTTGATAGATGCAGAAAATCATCTGACAAAATACAGCATCCATTTTTTATAAAAACCCTCAACAAAGTAGGGATAGATGGAATATATGTCAACATCATAATGGCTATATATGAAAGATCCACAGCTAATATCATCCTCGATATGGAAAAATTGAGAGCCTTTCCCCTACAGTCAGGAACAAAACAAAGATGTCCACTCTCACCGTTACTATTTAACATAGTACTAGAAGTCCTAGCCTCAGCAATCAGACAACAAAAAGAAAGAAAAGGCATCCGAATCAGCAAGGAAGAAATCAAACTTTCACTATTCACAGACGACATGATACTCTATGTAGAAAACCTGAAAGACTCCACCAAAAACTTGCTAGAACTCCTACATGAATTCAGCAAAGTTGCAGGATATAAAATCAATGTACAGAAATCTGTTGCATGTCTATACACCAATAATGAAGCAGCAGAAAAAGAAATCAAGGATTTAATCTCATTTGCAACTGCACCAAAAACCATAAAATACCTAGGAATAAGCCTAACTAAAGAGATAAAAGATCTGTATTCTAAAACTACAGAACACTTATGAAAGAAATTGAAAAGGAAACAAAGAAATGGAAAAGCATCCCATGCTCATAGACTGGAAGAACAAATATTGTTAAGTGTTTATACTAGCCAAAGCAATCTACACATTTAATGCAATCCCTATCAAAATACCACCAGCAGGGCACCTTAACTCAATCCATTAAACATCTGCCTTCAGCTCAGGTCAGATCTCGGGGTCCTGGGATCGAACACCATGTTGGGCTTCCTGATCAGTGGGAAGTCTGTTTCTCCGTCTGCCTCTGTCCCTCCCCCCCAGCTCGTGCTCTTGCTCTCTCTCCCAAATAAATAAAATCTAAAACAACAACAACATTTTTCAAGAGCTAGAACAAACAATCCTAAAATTTTTATGGAACTACAAAAGACTCCAAATAGCCAAAGCAATCTTAAAAAAGAAAAAACTGGAGGCACCACAATTCTAGATTACAAGCTATATTACAAAAATGTAATCATCAGGACAGTATGGTACTGGCATAAAAACAGACACATAGATCAATGGAAGAGAATAGAGAACCCAGAAATGGACCCACAACTACATGGTCAACTAATCTTTGACAAAGCAGGGAAGAGTAACCACTGGAAAAAAAAGACGGACTCTTCAACAAATGGTGTTGGGAAAACTGGACAGCAACATACAGAACAATGAAACTGGACTGATTTCTTACACCATACACAAAAATTAATTCAAAATGGAAGAAAGACCTACTGTGAGACAGGAAATCACTAAAATCCTAGAGGAGAACGCAGGCAGCAACCACTTTGATCTTGGCCATGGCAACCTCTTACTAGACATGTTGCCAGAGGTAAGGGAAACAAAAGCAAAAATGAACTATTGGGACTTCTTCAAGATAAAAAACAGCTGCACAGTGAAGGAAATAATCAACGAAACTAAAAGGCAGCCTATGGAATGGAAGAAAACATTTTCAAATGAAATACCTGATAAAGAGTTAGTGTCCAAAATCTTTAAAGAACTTATCAAACTCAACACCCAAAAAACAAATAATGTAGTTAGACAAATGAGCAGAAGACATGAATAGACATTTTCCAAAGAAGACATCCAGGTGGCCAACAGACACATGAAAAGATGCTCAACATCACTCACCAGGATGAGATATCCCCTCACACCTGTCAGAATGGCTAAAATTAACAACACAAGAAACAACAGGTGTTAGCGAGGATGCGGAGAAAGGGGAACCCTCTTGCACTGTTGGTGGGAAAGCAAACTGGTGTATTCCCCACCATACTGCTGGAGAACAGTAAGGAGATTCCTCAAAAAGTTAAAAACAGAACTACCCTACAATCCAGCAATCACACTAATAGGTATTTACCCAAAGGATTAAAAAATACAGATTCAAAGGGGTATATGCACCCCAATGTTTTTTAACAGCATTATTAACAATAGCCAAATACAGAGAGAGCCCAAATGTCCATTGACTGATGAATGGATAAAGATGTGGTGTATATATAAATACAATGGAATATATTACTCAGCCATCAAAAAGAATGAAATCTTGCCATTTGCAATGATGTGGATAGAGCTAGAGTGTATTATGCTAAGCGATATAAGTCAGAGAAAGACAAATACCATATATTACTCATATGTGGAATTTAAGAAAGAAAACAGATGAACATAAGGGAAGGGGGCAGAAAAAGGAGAGAGGGAAACAAACCATAAGAGACTCTTTACTATAGAGAACAAACTAAGGGTTGATGGAGGGAGGTGGATAGGGGATGGGCTACATGGGTGATGGATGTTAAGGAGGGCACTTGTGATGATCACTGGGCGTTGTACGTAAGTGATGAATCACTGAATTCTACTCCAGAAACCAATATTGCACTGCATGTTAACTAATTAAAATTTAAATAAAAAATATATCATTAGACATTAAGAAAATACAAACTGAAACCACAATGAGATATCCTTATGTACTTATCAAAAAGAGTAAAAATAAAAATAGTGAAAACATGAAATAAAATAGCAAGAATAAATTCTAAATAACAGTAATTATAACAGGTAAATTAAACTCTTGGTTTGGATGATCAAAACAAAACAAAACAAAAATCCAATAATTGTTGCTTAGAAGAGCTATCCTTAAAATGATGTGGAATGATTGAAAATAAAGTGATTATATACAACCTTTTTTATGCACACAGATGATTGACAGATAGATATAGATAGACAGATAGATAGACAGATAGATAATAAAGAATAAAATAAAATTCTCTTGTCAAGTTGAGCATTTGCATAGCCTATGCTTTAGCAATTCCCCTCGGAAGCATGTGCCCAGAAGAAACTCTTGCCCATGAGCACTAGGAGATACTCAGGAATGTTCACGGCAGCACTGTGTGTAATAGTAAAAAAGTTAAAATCCTTTGATAGAATGACATATTCGAATCATGAACTACTTTATTGAGGTAAACATGAATGAACTGCAATAACACAGAACGTGGATGAATACAAGAAGCATAATGTTAAGCAATAAAATAAGTCCATAAAGGCTTACACACAGCACAGACACTCTTTAAAAGTTTAAAACCAGCTAATGAAAAACAATATGTTTTTTACATATCATTGATACCTATATGTTTGTATGTGTATATATATGATAAAACAATTTTTTAAAGCAAGGCAATGATAAACACAAAATTTAGGATAGCTCTTACCTTTGAGAAAAACAAGCAAATGGTTCGGGAGGGGTGCTGAACAGAAGCACATAGATAGATGAATTATTACTGTTTGAGTTCTTGAGTCAGGTGGTGAGTTAAAAAATACTTTTTTTAATCTATCTTTTTAAAGGGATGAAAAAAGACAAACTAATCAGATATTAACCAGAAGAAGTCAGTAACAATCCTAAAACTAGACTAAGAAAGGATATGTAAGATAAAAAAACATCATATGGGATAAAGACGGGTATGATGTTGACATTAGGAACAAGAGATGGAGATATAATGATCATGAACATATATATTTTTTTAATGTAGGCTTTAAAATATATGAATAACTAACAGAACAATGAAATAAATTAATCTTCTACTTGGAAATTTTTAAGTTACCATTTTCAGAAACTGATAACCAAAGGAGAAAAAGAAAGAGCAAAAGGGTAGCACATTTAATTCCCAAACTCAAACTGAAAAACATGTTACTAAAAATACATGCAAAATGTATATAACCCATTCCAAACCGAATTTGGGGCTTTTCAGAGCTGCTCTTTTTCTTTTCATACATTTTAACGTTTAGCCTTGAAAACCTAGAGACTCTTCTAACTCTGGTGAAAAGTCTTTGCAAGATAAGGAGCAAATATCTCCACTTCCCCCTGAAGCTGCCGGAAAAGCACAGAATATTCTGCATCATGAAACTGACCTGACAACTTTAAATCTAACAAAGATTTGTAAGACATCCAGATTTCAGAAACTGTTGTGATATCCTGGGGAAATAGTTCCTCATCACTAAGAGGCTTACAATGCTGACTGGCTGTTTTACAATGTGTTGCCCTGGTGATAATATTTAATATGGCATCTTAAAGATATACTTGTTGACTTTCTTTGTTAAGCCAGAAAGAGATCATTGGCACTTAAAGTGCCTAGAGAAAACAAGTAAAATGGCTTTTACATTTCCATTTTAGAGTTTGATTGAAAGTCTTGTCTTATTTAAATAAATGAATAGCACTTGGGTTAAACAGAAAATCATGAGGGAAATTATAAGCTACTTAGAACTGAATGACAAAGAAAGTACTATATATTAAAATCACCTAAATAATAGAGGGAAATTTGCATCTTTGAATATACTGAAAGAAGATTAAAAACAAATTAACTATTTCTCTTTTTCCTCTTCCTTTACCTTCCATTCTTTTTCCTTCTTTCCTTTCCTGAACAATTCAATCCTAAATGTATCAGATGAACCCACTTCTAAGATACGTGGGCATCTACGCCATAGGAACGGGGAGACGGTAAGCCAGAGCAGCCAAGAGCTCAGAGTTGGCATCTGAGAAAGGTAAGAAGGGTGTCCACACATGGTAGTGGCCCCAACTTGGCCAAGCAGGGTAAGAGTTCACCTCCACCCAGATGTCATGGGGAGTCAGAGCCCTAGCAGGGTGAGCAAGTCATCCCAATGGAAGGGAGAGCTGGCATGGGAGTTTGAAAGAATGGGTACAGTGAGGGCCACACAGGGGAGGGCATGGTGGCAGGGATGAGAAATTGAGTATATGCAGGGAATTAATCAAATAAGTAAATAAAGGGTGTCCCAAAAGTCTTCATACAATTTGAAGCTTTAATAACTTCAGAACCATAAATTCTACAAACATAACAAATTAGTTTGAATATTGAGTATTAAATTTTCTTCTATACTTACTTATATTTGTATACTTTGAGTGATACTTAATTTAAAATTTTGTTTCAATCTCTCCAATTGAATCTGGCAAATGTTGACTGAAACAGGATAAAATTTTAAATGTATTCTTCAAAATTCACAAAGATACACAAGTGTAAAATAAATTTAAATAATTATACTTTCAAATGAAGATAGAAGGGGGAAAAAACTAGGCTATACCTGCTAGGGTATATTGGAAATGAAGATATTGGTGCAAAATCATGGTTTTCAACTTATAAGTTCTGAAATTAATAGATGTGTGTGTATCCATGAGAGAGAGAGTGTGTGAGAAAGTGAGCAAGAGCAGAAAATACAAATACCCCCTAAAGTGTCCACTAACTGGACAAGAAGCAGTGTTACCCCAAAATCAATAGGCACTCCTGGCACTCAGATAATACCATTCTCCAGTAGAAGGAACCAGATCTTTTTGGAGAAAAGGCCAATTCAGGCTAGGACAGGGTAAATACAAAGTTGACCCTAGATCATATTGTTGAGCCAGAGAGTAAGTAAGGATTCAAAGAATGATGGGAACATGTTGAAAGAACACATAAGCTATCTCGAGAGAGCTTCCACTGACCAATTGCCACATTTGAGCACTGAAATAACTAATGATCGAGAAAATTATATCTCAATTAATAAATAGGCAGCATGACCCCATACTGATGTAAACAAATAAAATTGAAAGTTTGAGGGGAAATGGACTGTTTGCATAGCTTCAAAATATTTCCCCCAAAATATTTATCAAATAACATGGGAGAAAGAATAACTTCACAGTGAACAAGGGGGGCAGACACCACATAAATTGCACAAAGTTTACAAAATTAGTAACAGGACAGATATCAGGCATGTGCCACCCGGCAGGACCCAAAAGAGAACACAACACCAATTCAGTGGTGTTCCTGCCAAAGGTGCATAACCTGAATGTAATCATGAAGAAACATGAGACAAATTCAAACTGGAGGACGGTCTACAAAAACAAACAAAAAACAAAACACAACACCTGGCCTGTAATCTTCAAAAGTACCAAGAATATGAACGTCAAGGAAAAACTAAAGAACCATTCAAGACTATAGTTGACCCTTGAACAACACAGATTTAAACTGTGTTGGTCCATTTAGACATGGATTTTTTTTCAATAAATACAGTATAGTACCTTAAATGTATTTTCCTTATGATTTTCTCAGTAACATTTTCTTTTCTCTCGTTTATTGTAAGAATACAGTATATAATACGTATGACATAGAAAATACATGCTAATCAGCTGTTTATGTTATCAGTAAGGCTTCCAGTCAACAGTTCACAACTAGGAGTTAAGTTTGGGGGAGGGGGTCCAAAGCTGTACATGGATTTTCGACTGCACAGGCGTCAGCATACCTAATCCCTGCGTTGTTCAACGGTCAACTCTAAAGAGACATGACCATTGAATGCAGCACACACGGGACCTTTTTATTATAACAGAACATTATTAGGGGGCATCTGGGGGGGCATAGCTGGTTAAGCGGCCGACTCTTGGTTTTAGCTCAGGTCAAGATCTCAGGGTCATGAGAGCAAGCAAGCCCGCTGTCCGGCTCCACATGCAGCGCGGAGTCTGCTTAAGATTCTCCCTCTCCGGGGCGCCTGGGTGGCACAGCGGTTAAGCATCTGCCTTCGGCTCAGGGCGTGATCCCGGCGTTATGGGATCGAGCCCCACATCAGGCTCCTCCACTAGGAGCCTGCTTCTTCCTCTCCCACTCCTCCTGCTTGTGTTCCCTCTCTCACTGGCTGTCTCTATCTCTGTCAAATAAATAAATAAAATCTTAAAAAAAAAAAAAAAAGATTCTCCCTCTCCCTCTGACCCTCCCCATCTCTCTCTCTCTCTCAAATAAATAAATAAATCTTTATAAATAAATAAATAAATAAATAAATAAATAAATAAAAACATTGGGATCACTTGTGAAACTTGAAAGGAGTCTGAATTGAATGGTAGTAGTATCGCAATGTTGTTTTCATGAATTGGATAGCTGTGTTGTGTGTATGTTGGAGAATTTCCTTATTTCTTGGAAATAAATAGTTTGTAAGACTACTTATTTCCCTGGATCTCTGTCACCAAATAGGTGTTATTGACTTGATTTTTCTTTTTCTTTTTTTTTTTTGCAGTATGATAGATACTAAGTGATATTTCACTGTTACTTTAATTTGCATTTCCTGACTGCTTGTGAGTTCAATCGGCTTTTGTAAGATCATTGCCATTTGAGAAAAAAATATACACACACACATATACAATATAATTTTTGGATTTCCAGTCCTACTTGAGATAGATTCCATCCTTAGATTGTAGATTATTTTCCTGCAATTCTCTTGCAGATTTTTCATTGTGGTTTCTTTTCTTCATTTACATTATTAAATAATCTTAAAATTATATTTGTATGTGGTATAATATAGGTACCAAATATTACTTCTAGATTTTTTATAGATTTTGTTTTTGTTAAATAATTCTAACTTCTCCCAACATAGTAAAATACCAGTTTATTGCATTTTAAATGCTTTTATATGCTAAGATCTACTTCTGTACTCCCTTTTGACCCATGTGTCTATTTCTCTATTCCTATGCCAGTGCCATATTGTTTTGACTTGAAGACCTTTGTAGTATGTTCTAATAACTGATAAGAAAGTCCTTCCTTTGCTAGTTTATGTTTTCAAACTTTTTTTGACTATTATTAAGCACCTAGTCTTATCCTTAACCTTTAAAATAATTTTACACAGTCCCAAAGAGATTTTTTTAAAATGCCCTGTTGGTGTTCTAATCTAAATTTCATCAAATTTATATTAATTTAGGGGGAAACTAACATTTTTATTATATTGTCTTCTCATTTAAAAACATTTTCTTACCATTTGTTCAAATCCTGTTTTATGTCATACAGTAAGATTTGGTAGTTTTCTTCATATAGTTCTGTGCTTTTATTTTAAAACTTATTTCTGGGACACCTGGATGGCTCACTCAGTTAAGCATCTGCCTTCAGCTCAGGTCATGATCCCAGGGTCCTGGGATTAAGTCCCACATCGCATCAGGCTCCCTGCTCATCGGGGAGTCTGCTTCTCCCTCTCTCTGCCCCACCTCTCATGCTCTCTCACCCCCCCCCCAAATAAATAAAAATCTTTAAAACAGAAAAGATATAAACCTTTTTTCTAAGTACTATACTTTATAATGCTTGTCACTTATGTAAATGCTATTTTTACTCAGTGCTTATTATTAAAATAGAAGAAATGACTGATTCTTGCACAAGAATCTTGTAGCAGTTGTCTCACCAAATTTTCCTATTAATTCTTATGCATTTTTATTTATTGGTATCTTGGGTTTTCTAACTATGAAATCATATCATCAGCAAAAAGTAATAGTTCTCACTTTTTTTCCAGTATTTATATCAATTACTGTATTTTATTGCCTCACTATATTACTAATACCACCCAGTCAGTGTTAAATAATAATGGTGATAGTAGACATTCCTGATTAGTTTCCAATTTGAGGATTTTAGGATATTCACTGTCCAGTTTTAGTACCTAGTCTTTATTTTAATTAATTCTGTAGTAGAACTGGAAATAACCAGCCACACTAGTGATTCGTGTATAAACAAAGACAGGCCTCCAGGGGAGAGTCTATCATCAGGTTAAGCTGCATTCATCCCCTTGACCTTGCAGTTTTCTACTGTCAGGTAAGCAACTGAGCTCTCGAAACATCTATCACAGAAATTAGAAAAATGTCATGAGCATTTTGTAACATAAAGGAGTTTGGTGATTAACTTAAGAAAAACTTGTCTGGCTAGCTAGTTCTGGAAATTTATGGGTTAATTGGCCAGTTGTTTGCAGTCGGCTGGTTAGCAAGTTCGGAATATTTCTATATTACCATACAGGTAAGAAAGCTTAATTTTTAAAATAATGGGACAAATAATGGTTGTCACCTAAAATGTACCACCCCAAATAATTCCCTTCTGCTCCTATTTTACTTATAGTGTAATTGGGAATGGATGTGAACTTTTATTAAATATTCTTCCATATCTATTGAAATGATCATATGATTTGCTGATAGAATAAAGTACATTGCTACATTTCTTATTATTGATTATCCTTAAATTTCTAAAATAAAAAGACTTGATCAAATTTATTACTATTTTGATTCTTTTCCAGATTATTTTTGCTAATACTTTATAATTTTTGCATCTATATTCATAAATGAGATTTGTCTATATTTTCCCCCCTATCCTTCTCAGGTTTCAGTATTAAAGTTATGATAATCTCATAAAATCATTTGGAGACATATCTGTCTTTTTACATGCCTGGACTCATTTGAAAAACAACAGAATTATTCCTTTTTTAAAGATTAGATGATTGTTCTGAACCCATTTGTTCCCAAGTGTTTCGAATAGATCTGCCATCACTTTTCCATTCTCGTCAATAGTAGTTTTCCATGTGTTCTCTGTTCAATCTTGATTATTTATATTTTCCTGGAAAATAAACATTCCCTAGAGCTTTTCAAAATTTTTATAATGAAATCGCATCATCAAGAGTTAAAATGAGAGTAAGCCTCAGAAATGAGAGTCAAATAAAATGAAATGGGAAACTAAATAAAATAAGAGTTAGCCTCAGAAAACCAGCAGCGCCTCTCAGCTGTAAAAGCTGCTTCTCTCCATCATCCATCCGAGTTCCCACGGGCCTCAGTTTGCTGCCCTGGACTGGGAGGAAATGCAGCGGCCGTAAGCGAATTTCCACCAACCAGGTACTGGCCACGGGATCCTCTCAGGATTCCCATTCAAGCCACTCTAATCTCGTCCCTGGACTGTAACAGCCTCTCACTGGTCCCCCTGTGTCTTGCCCTACTGTGGTTTATCCTCCACACAACTATGAGAATATTCTTCAAAAGTATAAATTAGATGAACTCTCTTACTTGGAACTTTCCAAAGTCCCCCACCAAACCAGAAAAAATATCTGCACTTCTGACCACAGCATTCACAGCCCTATGTGAACTGGCCACCCTTGAAACTCTCCGACACATGTCATTCTGTTTGTACCCCCGCCACCATGCTCTGAGCACTCCGCCCTTTCTTTCTCTCTCAGAAGATGCCAGACTTGCTTCTGTCTCTTGCCCTTTCCATCTGCCATTCCTCCTGCTTGCAATGTGCTTCCTCCTTCCTGTTTTTCAGTTCTCACCTCAAATGTTCCCACCTCAGAAAGACCTGACCTGGCCACACAGCTAGAACCCCAGGCACTGTCCTTCCTAACACTGTTTTAGCTTTGTAACACTTATCTCTACCTACTTCTGTGTTTATTATCTATCTTCCCCCATACAATCTAAGCCTCTTAAAAGTAGGGATCGCCTCTGACTGCTATGTTCTTAGTGCCCAGAATAATGCCTGCCCATAGTAAATACCCGATAAATATGTGTGACCAATTACCTGTTACTTTCTAGACAAAATTCTAACCTATGCCAATCGAGTGCTCCATCATCTCACCTGGCTTCGCATCCTCAGGCTCACGCTTCCCTACCTCCTGCCAGGATGCAACTGGGAGCCAGTGTGGAGTAGTGCAGGTCTGATAAACCTTAAATAGTAACCTTAAGGATGTGAATGGTTGGTATCAAATCTTTACCAGAATCCAAATACATGCAGGGAGGGAGGGAGGGAGGGAAGGGAGGAAGGAAGGGAGGGAAGGGAGGGAGGAAAGACAGCAGGCAAGCAGGCATGTGTCAGCGTGGGTGAAGGATAAAAGATCATCAAAGAGTTTGCTTTTTTAGGGGAGGATTCAAGTAAAGAGGATTAGAATAAAGGACAGGAAAGTTTCTATTGCACATGGAAAATTACAACACAAGACAGAAGATATTATAAGTATTAAAGGTACAGGCAAGAAAAGTGTTCTAAGACACTGCTAATTTGCTATGGAAATTTTACATATACATTTTAGTTTTCCAATTAGATAATTGGTTTTCCCCAAAGACAAGAACCACCTGTAATCCTTTCTTCCTTCCTTCCTTATTTTTCTAGAGTCCCCAAAGCCTTGAGTACAGCATTCTGCATGCAGTAGAAAATCAATCAATGCTTATCTAAACAACTAAAGGGATAGATGAGTGTCCAGGTTTCATGGGGTTGGAAGTGGGTGAGATGTGCGTAGTGGATGGCAAAGAAACACTGATGCCTCCTTCTGCAAAGTCAAAATATCTCCATGGAACTAGTCCAAGGACCCACCCAAGGCCAGAGTCAGAATCAAGAATCATGCTTTGGCCACAGAGGAAAAGGCAATAGAAAATCTTTCCTGATGAGATCTGTGTGACACCACAAGTGTACCCGTCATTGTAGAGAAAATACCTGGCCCCTCACCGGAGCTACTGCGTGCTTTCAGCGCAGGAAGATAATTTGCAAGCACCAGAGCAGAAACACTTAACATAATGATGAGCTGAGACTCGCAATCATCTCCCTTTCCTGCCACTCCACTGCGAGCAGGAAAATGGCTGACAGGGTCAGCTGTAAGCACAAGGTGGCACTGAACAGCAGCCGGAGGGAACCTACCTGTTTCAACAGATTCCACGGGAGTGCACTCCCGGAGCATCTGACAGGCGAGGCTAAGTGTCTGGGAACAGCGGGCTGAGGAGGTCGGACCGCCCATCCGTTCCTGATTTGCTTGAGCGTCTGAGCAGCACTTTCCTTGGGGCATGTCAACAGCACTTGTTTCTCCGTACATGAAAGGCAAGCGTGGATGTTTAAAAAGCAAAAGCATATTCTCAATTTAAAAGTGAGAGGAGGAGAGGGAAGATAAAATTCGTGCTTTAAAAACAGGGAGGAAATCATTCTGTGATCAACTATGTGTGTTCAACCAAAAGGGTTTCACCTGAGTGAAATGGTCCTGTCCCCAAACACCTAACACCCTTCACTTTCCTGAGGTCACCCGCCCTCGGGGAAGCGGGAGGATGGAGGTGCAGGTGCTAACTGGTACGGGAAATATGAAGTGAGATAGATTAAGAGATGGAATCATCTAAGCTCCAAGACAGCAGTGATGTTACCAAGATTGAATTCCTTGTCAAATAATCAACTCAATGGGCAGCAACTAGCAGTTTTTCAAGGCAATAATGAAAAGACTAGAAGACATCTGAGTACAGCTATCATAGTAAGGGTATTGTGTCTTGACAATATTTTTTCAGTCATATATACACACTGGATTGTGATGTCAATTATATTTCTCGCTGAGTGGTTGCAAGTCACAAAACTCGAAATGTTATGGTCAGAAGGACAAAGACGGTGACATCACCACTTGTAGGACAAGTGACTGCAAACTCCTGTTCCAAAAAACACTGGGGTTTCCTCTGAAAGCCTAGAAACTTCCTTTCCACAAAAGTAATTGTCCTTTACACAACAAATAAACATTCACCATGGGGCCTGTCCATAGGGAATAGTTCAGGCCAAAAACATTTAAAGGACTTTTTAAAAACATTAAAAACAAAACACACATTTGAAAGTTTCCCAGTCCATTCCTGGGGCTCCTATCTTTGTCCTGGAGGAAATCAAAGCACGTGCACACTCCCCAGAAGAGCCTCTTTGCTTTGCTGTTGGGATCCGTGGGCTACACGCATATCTCGGTTCGGAAGTATTTATGCAAAAAGCAGAACTTGAGGAAGTGTGAGAAACCGCGTCAACTGCAGTGAGGCCTGAAAAGTGCACTGATCTGCCCTAGCAGTAATGCCAAGGTAATAAAGACCGTGGATTAAAAATATTAAGTGCAAAAACACTGCCTTTATAGCTGAAGATTCGCCTCTCAGCTCACTAATGCAGCAACAGGTTCACTGCTGAAAAAAGACGGCCTTGTCATCTGTGACGACTGAGTTCCCTTCTTGCGTCACCAAAACGAACGGGATGGGAATTACCTCCAAATTGCGCGAGTTCAAAATTGCTTAGACTCAGAAGTCTCCCTCTTGCTAACAGGTACTCTTATTTTTTCGGGTTTCTTGCTCTTTCCTTCCCACCCCGCCTCCTTTTTTAAATGAAAAGGTGAACATACATAATTTACTAAGAATCAGACAGCATTCCAACCACTTTGTGAATATTAATTCATTTAATCCTTACCACATCCCTATGAAGTAGGTGCTCTTTTTATAGATGAGAAAACTGTGGTATGAAGAAGTTAACGTGGCTTGCCCAGTATCACACAGAAAATACGCAGACTGCTTCCAGAGGCCAGGCTATTAACCACACCAGTCTGACGCTCATGGTTATGACTTGCTAATAATTGTGCCAGAACCAAAGGTCTTTCAATAAAAAATGCATTGTTAATGTTTATTATGGAAAATATCAAATACATAGAAAGGAAAATAGTATAATGAACCCCCTTGTACCCATATCTCAGATTACCAAACCATTTCCAATCTTGTTTTGTCTAGAACCTTAGCTCCCAATAATGGATTATTTTGAAGCAAATTGCAGGCATATCATTCCATCTAAGTGGAAAGATTTCTTGAATGAGTGCTAGCAGATCTTTTTTAATACAGTTAATGAGATAGAACTCACATACCATAAAATTTACTCAGTTTAAGTATACAATTCAATGGCTTTTAGTATATTCACAGCATTGCACGGTTATTACCACAACCAGTTCTAGAGCATTTTCATCACTCCAAAAAGAAGCCCCATAGCCATTAACAGTCACTGCTCATCCTCCCTCTCCCCTCCCCCAGCCCCTGGCAGCCATCAAGCTCTATGGATTTGCCTGTTCTGGAAATTTCATATAAATGGAATCACACAACATGTGGTTCTCTGCGACTGGCTTCTTTCACCGAGTATAATGTTTTTAAGGTTCATCCATGTTGTAGCATATATTAGTACTCCATTCCTTTTTATGGTTGTATAATATTCCATTCTAGAGCTATACCATATTTTGTTTATCCATTCATCAGTTGATAGACATTTAAGATGTTTTCACTTTTTGGCTAATGTAAAAGTGATGCTGTGAACATTCATGTTCAAGTTTTTACGTGGATATCGGTTCCCATTTCTCTTGGGTATATCCCTAAGAGTGGAATTGCTGCTTAGTATAGTAACTCTATGCTCAACATTTTCAGGAATTGCCCCATGGTTTTCCAAAGTGACACCATATGTATTCCCACCATCGATGTATGAGTGTTGTAATATCTTCACACGCTTACCAACACTTGTTATTATCTGTCTTTTGATCACAGCCATTCTAGTGGGTGTGAAGTGGTATCACATTGTGGTTTTGATTCCCATGTCCCTGATAGCTGACGTTGTGAGTCTTGTTCATGTGGCTAGCAGATTTAAACCCTCAGATTCTCTCACTTGAGGATTCTCTCTGGAACACCTCTTTTAATTCTAAAATGTTTGTTCTCTCTTCTTTTACCAATGAAATGTTCATCAGTTTTGGTGTTCTACTTTCTGCTTTTTCACCCCTGTTCCCCATACTTCCAACTATTTCAAATATAGTATCTAGCCAGAGATCCCCACAAAGAACTACTTTTTCTAAGTAGCTGCTGCATGTTTTATATTCTTCGTAGTATCTATCACTGCCTGAATAATCTTGCTTACCTGTTTATTGTCTGTCTTCCCATACACACACTAAAATATAAGCCCCATGAGGGAAGAGACCCTGTCTTTTTATCACTGTATCCCCGATGCCTAGAAAAAAGTCATAGCTGAAATTCAATAAATACTTGGTAATTGAATGAATAGTTCTAGGTTGTAGAGTTCTTACTCGATTTTGTTATGCTACATTATGTGTACATTTGTGCACTAACCTTTCATAGCTTTTTAAAATAAGGTGCATTTCCTAAGGCTGATCTCTGAAATACAAAAGAGTAAAATATGTCACTCTTCATCACAGCACATTTACAAATGAAAAGCTATCAGTAACACTCTAAATACTTAACACCTATAATTGACATATTATGCAAGACAGTTAAATGGTGTTTACATAGAGACTGGAGTATTACAGGGATGTGTCTGCCTACCATATGAAAAAGAGCAAGACAAGATATGTCTGTGTTACACTATGATCACACATGGGGCTTTTTAAATGCTTAAAGAAGAGATTGTGAGGAAAGAAACTAAAATGTTTACAGGGTTGTCTTTGGGTGGTACAATGAAGAGTCACTGTTTTTCTCCCTTCTTTCTACTTTTCCACACTTTCTGTCATGGACATGTGTTACTCTAATGATAAGAATCAAAACTAATTTATTAAGACAAACTAGCTATAATTTGCATAGTACTCTCATCATAACTTAGAAATAAGTATTTTTGCTGATTTTTATACATTTCTAAAGCAATCATTTACAAAGTAAAAGCATCAGGCCACAATTATTATCCACATTACCAAGTTGATTAGGGGAGTTTTCTCTTTATAGTAATGTTACTGTAATAAACAAAAGATGAATAGAATTAATCTTCAACCCCTAGTAAAGTAGTGGCTCTAAGACAATGATCATCAATGGCTACCAGTCATTATGTGTCTCCTAATGGAAGAACACAACATAAGCTACAAGTACTCTCGACAAGAATTTATCTTAAAACTGATCAATCTTATAGATCAAGTTATCTGTTTATAGGAAATACAAGGACTAGAAGAACATGACAAATGATGTTAAAGGGATGCAAGCAGCAAAATCCAGAATGAAAAACTCCACAGGACAAACAACACATTTCTTTAACAAATAAGTTACAAATGAATAAAATGAGGCAACTCTTTCTGCCCACAGGTCCTGGCCCCATGCTTAAAAAAAATCACCTTTTCCCACAAACACACACACACACAGAGGAATAAAATGAATAGGGAGGTAGGGGGAAGGCTCTTGGAGATTAAAAATAACATAAGAGACATATCAACCAATTGCAGTAAGTAGATCTTCAATTTGATAGTAACTAGCCATTTGTGACTAGTCCAAACTGAGGTGTGTAACTCCCTGATTTCAAACTACATTACAAAGCTATAGTAATCAAAGCAGTATGGTACTGGCAAAAAACAGACACACAGATCAATGGAATAGAAAGCTCAGAAATAACCCCACGCATACAGGAGTAGTTCAATATTCACGAATCAATCAACATGACATAACACATTAAAAAAGAAAGGATAAGAGCCTTATGATCTTGTCAATAGATGTAGAAAAAGCGTTTAACAAAATACAGCACCTATTCTTTTTTTTTAAGATTTATTTATTTATTTTAGAGAGTGAGAAAGAGGGAGGGGGGGAGGCAGAGAGAAAGGGAGAGAGAGAATCTCAAGCAGACTCCACTGAGCACAGAATAGAGCACCCATTCTTGATTTAAAAAAAAACAAAAACACTCAACAAGGTAGGGGTAGAAGGAATATACCTCAACATCATAAAGGCCATATAAAAAAGTCTCACAGCTAATATCATCCTCAATGGGGAAAAACTGAGAGGCGTTCCCCTATAGTCAGGAACAAGACAGGGATGTCCACCCTCACCGTTACTATTTAACATAGTACTAGAAGTCTTAGCCCTAGCAATCAGACAACAAAAAGAAATAAAAGGCATCCAAGTCAGCATCCAAGTCAGGAAGAAGTCAAACTTTCACTATTTGCAGACAACGTGATACTCTATGTAGAAAACCAGAAAGACTACCAAAAAATCACTAGAACTCACACATGATTCAGCAAAGTTGCAGGATATAAAATCAATGTGCAGAAATCTGTTGCATTTTTCTAAAGATTTATTTATTTTAGAAAGAGAGCGCACTAGGGAAAGGGGGAAAGGGAGAGTGAAAGAGAGAAAGAGAGTCTCAAACAAACTCCATGCCGAGTGTGAAGCCCAACACAGGGCTTGATCTCACAACCCTGAGGTCATGACCTGAGCTGAACCAAGAGTTGGACACTTAACTGTACCACCCAGGCACCCCAATCTGTTGCATTTCTATACACCAATAACAAAGCAGCAGAAAAATAAACCAAGGAATCAATCCCATTTGCATTTGTACCAAAAACAGTAAGATACCTAGCAATAAATCTAACCAAGTAGTTAAAAGATCTGTACTCTGAAAACTACAGAACACTTGTGAAAGAAATTGAAAAGGACATGAAGAAATGGAAAAGCATTCCATGCTCATGGATTGGAAGAACAAACATCGTTAAAATGTCTATACTACACAAAGCAATCTACACATTTAATGCACTCCTTATCAGCATTTTTCACAGAGCTAGAACAAACAATCCTAAAATTTGTATGCAACTACAAAAGACCCTGATAGCCAAAGCAATCCTGAAAAAGAAAAACAAAACTGGAGACATCACGATTCTGGATTTCAGGCTATATTACAAAGCTGTAATCATCAAAACAGTATGGTACTGGCACAAAAACAGACACACAGATCAATGGAACAGAACAGAGAACTCATGAATGGATCCAAAACTACATGGTCAACTAATCTTCGACAAAGTAGGAAAGAGTAACCAATGGAAAAAAAGACAGTCTCTTCAACAAATGGTGTTGGGAAAACTGGACAGAAACATGCAGAAAAATGAAACTGGACCACTTTCTTACATCATACACAAAAATAAATTCAAAATGTGAGACAGGAAATCACTAAAATCCTAGAGGAGAACATAGGCAGCACCTCTTTGACCTTGGCCATAGCCACTTCTTACTAAACACATCGCTAGAGGCAAGGGAAACAAAAGCAGTAATCAGCTATTGGGACTTCATCAAGGTAAAAAGCATCTGCACAGTGAAGGAAACAATCAACAAAACTAAAAGGTAAACTACGGAATGGGAGAAGATATTTGCAAATGACATATCAGATAAAGGATTAGTACCCAAAGTCTTTAAAGAACTTATCAAACTCAACACCCAAAAAACAAATAATGTAGTTAGACAAATGGGCAGAAGACATGAACAGACATTTTTCCAAAGAAGACATCCAGATGGCTAACAGACACATGAAAAATGCTTGACACCACTCACCAGGATGAAATATCCCCTCACACCTGTCAGAATGGCTAAAATTAACAACACAAGAAACAACAGGTGTTGGTGAGGACGCGGAGAAAAGGGAACACTCTCGCACTGTTGGTGGGAATGCAAACTGGTGCCTTGCCCACCATACTGCTGGGGAACAGTATGGAGGTTCCTCAAAAAGTTAAATATAGAACTATCTACCCTATGGCCCAGCAATTGCACTACTAGGTATTTACCCAAAGGATACAAAAATACAGATTCAAAGGGGTACATGCACCCTGATGTTTATAGCAGCATTACCAACAATAGCCAAACTATGGAGAGAACCCAAATGTCCACCGACTGATGAATGGATAAAGAAGATGTGGTGTATACTTACACACACACACACACACACACACACACACACACACACACTGGAATATTAGCCATCAAAAAGAATGGAATCTTGGGGCACTTTAGTGGTTCAGTCAGTTAAGTGTCTGCCTTCAGGTCCTGAGATCAAGTCCCACATCGGGCTCCCTCCTCAGCAGGAAGTCTGCTTCTCCCTCTTCCTCTGCCCTTCCCCCTTACTCGTGCACTCTCTCTCTCAAAATAAATAAATAAAATCTTCAAAAAAAAGAATGAAATCTTGGCACTTGCAGTGACATGGATGGAGCTAGAGTATACGATGTTAAGTGAAATAAGTCAGTCAGAGAAAGACAAATAACATATGCTTTCACTCTTATGTGGAATTTAAGAAAGAAAACAGATGAACATATGGGAAGCGGGAGGGGGAAAGAGAGAGGAAAACAAACCATAAGAGACTCCTAATGATAGAGAACAAACTGAGGATTGATGAAGGGAGGTGGGTGGGGGATGGGCTAGATGGGTGATGGGTTTTAAAGAGGGAGGGCGCTTGTGATGAGCACTGGGTGTTGTATGTAAGTGATGAATCACTGAATTCTACTCTAGAAACCGATATTGCACTGTATGTTAACTAAGTAAAATTTAAATTAAAAACTAAAATAAAATAAGAAAAAAAGATAAAAAGAAATAAGCCCGTGCATATATGGTCAATTAAGTCTATGACAACGGAGGCAAATATACGCAATGGAGAAAAGACAGTCTCTTCAATAAATGATGTTGGGGTAACTAACTAGATTGCTACATGTAAAAGAATGAAACTGGACCACTATTCTACATCATATACAAAAATATATTCATAATGGATTAAAGACATGAATGTAAGACCTGAAACCATAAAACATCTAGAAGAAAACATGAGCAGTAAGCTCTTTGACATCAGTCTTGGCAATATTTTTTTGGACAAGTCTCCTCAAGTAAAAGCAACAAAAACTAAAATAAATAAATGAGATTACATCAAACTAAAAAGGGCTTGCACAGCCATCAACAAGAACAAAGGAAGCCATCAACAAAACAAAAAGGCAACCTACTGAATGGAAGAAGATATTTGGAAACCATATATCCAATAAGAGATGAACGTCCGAGATATTAACTTACATAATTAATATTTTTTAAACCCAATTAAAAAATGGGTGGAAAACTTGAATAGACATTTTTCCAAAGAAAACATACAGATTGGCAATAGACACATGAAAAGATGTTCAACATCAGGAAATGCAAATCAAAACCACAAGGCAATACCACCTCACACTGGTCAGATTGGCTATTATCAAAAAGACCAAAAATAACAAGCGTTGGCAAAGATGTGGAGAAAAGGGAACACTTGTGCACTGTTAGTGAGAATATAAACTGGTGTAGCCACAGTGGAAAACAGTCTGGAGGTTTCTCAAAAACTTTAAAAATAGAACTACCATATAATCCAGCAATTCTACTTCTGGGTGTAAGAAAACGAAAACAGCAATTTGAAGAGATACATGCACCCCTATGTTTATTGCAGCATTAGTCACAATAGCCAAGATACAGAAGCAACCTAAGTGTCCGTCAATAGATGAATGGATAAAGAAAATGTGGTATATATGTATATATGAAATATTGCTCAGTCACAAAAAAGAATGAAATTCTGCCATTTGGGACAACATGGATAGACCCAGAGGGTATTGTGCTAAGTGAAATAAGTCAGAAAGAGAAAGACAAATCCCATATGATTTCATTTATATGTGGAATCTAAAAAACAAAATAAAGAAACAAACAAAACAAAACACACACCAGCTGTTGGTTACCAGAGGGGGGAGGGCTTCAGGAAATGGGCAAAAGAGGTAAAAGGGGATTATGAAATACAAACTTCCAGTTATAAAATAAATAAGTCATGAGGATATAATTTATAGCATATGTAATATAGTCAATAGTATTGTAATTACTCTATGGTGACACATGCTAACTAGATTTATCATGGGGATCATCATATAGCATAGTAATATAAAAATATTAAATCACTATGATGTACACCTGAAGCTAATAGGATATTGTATGTCAATTATACTTCAACAACAAAAACTTGATGTAAATATATACCAGATTTCAAATACTTAATATGAAAAGATTGTATAATATCTGATTAAAATATTTTATACTGATAAATACTGAACTTATAATGGTAATATTTTTGATAGATTAAATAAAACATTAAATTTTACTTTTTAAATTAGCATTAAAATTCATATAATAGATTGCATTATATTTCTACGATAGTCTGGCATTATTGATATTCTTCAGATTCTGATTTAACATAAAAGTTGTTATATGAACATATAATTGTCCATTTGGTCATTGCTTTAGGTGTGATAATAGTATTGTGGTTATAGTTGGTTTTTTTTAATCGTCCTTACCTGTTAGAGCTCTGAAATATGTAGGGACAGTAAGATATTATAACTGGGATTTGCCTCAAAGTAATGTGAAGGAGGACAGTGAGGAAGGGTATAGACATATAAGGCTGGCCATGAATTGATCATGTTGCTACTAGGCAGTGAATATGGAGTTCTGTGCATTAGTCTCACCACTTTTGCATATGTTTGACATTTTCCATGATACAAAAAGTTAGAAGGGGCCAACGTCAGGGTAAAGCTACAACTGTGAGCTTACTTTTAAGAAGAGCAAGATAAGGTGGTGGGGGGATGGGGTAACTTGGTGAAGGGCATTAAGGAGGGCACATGCTGTGATGAGCACTGGCTGTTACACACAACTGATGAATCACTGAACACTACATCTAAAAGTAATGATGTACTATATGTTGGCTAATTGAATTTAAATTAAAAAAATTAATAATTAAACAGAAGCATTAAAAAAAAAAAAGAGCAAGATAGTAAGTAGTGTGACATGTCACAGAACCCCAACCACTCATGCTTCGTTAGAGACTCCCTTAGTGGCTACCCCATACTTGATCTCGAGTCCTCCTTCTGTACTCAAACTCCTTTCTGCTATTTAGCTCTTACTTTGGAAACACATCCTTGACTTGATTCTCTTATCCCAGATCCTCTTGCTGATGGACTTTAATTTTGTATTTCAGTTGCTATTGCTGGGTACAAGTCACCCCAAAACTTGGTGGGTTAAAACAACAACAATCATTTTCTCATTCTCTCTCATGGATTAAGCAGGTTGAGCTGGGAACTTCTCAGTCTATCATGTGGTTACAGTCAGGAGGTGATGGAGGCTAGAGCCATCTGAACACTTCTTCACTCTTGAATCTGGCAATCAATGTTGGCTGTTGGTTGGGATGTCAGCTGAGGCTATCAGCCAGCACACCCACGTGCAGGCTCTCCATGTGACCTGGGTTTCCTCATAGCATAGTGGCAAGGTTCCAAGAGCAAGCACCCCAGTAGTATCCCAGGTAGGAAGTCTATACACTTTACAATCAAGTTTAGGAATTGACTTCGACCATAGTCACCAGACACCCACATCCAAGGGGAGAAAAAATAGGTCCCACCTATTGCTGGAAGAAGTGTCAATGTCACATTAGAAGATGCACATGTAAAATGGACATCTTGTTGCAGCCATCTTTGAAAATTCAGTCAGCCATACTTCAGATTCCCCTTGGTATGTACATTTTTTTTCCTCTGGCACTGACCAGTTTCCAATTATCAGGAAGCCAAAGAGCACTTTTCCGCTTAGAACTATCATCCATCTGGTCCTGCTCAGCTTGCAGATTCCCCATGGCAAATCATTCCAGCACAGGTACTGCCTGATCCCAGACTTTCGGCTCTACCCTTTACCCCTCACCATGCCTCCCTCATCTCTAGCCCATTTCAAAATGTATAAGGACATAACATTAGCATATAACACTGCTCACTTGGAACACTGCTCATATACTCTAGAAAATACTCCATCTTTACAAACCTGATCCAAGAAATACAAACAGGCAGATATGAAATATGGTGGTGATAGGCATGCTTAATCAAATTTTAAAATTATTCAATGACATGTTTGTGTCATTATTATATAATGGACAATAAAAGTCCTCACTGTCAGTAATCCTAAAAAGCTTACTTGTAAGTACCAGGTCGAAAAAAAATCATTCTGCACAGAAGACTCCTATTACCAGAAACATTGTGGCACCCTCTGCTGTCAGGAAACAAAGTTTAAAGGTACCCGAGGTTCATTTTCCTTGAAGGACTCTCCAGCATCCTTTAACTATAGGCTGTCAATCATCTTATCCAGATGTAAAAGCATAAATCAGAGGCAGTGGGGAATTACAGGGCTTAATTCAGGCAAGATAGTAAAGAATGAAAACCCAATCAGTGTGTGTAGCTTAATGGTAATATGTAGGAAAGAAGCTAGGTAGAGAATCTCAAGAGATAGCAGATATCAGAGACCACAATATAGCTATCTTTCTCTAAACCTTTTACATAAGTTAATCTTGACAAATTACCCATGAAACACAGAAAGGTTAAACAAGTTGCCCACGGTCACACAGCAAGTGAATGGCAGAGCCAAGATACAAACCCCAGCAATCTGTCTCCAGAGCCTGAGACCTTAACCACTCTTCTCTACTGCCTAATAAACAACGATGATTATTAATGGGGAGGGACTTCTTTGAATGTAACAAGAATTATTATTAGGTATTACTGCTCTTACCTAAAAGAAAATTGATTACCAGGAAAATTACTTGCCCCATACTAAGCAGAGAAATTAGGAAGTAAAATCTCCCATTCACAATTAAGCCATTCTGAAGTTCGGAAGGTTCTTTTCCCTTCTTAAGTGCAGGAACAAATTTGTTCTTTTGAGAAACCAAAATGTATTACCATGACCCCCAAGGTAATATCCCTCATCACGATCTCACGCAAGTTTGTCAGCTGCTTTTACAAAGAGAATGGATTCCTCCTACAACAAGCTCAAGGCTTACACAACTGGACTCATTCATCCACCACCCAACAAGTCAGCTGAGCAGATAGTCACTCAGATCCAAAGACTGGTTCACTTGCCAAGTGAAACCTATACAGAGGCAGGAGAGAAAAAAAAAGGCTTTCTTCATAAAGGACAGAACAATGGGTTCCTATCCTATCCTCCTTCAGGAAAAAGTGAGTCAAAAACAGATCTGGGGGGCGCCTGGGTGGCGCAATCATTAAGCGTCTACCTTCGGCTCAGGGCGTGATCCCGGCGTTCTGGGATGGAGCCCCACATCAGGCTCCTCCACTGGGAGCCTGCTTGTACCTCTCCCACTCCCCCTGCCTGCTTGTGTTCCCTCTCTTGCTGGCTGTCTCTCTCTGCCAAATAAATAAACAAAAACAGATCTGGGCCAGGACGAAAATTATGTCCAGGGATTTGGGGAGCTCTGGGCTTCACGCTGAATAAAACCAGACCAAATTCCTGGTTTGGTGCTGGAAGAACCTCATGGTCCAAGGCCCTCTAGGCAGAGCAAGGAGCAAGACCTAATCTGCTTGAGGTCATTTGTCCCTGGGCCGACTCCCAGGCCCCCTTCAGTCAGCACCCAGACAATAATGGTAGAGCCCAGACCCTGTTCCAGTCTTGGAGACTTGGGGACACTGGTACCATTCGCTGGGAGCACATGCTGCAGATCACCTAAACGCTGCAAACAGGAAGATTATGAGCCTAATGTCTACTGAGCACTCAGTGTGCACCAGGCACTATTTAGTGCTTTACCTTATTCAAACTTCACAACACAAACCCTATGTGATTGTTACTACTATCCTTATTTTACAGAGTAAAATGTCTGGGTAGTTAAGAACTGACCCAAAGTCATATGCCAGCATGTGTTAGACTGAAAGAATCTGAACTTCTGTCTCTCTGCTTCCAAAGTCCCACGCTATTTCTATTACCTCAAGCAGTTCATGCAACAACAATTCATATATAACATTGCGTAACTCTGAGCAGCCTTCCCCTGACATTTTAGACTAGACTAGAAGCCCAAATGTTTGGGTCTACAAATACATCCAGATTGCAATGCCCAGCTATGACACTGGGAAGTACAGTTTGGAGGAGGTACCTCTTCTATTTATTCCTCCAGGTTTTTCCTTCTTCCCCGATAGTCCTCAGGTCTCCCTTCCTCCATCCCAGGTCATCTCTCTGGATCTTTAAATCTTGGGTATTTGTCAAAAGGGACAACCCTATTTATTTCAGCCTCCAACATACATTTACTGAGCCTCAGGGGAGATAATGGTGCAGAAAATCAAGAGAAATTCTTCCTTTGCAGGACTGCATAGAAAACCCGGGCAAGGAAATTTAAGTTTTCTGGGCTTCAGTTGCACAAGCAAAACCAGAGTGGGTTGGACTATATGGTCTTCCAGCTTCAGTCTATAATTCCATTATTTTAAACAAATCTGTTAATCTTCACAATGAAATGGCCCTAAACAAATACATCAACTTAGAAAGAAAAAGGTCAAAAGCAAGAGATAGATTAATTCTAACAAACACTGCACTTTGCCTAGGACAACATGATTTGATTTAAAAAAAAAAAAAAAAAGTATACAGATGTACACTAGCCAGCACTGCTTCCCTCTCAAAATGACGAAGTGGAAGGTACGTCTTACAGGTGCCACAGCTCACACCATCCCTGAAGGTCAGGCCAATTTTAGAGTTTGTACCAGAAAGAAGTTATTCATCTATCCTCTGCAAATTACATTCAGCCCACAGGGGTTAACCAGATTCAGATTATCCTTCCAATGCCAGGATCTAGGGCTGCCTCAGGGTCTCTAAAGGAGAATTTCTCTATATTCTTGCCTCAAACAATTCTGCCCCCTTTGGAAGTACTGGAAAGAAAGCCTCCATTCCTCCCTCCACAGCTTCTCCATTCACCCCACCCCACCAGAGGAGAGTTAGTGAGAGTGATGAGATTTGAGAAAAAGCCATTACACCCATGTGGTCTAAATCCTTTCTAAGGCTCCAGCCTTGCCCCAGGCAGCTGCAATATTTAGAACTCACTGCTCATCTCCCTAGGACAGAGCCTCCCCTGTAGAGGGACACCTGTAGCCTGTGACCTTATGGGTAAACTCAACTGAGAACAAGGAGGAGCAAGCTCCTGGTTCCAAGCCACAATCCCCTTCCCAGCTTTAGCAGCAATATCTGACTCCCATATTTACTTCTCAATTGATTTAAAACTTGATTCAGAACTCCAGAGTAATATAACCCTTTAAAACTTTAATAAGAGAAAGCACAGATCATATTAAGTTCAATGTAAGACACTGTATGAGATGCTCTAAAAGAAATTAGAATTCAACAAGGAACATTAACATGTAAATAATCTAAGCAAGGCAGACTGGAACAAATGCCAACCAGAGATCTCAAGCAAATGTTGCTGTGATGCCAAGTGGGAGGTGGGGAGAAAGGGGTGGTGACAACAGCCAGGGACATCAGGGCTGGGTTTCCAAAAATCCTTTGACAGATGTGGTAACCAGGCCCTGGGAGAAGACCCAGAACCATCCCTGCCTTTCAGGGTTCTCCATGCATCAGCAGGCAGGCTCAGCTCCTCAGGGTCCCCACATACTTGAGGATGAGGAGCCAATGGCCAAGCCCCACCCTAATCCACTCTAGTGGCAAAGGCTGCAGTTCCAGGAGCCTCTAGACAGGCTAAAGAGCCGTTCACCATAATTGGCTCATTCTGAATTCTGACTCCAGAAAAACAGAACACGTGCACGTGAGACGAGGAAAAGGACAAAGCGTGAAAATGAGACAGAAGTTGGAAGCAGGTTGGTGATTAAGACAAGTTTTGACTCCAGTTTGAATATATGTTTGTGTCTGGAGGGAAAAAAAAGTGCAACCAGCCTGAAGCTTTGATCTTGATCAGAGGTTTACAAGAGTAGACGCTTGGCATGCCTAAGCAACATAATCTGGGCAAGGGCAATCCTTAATGAACTGAGGAATGGCAGGTGTTCCACCAGGGACCCAGTGTATCACATATCATGGACTGAGCCTCTGTTAATTGACATCCATAGGAATCTAAGTTTAAATGCCTATTCTAAAATAGAAGGCATACAAGTCACAGGCTTACGTGGTCCCTGCGTGGCAGAACCAAGGCAAAAAGTTGTCCTGAAAAGTCTAGTTCTCAGGACTCCCTCTTTACTGAGCCACTTAACATTAAGGTTAGAATTCAGCCAAGGCACTCCTGCAGCATGTTCTGTCAGTCACACATCCTTCTCTCCCAGGCCAGGAACAGTTTGAGGTCATTTACTGTCTTACTCATTTTCTTTTTTTTTATAATCTAGCTCTACATACTGTGTCTGGCATATAATCAGCGCAAAATAATCATTTGTTAAATGAGACAAATGAACCTAACAAGCAGCTTCCAGCATGACTTGATTTCTGTCTTCTAGTCTGAGAAAGGTATGATATCATCACACTTCAATCAATATGTTCAAGTGTTAAACACTTGGGGGCTGGGGAAGTCTCGACCAATTTTTATATGTATGTGTACACACACTTCTATCAGATTCTTAAGTATGATGAAAACTTAGGAATAAGATTTTAACCTCACTAGAAATACAACAAATTCTTATGAGCAAGATATGATATGAAAACTCCCATCACTGTCCTCAGAATGTAATACTCATTCACCCTAACCCTGATCAGTTAGTTGCTTCCTGTTTTGTCTTGCATGAGTCAACTGCTAGAAAGCTTTCAGTAGCTTTAGTTGTACCCCCACCCCAACCCAGCTTTATCTATAAGAAGCTTTATAAACTGTTTCATAAACAATGTTGAAATGAGGGGAAAAGCAAAAATTGAACTATAATAAAAGAAATGCTAAGTACTTTAAAACTGGTAAAAAGTGCTTATTGTAGAAGAGAGAGAGATTACAAAAGAATGTGGGGTATTAATTAGCATTCACGGAACAGGTAAACTTTGAGCTGGACTATGAAGAAGCAGCAGGCCTTTGACAACAATTTTTCTAAGAATAACTGTTCCATGAAGGAACCGTATGCACAAAGGAGCAAAAATTCAGAGGCCGTGTATTTTAAAAATATATGTAAATGAATAATGAAAAATAAAACTGAAAAGATAAAACTGGAACAATATTTTAACGACTTCAAAGTAAAGAATCTGGGCTTAATCAAATGAACATTAGGAAGCTTGTACATTATTTTGACCAAAACTGTAATGAGTCTAAGTGCAGGAAAAGTAATCTGGCAGGATGGATAAATAAGGTGTGAAATCAGACATAAGATAACCAGGTAGGTGTAAAACTATTATGGGAATGAAAAGGAGTGTTTTAGAACAAACAAAAAAAGCAGACCTGCCCAAAGGTGGCATATAATCCAAAGGATTAATTGGACAAACACAAGGAAAAAAATCCACATGAAAATGACAATAAGAAACAAGTCTACTTAGTAAGAAATAAATTCAGTAAATATAAGGCAAACAGCAAAAAGTTTTAAGAGAATTTAAGCAGAGATGATTAAAGAAATGGAATAAAGAATGAACGTCCATCATTTCAAATTAGTTAACTGATTTCAAATTAATTTATTCACCACTGGCCACCTATTAAGTGCCAGGCACTTATAAAATAGGATCTTGACTTCACAGTACTCACATTCATTTTGATTCATGACCAAAACTTGAAAAAAATTAAAAGAAAATTAAACATGTATACATTATAAAAATGTTTTAGTGGAAAAAAGCTTGGTTTTAAAATCTCTGATGTCATAAACATACCTCAAACATGAGTTCAAGTTAGTACCATACAAAGCTCCCTGTACTAGTTAAGAAGACTCTAAAAGCTACAAGAGATAAAAATAAACAACTTCATACACACTCTTGAATGATAAAAGGGACCAAATGAGTTTCTGCATACCAAGAAGCTCATAAACATATTGAATTACGGGCTTTTAAAATAAGTACACACTAGATACAAATTCTGTAGCAGGGCAACCTGACTTATTTCAGACACAAGAGTCTTCTCTACCTTATTTCATGGACAATTCTACCATACTTAAAATCAGACTAAGGGTTTAATAGTTCTTTAAGATTTTTAAAGTCTCTAAATAGAGAAAGAAAAAACAATGAGGTTATCTGTTAAAATGTTAATAATATTTACCTCTGGAAGATGAGATTGTGAGTTTTTCACCTTTTCTTACACATTTCCTACAACAGATATTTTTGAAATCAGAAAAAGCCAAAAACATTTAAGATTATCCATATTAAGTATTACATACTGAATGCTAAGGAACTTCTAATTGTGAATGAGAATTGTAGGATTTTAAACACGAATTAACGTGCCAACGACAAATCTTTGAAGAAATCCTGAGTACTACAGCCTAGAGACTTCAAGGGCATCTGAAAACTGCTTCAAGCACATGACTGGATGTAAACAAGTGATTGCATTTAATCCTGCATTATTTTGGACAAATTTGGATCCTGAGTTGAAGATGTAAGTAATCAGATTTTGAATTAAAGCATCTAAAAATGGACAGTCTATCAAATCATGAGCTCCTCCATGTAGAGGACTTAGCTATTACACAGGTAGTTGAACAAAATTGAAGTTTGAGTGAAAGGCCGGGTGGTACAGGGTGTTTGGGGTCACAGACACCTAATCTGATTCCCAGCTCCCAACACTTAATAACTATCATTTACTCAGGCTGGTCATTTAACCTCTGAACCTCAGCTTTCTCATCTATAAATTGAAGACAACACTTACCCTACAGAATTATCATGACGATCAATACTAATGCATAAGCCTGGCACACAGTAGATGCTCAAAACACGAAGCTTTGTTACTATTATACGCTCACTCCTACTCAAGATCCAGTGATTCTGTGATTAAAAGTAATAGGATTTAAATTAGTTTAACATGGTGAGATAACAGAAATAAAAAGTAATACAACTGGAAAATGAGTCTTTCCTTATTTGTATACTGATTGGTTAACACCTGGCAAGATAACACATTCCTTCCCCAAATCAAGATCAGCCCTGCTCCTCTGCCTAGGCCAAGGAAACTGACACAGGGAGAACACAAGAGGAGTAGAAGAGAGAAGACAGGAAGGCAGAAGAGAATAAAGATCTGGGCCCAAAACAAAATCAATACCATTGCCTTTATCCGGGTAAAGAGACTTCAACAGAAGAAATAAATTTACCAGAAATGTTAGGATTTCTAGTTCTAAGACAAACTTTCTTATTTGCAAGGGATTCAACTAGCTCAAAGTTACAAAAATGGTGTTCAATAAATACCCATCAACTGATATGTACACATTTTACTTCCTAACCTAAAGCTCTTTATAAAACAGGCTAAGGTGGATACTGGAACTCTACTCTAAAAGCTGTAGGATCATCAAAGCATTTTTGTGTATTTTGTTCTTGAATTAAGAGGTGTATTTAATTCCATTACATGAGCCCAAAAAAGTATTATAAAATTGAGATCTTACCAGGAATATTCCATGCCCCTTCTACTTACCTACTCTCAAGCACTTGGGGAAGAAAAGACATTTACACCAAAGACAACCACTTCATAAATAAAAAAGGCAAGGAAAAGGCTAGTCATGAGGCATATGAAGAACGAGGCACCACCATGAGGGCAGGGACTTCTGTCTATATCGTTCACTGTTGTCTCCACAGCCATCTAGAACCTTACCCTGCACATAGTAGTTGGTCACTGAATACTTGCTGACCGAATGAATTAATCCTTGAAGAATAACTCTGGGAAACCAAAATAAAATTATTTCAATGTTGATGGTTTTTCTTAAGGCTTGGAAGAGTTCTATTATATTTTTCTTGACTACTCTAATGGAAGAATACTTCAAAAGGAAAAAAAAAAGAGGTTTTCTATAGAAATATATATACAAACATATATATGTATGCATATTTGTATTTATAGAGAGAAATACATATGACTATATTGCTGAAGTTGAGCCAAAAACAGATAACCTTGGAAAAAACTTTCCATAAAACACCGTTTCGATATAATTTTATTAGCAGTTATTACATCAAAATTCACATTTACAGGATCCAAAGGACTGTCTTAGAAAATTCTAAAGTATGTGTAATAAGATTTCAACAGTAAGACAGAACATATTCTCATTATAGCACAGCCCTTAAAAAGTCAAGAATAATACTGAGAAATAAGTGCAGTTCTATCAAGAACTAGAAATGAACTCTTTGTGCATAGTGTCACTTAATGCAAAGTTCCATGGAAGTATAATATACTTCTCTAGATGTGAATTTCAGTGGCAAACATCATTGGCTTCCAAACAATTGACACTAAAGGAATTCCCAATCAAAAACAAGCACAGTGGCTTTCATCCAATATAAAGCTATGATAATTCTATAAAGAGACCCTGAATCCTTAAGTACATGTAATATGATTTTATGCTGTGACACTAGTACAAAACACATCAACTCTAATGCATAGATTCTGACACATTATGACAAGAAAATACTAAAGATAGCCTCTTTCTAGATCAGAAAATGCTGAGTTTTCCAGTGTAGTATACCCTGGTCATTGCTGATCTAGTGAAATTCTACAACCTCCAGCTTGAGCAGTATTGTAGGATTCACAAATATTACATTTCATGCCTAAAATATGGAACTGGACTGTAGATCTCCCATTGCAATCATTGCAGAGAATCTGAAAAGTGAAGAGATGAATTCAAATTAAGTATATTAAACCTTATAGATAGAAAATGGCATTGTCTGCTCAAAACAATTCCTCAAAAATCATACCGAAGAACTGAAACACATATAGCTAAGTCTAAATATTTCCCTAAACAGAAATGTCTTTTGTGATGAAAATGTCTTTTGATGAAAACTCTAAGAGGCTATTAAGGTAGCTTTGAATTTAGAAGATGAAAGCGTAGATTTGAGTCAAGAAGTCTTATTTTAAAACTGTTCCCAAATAGTATAAATAGTACTGAGCATAAAATCTAACAGGTATAATCTGATTGACACCTATACTCAGAATTCAAAATAACATACATGATTTATTTTTCCTTGACACCTGCGAAATTCTTATTAGTTAATAAAACAAATCTTTACACAATTTCAATATTTTTGCTTATTCTTTAGGTTTAATATACTAAGTTCTTAATGCCTCAGGAATGAATTAAAGTCCAAAAAAGTAGTTCCTACTTTAATAAAAAGAAGCTTTTGGCACATCCCTAAAATGACAATAAAATGTCACTTGGGAATTAATCTCTTCTAGTACTGAATCCTGAAAAATAAAAAGGTGTTAACCTGAAAATAGATCAATGCATTATTATGTGAGAAAACCATTAGCTTTAGAATACCATACCATAATAAATAGAAAACTTCCAAATTTGCTCAAATTATAATCTGGAAAATAAGAATACAACCTGAATGTAGAAAGATTAGTGATTGCCTAGAGCTAGGGGATTGGGGAATGGCTGCTAACGGGCATGGGGGCAATAAAAATATCCTAAAATTGATGATGGTGATGTTTGCACAACTCCAAGAATATACTAAATAGCACTGAACTGCACATTTCGAATGGACGAGTTACATGGCATATAAATTATATCTCAATAAAGCTGTTATTTGAAAAAATGATTTACATGGAACATAGCATACTGAAGCCTGTAGTAAAACATCACATAATTATCAATTAGTATTCTAAAAGTGATCCTTCATTGACCTTACTAGCAAGTCAATTATCCACATGAATAAAAAGGGTAATGAACATTAAAAAACAAAAGTAATCTTCTTCAAAAATCAACAAAGACATATGCCTGAAATAAAATTAAAAATAATTACAAATAAATCATCATTAAAATAAAACATGAGAGTAGTAATTCACCTCCACTCAGTTACATTACTGACTGGCTCTGACAAGTAAGATGTAAATAATTCAGAATGAAGTTTTTGCCTGCCATCTAGTGTCAGGAAGAATTGCATTAAGGTATTCTCAGGAGTTTTTTGGTCTGGTCTTTTGAATTCAAAGTAACTAAAATCTATTATTTGGTCCTTCCCATTAATCATCACATTGGTGTCTATGCCAAAGCAGTATTTTTTTTTTTTTTAAGATTTTATTTATTTATTTGACAGAGAGAGACAGCCAGCGAGAGAGGGAACACACGCAGGGGGAGTGGGAGAGGAAGAAGCAGGATCCTAGTGGAGGAGCCTGATGTGGGACTCAATCCCAGAATGCCAGGATCATGCCCTGAGCCGAAGGCAGACGCTTAACGACTGCGCCACCCAGGCGCCCCCCCAAAGCAGTATTTTTTAGACAGATTTCAGCAAAAAGGCAAAAATAAACAAGAACATCCACCAGGAACCTAAAATGATTATACTCACATCCACAGTCATGTTCTGATATTCTGACGGCATAGGAGTCTGTGCTACCTCATCATCCAGCTGTCTCCAGTACCGCGTCATGTCTAAAGCAGAGTGCATGCACAGTGGGCATCTGTAGCCTCTAGAAGAGATAGAAAGGTTATTTTCCAAACATTAAACAAGGAGTATATCAACTCAGGTATACAAGATGCATGCTAACTGGCACATAAACCATCCAAAACAGAGCATTATTCTGTATTTCAGGATGACCTGTTACAAACCTGGGAACTTTTACACTATAGTTATTAATTAAATCCTGTAACCCACGAGGCGCCTGGGCAGCTCAGTTGTTAAGCGTCTGCCTTTGGCTCAGGTTCTGATCCCAGGGTCCTGGGATCGAGCCCCGCATCGGGCTCCCTGCTCCACTGGGAGCCTGCTTCTTCCTCTCCCACTCCCCCTGCTTGTGTTCCCTCTCTCGCTGGCTGTCTCTCTCTCTGTCAAATAAATAAATAAAATCTTTAAAAAAAAAAAATCCTGTAACCTATGGTATTTTTTAGACCTCTTCTTTTTCCTCAGTTCTCTAAAGGAATTAGTCCCTATTCTTTGTAGAATACATTTAATACATTTTTTATATAAAGTTCTTTATTTAAGTAATCTCTACGCCCAACATGGGGCTCAAACTCACAACCCAAGACCAAGAGTCACATGCTCTTCCAACTGAGTGAGCCAGGCACCCCTATATTTAATATATTTTAAAAACCTGTTCAGCTGCTTTTTTTTAGCTAAATAACCTCAATTTCTTAATATAGTCAGGCAATTCAGATTGTATCATTTTCTTTCTAAAAATTCTGAAGGATTCCCTTCTACCTGGCTCTAAAATTAAAAGTTTTGCTTATGAATTTGCAGGACCAAAATACATTTACACAGTCTCTTCTCTCCTAGCTACTCTCATTTCATTTTAACATCCTTCCCCCACAATAAAGTCTCTGCTTTAGATAATCTTGTTACCAGCTTTCTTTGCAGATGATCATCCTGGGCCAATATAAAGACTTAACAGAATTTTGAGCAACATGCCTCAGCATTTTTACAGTGCTATGGATTGCCTTTGGCAGAGTCTGTGCCCCCTGGTAAGCACAGCCAGAGAAGAAGAGGTAGGTCTTGCAAGTTGTGGGATGAGATAAAGCATAATACAAGCATGGAGACAAAGATGCAGTCCTGTATCTGCAAAATGCTTTGCCCAATTTAACACTGTTCATTTACCCTACCCATCTCAAGATAAGTATCTGCCATGCCAATAAGATTTAAGTATCAGCAATGTTTGCCAACCGCCATATCCCCCGTGCCAAAAAAAAAAAAAACAGACATCTTACAGTTATAACTTTTAAAAATCCCATCAAACACTCACTCTTTCAACATTTCTTCATAACACGTTCTGAAAAAAAATATATAACACTATTTTAGTAAAGCAAAAAAGCACCTCCACTATTTTCAAACATTTCTGAGAAAAAAAAAAAAGAATTACTTTACCTATGTAAAAGATGTCCACATGGCAAGACATGAGCAACAACACGGGATGTGTGAATGTCCTATAAAGGAAATAAATGTTAGTGTTTGCATGAAGACAATATAAACATCCAAGTACTTTAAATTCCAGAGGGAATATTTCCAAAAAAAATGAAATCTTGCCATTTGCAAAGACGTGGATGGAACTAGAGGGTATTATCCTAAGCGAAATAAGTCAATCAGAGAAAGACAATTATCATATGATCTCACTGATATGTGGAATTTAAGAAACAAGGCAGAGGATCATAGGGGAAGAGAGGAAAAAATGAAACAAGACAAAACCAGAGAGGGAGACAAACCATAAGAGACTCAATCATAGCAAACAAACTGAGGGTTGCTAGAGGGGAGAGAGGTGGAGGGATGGGGAAACTGGGTGACAGACACTGGGGAGGGTATGTGATGTAATGAGCACTGGGTATTATATAAGACTGATGAATCAGAGACCTGCACCTTCCCCTGAAACAAATACATTATATGTTAATTAACTGAATTTAAATTTTAAAAAATTTAATCTTAAAAAATGGAATGTTTTTTAAAGTTATTAACACCTCACAAATTTGCTACTCCCAAATTTGTTGTAATTTTTTTAAGTAGGCTCCACATCCAACATGGGGCTTAAACTCACAACCCTGATATCAAGACTTGCATCTCCACAGACTGAGAGAGCCAGGCACCCCTTTATTGCAATTTCAACATGACTTTTGCTAAGAAAATATTATTTCTCACTCTTTAGATGTCCTCAGGTTTTCTAGAGAATAAACTGAATTTAAAAAAAAAAAAAAAGGGCATATTTCCAAAGCAAGTAATATTTTAAGCTTACCTCCAAACATATTGGACAATTCTGCCTGGAAACATTTTCAATACACTGTTTAAGAGAGAAACTCAAATTACTAAAAGCTTAACTGGATGGAAATGACAGATACATACATATTAACAAAAACTAATGATAAAGAAAACAATGATACTAACTTACTAAAGACAATAATTAACACTAATACATGTCTCTTATATGTCAGACAAGAACTGCACAGTTAACTCACACCAACTATTTCAGGCTTTGCACATTACCTGAAACAATGAAATTATTCAATACATCTTAATTGTTCAAATTATCTTCATTTTACAAATAAAGAAAATCAGTGAATCAAGATTTACCAAAGATGCAGAAATAATGATGTTTGGAATCTCTCTATTTTATATGTATTTTGTTCCAAAGCTACTTAAGGATATTGACAATGATAACGGTTCATAGTACTGAAATTTACTACATGCCATATATTAAGTACATTACCTGCATTAGCTCAATCAAGTCCCACAATTCTAAACACAGGTACAATTATTACCCCATTTTACTGATGAGGTATTTGAGGCCTAGAGAAGCTCAATAACTTCCAAAGTCACATGCTAATAAGAGGTGGAACTGTATTTGAGCTCCAATAGGCTGCCTCCAGTGCCAGATTTCTTAACGTGGTAAAACAGGCTGATTAAACACGGGAAGGTAATGGGAAACACCAAGCCATGGATGATGCCCAGGTTTTTTAAGTGAGCACCTGAGTATATGATAGAACCATTTACTAAAATACAGACCATAAAAAAACAACCGACAAACAAAACAAAGATACCATAAAAGAAAATGTGTATACAGTTTTTGAAAGACCACACAGCTATCATCGCCCAACCCAAGTCTATAAAACCAAACTCAAATCTTTTAATTCCAACAAATTCACAGTCTATCAATCAAGTACCTTAAAGCAAGGGCTAAAAAGCTTAGGAGTCATCTTTATTCAGCCCCATTCTTTTTCCCTTCTCCCTTGTCACCATATCCCAAATGCTCATTATGCAATTCAATTTCTTGTAACACTTGACTATTTTAGGCCAGCATCTATTTAAAAATCCTCATTAATGTTAACCGTATCAAATTAAAATAAAAAACTTAAAAAAATCCTCATTAGCCTCTCCAATCTCTGATTTTTTTAGATTTTTTTCTAAATAATGAAAAATAATTTTAAAGGGCCTGGTATCATGACATAATTACTATATCCAAAATTAAAAATATTTCTAACTATGAAAGGAAATATAAAAATATTTTCTGAATTTTCTTGAAATGCTGTTACATTGCTATTGTTTTTTACTATGCAATTTTACTTTTTTTTTTTTTTTTTTAATTTCTTACGGATTTATTTGACAGAGAGCGAGAGAGCACAAGTAGGGGGAAGGGAGAAGGAGAGGGAGAAGCAGGCATGCCCTTGAGCAAGGAGCCTGATGATGCAGGGCTCGACCCCAGGACCCTGGGATTGTGACCTGAGCCGAAGACAGATGCTTAACTGATTATGCCACCCAGGCGCCCCTCCTTTTTAGTTATTTTTAAAACGAGTATCAATGAGATGAATCCATAAACTTACTTAGAAGTTGTCAACATTATGCTAATAACTGATATAAGTATTCTTACACATTATGGGGCACCTAGATGGCTCAGTCAGTTAAGTGGCCAACTCTTGATTTCGGCTCAGGTCATGATCTCAGGGTCCTGGGATCAAGCCCTGTGCTCAGCACAGAGTCTACTCGAGATTCTCCCCTTCCCTCTGCCCCTCCCCGTGCTTGTGTGCTCTCTAAATAAATAATTCTTTAAAAAAAAAGGTATTCACTATACAGAAGAAAAAGAATTGTAGATCAGATACTCTGAGGCATCAGTCTTAGAACACCTACTTATTAATGCTCAAAAATAAAAAGCAACATAGTTGTACTTGGTAGTATCTGAAAATTAGCATGCTTCCAAACATATAACGATTTAAGCCGGTTTTCAAACACAATATAATACTTTTTAAATTATGCAAACTTAATTATATACCTTGTGCTTTCCTTGGAGATTCATAGCTAGGCATAAGTTACATTTCAGACAGTGGAAAAAGTCTTCCTTTGGACCAATCCTAAAAATACACGAGAAAGCCAAAAAATTAGCTTCATTTTCACTACAATGGTAATTTACTCATTTTTATGTAAGTTTAGTTTCATTGTAAAGTTAGTTCAAATCACAATGACGAACATGGGGTAAACCCCCACCTCCCCAATGTTACTCCCCAAACATAAGCACTATAAACAGAATGGTATCTATCCACGTTTCTTCTATAAAAGTGTATACGCAATACATACACGCACACAACCTTTGGGCTTTATTTTTTACATAAACGGATTCTTTCTATATATCCTGTTCTGTGATTTTTTTTTCACTGAAAACATATCCTGAAGATTATTCTGTCTATATAGAACCACTTCACTTCTCTTCATAATTACACAGTATTACACAGTATAGATAGATCATAATTCTTAAAAGTATTCCCGTATATAATTTACTATCTTTAGTCAATACAATGATATAAAATAAATATGCTTATACAGGGACACCTGGGTGGCTCAGTCGGTTAAGCGTCTGCTTTCAGCTCAGGTCATGATCCCAGGGTCCTGGGATCAAGTCCCCCATCGGGCTCCTGCTTCTCCCTCTCCCTCTGCTTGTGCTCTGACAAATAAAAATAAAATCTTCAAATAAATAAATAAATATGCTTATACAGACACCACTCAGCCCATCTGTTGATAATTTTTATAAGATTCCTAAAAGTGAAACTACGGGATCAGAGGGTATTGCATCATTGGTTTTGATACTAACAAACTGACCTCCAAAAAGACAATACTAAATTATGCTCCCATTAACAATGTGTGACAGCACCCGTGTCCCCCACACCCCAGTGAACACTGGTTACCTAGATGATAGACAAATAAAAGATGTCATTTTAATTTGCATTTCTCAGGTAATGAGACAGGAAATATATTTTAATGTTTATGAACCACACGGATTTCTACTGTGGATTGTCTGTTCATGTATGCTCTGTTCATTCTACGGTATCTGCCTTTTACCATTTTAAAACATCTGTTTATATATCCTGACTATTCATCTTTTTCATTCGTATATTTACAATTTCCTGGTATGTCATCTATCTTGATTTATATATTTTGTCATACAGCCATTTTAACTCCTACGTACTAAAAAACCACTGATATTTTCCTTTACGGCTTATGCTTCTGCCTCTTGTTTAGGAAAGACTTTTGAAATCTACAGGTTATAAATATATGTATACCTCTAATACTTAGGAATTTTTATATTTTTCTTTTATCCATTTGAAATGTATTTCGCATGATAAAGATGACTGCCAGTTGTCCCCAAATTCTTATTATCCCCTTCTTTCACAATAAGAAAACACTTAGCTAGGCACAGGGGTGTCCTGAATAAAGACCGTTTGCAACTTCTCTGGAAGTTGTGAATAAAAGAGATAAATGAAAATTCTATGTTGTGCCCTTACAAAAAAGGAAAGCTCAACAAACCCTAAACACAAGCAATATGAAAAAAATCTCTATCACGGAACATCACAAACTGCTCAAAACCAAAGATAAAATCTTAAAAGCAGCCAGAAAAAAAAAAGGCCTGTACAGAGGAACAAAGATAAGGATGACACCAGACCTCTCACTGCAAACAATGCATCAGGTATTATATAGAATACAGTAGAGGAGCACCTTTAAAGTACTGGAAGAAAAAACTGTCAACTTAGAATTCTATATCCAACAAAATATCTTTCAAAAGTGAAAGCAAAATAAAGATATTTCTAACATACAAAAACCAAAATGATTTATTACCAGGAGACTCTGTTTAAACAAAAACAGCCAATTTGGCATCAGTACTTGAAATCCCAGTTAGAGGTGATCTGGGAGGCTCTGCAGCAGTGTCTCTCAAACTTCACCCCAACACACAGTAAATACTTTTACATCCTGACCCAGTTCTCCCTCCCTGCCCCCACTCGTGGGTGTGCTCTCTCTCTCTCAAAATCCTTAAAAAAAGAAAAAAAAAGTGTAAAACCCAGAAGAACATGAAGCAACAATTATACCAACAAATACCAAACATCAATCATGATCCCACCACTCATGGGTAATTACTGCTAATATTTTGGTATGTACGATATCCTGACAGACATTTTGTACCAATCATTCTCCCAATCCCTAAATATTATTCAAGAAATTACTTTTAATATGTGTTTGCAAATTTAACAATCCTCCAACATACATGTTGGTTCTCATTTTTCATTATATTTTTGTTATATATTTATCGGTACAAGACATACTCAACACATTATTTTTGGTACATACCTCTATTTCCTTGGAATAATCTAAAAATGGAATTATACAGTCAAAGGGCTGAAACATTTTTTAAGATCAAAAATCAGAACCCAAAACCACATCTGCCATATCATACTCTCATGGTAAATATCCGGTGCTTACTTAATAACAATAAGAAATTATACTTCCCCATTTAAAAAAAAGAGAAAAAGCTCATTCTAGTACATTTCAGTAAGGATATATGCAGCCATTGCCAAAAAAATTCAGTGTTGGATGTCTGCCTCTGAAGAAAAACTGAAACCCTATCTTTAGGGCACGTCACTCTTTGAGATTGAGAGAATTAACTGTGATGGTCAAAAGATTATCTAAATATCATGGAGCTATTTTAAAATATAAAATCAGGAATAATATATTAATAAACTCTAGAAGAACCACTGATTTCCTTATAATGATTACTGCCTGAAGACAATTTTCAAGCCCAGAGACCAGAGTCAAGCTTAGAGGTGTTATAAGTACCAAGCACCAGTAGGAGAAATCTGATCACCTTTACCTTGCAGATTTGTTTAATGGACTAAAAGCAATAACTAAATTTCATAATATACTTAAGACAAAAAAGTTGTCTTTAACATCCAAAAGAGGACTCACTGTAAAAGAGTATCAAAGAAGGTTCAACTACAAAATAAAGACATATATTTAAGTAAAAATAGAATAATTCATACATTCAAATGACATGATTTTTTAAAATCATGGGTAAAGGGTTTCCAACAACACTGCTATTGGAAAAACATTTTTTAACTTGTCTTTTGATATTTTTATTGTTTAAAAAATTGTCATTATCTGATGGCCATGTCATTTCTGACTAAACACAGTATTTGCCAATCTTATTTAATAGATTTTGCTCCCAATATCTTTTTCTTTTTTAGAGAGGGAGGGGGAGTGTGGGAGTGGCAGAGGGAGAGAGAGAATCTTAGGCAGGCTCCACACCCAGCATGGAGCCCGATGCAGGGCTTGATCTCACAGCCCTGAGATCATTACCTAAGCTGAAATCAAGAGGTGGATGCTTAACCAACTGAGCCACCCCTACTCCCAATATCTTTAAGCAAGGTTTAAAAAAATAAAAATGAATACCTCTGAAAATCCCCAAGAGGAGTGTATTTTCAGTGTGCTATAGGCACTCTGAAAGAACTGTACAAACACGTTCCAAAGATTTTTTTAACAATGACAATAGACATAATACCACCTAAAATACCTACCTGAAGTGATCATAATCATCTGTCTAAAACACATACCCTAGATAAATGGCCTCACAAGAAAATGAACAATATATTTTTTTTAAGGGGCGCCTGGGTGGCACAGCGGTTAAGCGTCTGCCTTCGGCTCAGGGCGTGATCCCGGCGTTACAGGATCGAGCCCCACATCAGGCTCCTCCGCTATGAGCCTGCTTCTTCCTCTCCCACTCCCCCTGCTTGTGTTCCCTCTCTCACTGGCTGTCTCTATCTCTGTCAAATAAATAAATAAAATCTTTAAAAAATATATATATATATATTTTTTTTTTTTAAGATTTACTTATTTTTATTTTAGATAGGGAGAGCGAGAGAGCGAGTGAGTGTGGGGGGAGGGGCAAAGGGAGAGGGAGAGAATCTCCAGCAGACTCCTGCTGAGCATGGAGCCTGACACAGGACTCCATCTTATGACCCAGAGATCATGACCTGAGCCAAAATCAAGAGTTGGATGTTCAACCAACTGAGCCACCCAGGTGCTCCTACACAATGTATTTCTAAGGGGAAAACAAAAATGGATTCCTCACCTACTCAGTCATTCAACAGGAGGGACTTCAATTCACAGTATTTTGTTACATGAAGCTAGACCATCCCATTTTGCTAAAAGGATGTAACAGCATTCTTCCATCTTTTATGACCTTTATACACCAAATTTACTTGGTATGGCTCCTAAATAGAGAAATGTTGAAAGGAAGTATGTGTATAAAGTATTTGGAAGAGGGGCACCTGGGTAGCTCAGTCGTCAAGCACCAGCCTTCAGCTCAGGTCATGGTCCCCGGGTCCTTAGATCAAGCCCCTCACCAGGCTCCCTGCTCAGTGAGGAATCTGCTTCTCCCTCTCCCTTTGCCCCGCCCCCCACTTGTGCTCTCTCTCTTGCTCACTCTCCCTCTCAAATAAATAAAAATCTTTAAAAAAAAAAAAAGTATCTCGAAGAAAACAGATGATGTAAAAATCGAAAAAATTTACAGGATTGATCATCCTAAATAAGGTGTTTATAAATCTAAAAATAAAAAATATTTTGTTATATTGAAACTAAAAAGATAGTCACCTTTAAATACAATTATGAGCTCTCAGGGTTTCAAAAACATTCAATTTGACAATGCATTGACAGAAGTAATGATAAGCCAGAATCTATTAGTGATGTATTTGAGATCTGGAATGAATATTATATTTTGATGGTATGAGTGCAGGAACTGAAAAATTTACAGGACTATAAGTTAAAGTAATTACAAGCTAGAACCTACTAGAATTGTATCTAAAACCTGGAATCAGTTATTAACAAGATAGACATGTCCCAGATTCATGAATGACAAATGACCATTAAATAGCTACATTCAAAGGACACTGTCAAATTTAGTACATATCCCTTCAGAACTAGAAAAATATGGTATCAAAATTTAGATCTGCAACATTTAAATTCTTATTAAAATTTCCAATGAAGTTGTCTTTTACTGCCTTTATTCTTGTCATTCATAATAAATATATAAGCAATATGTAATAAAAATATTCTCTTATTTGTAAAAGGATTTAAAAATATACTTAGATGCTAAATGTTGATGACAAATTTTCCTCATATGCAGACAGAAATCATAACACCAAAAACATTTTGCTAAAGATACACAACCTACAAATTACTAAGCACCTACTGTATACATGACACTTCCAGGTATACAAATTTAAACTTTGATAATACCTTGCTCTCATGAAGCTTAATATTTACCAGGTGTAGGAATTTAAAATTTGAGAACATCTTAATTTCATGAAGCTTAATACATATAGAGTAAGATGAGATGTCTATCTATTCTGCACACTCAACAACTTGATAGTCAATAAATTAACTATAAAATGTATTGATTCCTTTGTTATAATAGTGGTACTTAAAAACTGTGTGCAGATCTGACATACAAAATAACTCAATACAAGACTGAAAATGAACTGGAGCTCATGAATCAAATAGGATGAACCCTAGAAACAAGGTTCTGTTAAAAAAAAAAAAAAAGCCACAGAAAAAATATATAGAGTACGATTTTAAAAATAAGCAAACCTAAACATGTATTGTAAACTTCCACTCCACAAAAGTAAAGTAGCCTGTATGGGACCAAAGCTCCCACTGATAACTACAAAGGCTAGATTCAAAGAAAACAAACAAACTATTTAATAGCAGTAAAGAACAACTAAGGGCTTAAAGGATCAATATCCCAGAGAGAAGGGAAATACCCTGAGGCAAAGCCAACATTCCCTTCTTCTTCCTCCTTGGGGAACTTGCAGTCCCTACGCTATTCTGTTAGAAGCTAAGGAGCTAAGCACCAAGCAGTAGGTAAGGGATAGGAAACCAAGTAAACCCTCTGGCAATTTCTCTGCTAGGGAGACAAAAAACTGGAGGCCAGGTCACACCACAAGAGATGAACTGGTAAACACCTTGGCTTTAAGTCAAGCCCCCTAAGGATCCATGTCCTAGGAGCCTGAGTGTTAGGGAAAACGAAATAGAACAGGACTTATAAATGAAACTTGGCCTCAAATGATCTCAATCTTTAATTGGATCAATGGGTTCTATCTCTAATTAAGTGCTTGCCAAAAGAAAATTCTCTTTGGACAAAATTAGCATCCAGAGCTTATACAATTTTGTCCAACAACCAACTAAAACAAAGTATCAAACATGCCAAAAGGCAGGACTAAAGAACCAAACACCAGAGGAGGAAAAACAGAAATCAGAACTGACCCACAGATAATCAAGATCGTGGATTTCTCAGATATTGCCTTTAAATTACCAGTGATTAATATGTCGAAGGAAAAAAAAAAGGTGAAGAATTTCACCTAAAAAATGGAAGGTACAGAGGGTGGGGGAGGACTAAATGTAAACTGCATAATTTTAAGGGGAAAAAAAAAAACTAAAATGAAAAACTCACTAGATTAAATAGACTATTCAACACAGTACGGAAGAGACCTGGAAGATAAATCAGTAGGAAGTATGCAATTTAAGCATGAAGGGGGGAAAAAAAGATAAATACAGAAAAAAAAAATTTAAGAGACATATGGGACACAGTGAAAAGTCTCAGGAGAGGCAAAAGCAGGGGGCAGAAACATTATCTGAAGAGATACCGGCCAAGAATATTTCAAAACTGAGAGAAGACATCAAGCTACAGATTCAAGAAATTCTACAAATTGCAAGCCGGATAAATACCTCACAAACCTGGACACATCACGGAAAAACTGCTAAAAACCAATGACTTGAAAACATCGAGAGAGGGATAAAAGACAGATTATCTTCAAAGAAGCAATAATAATCCTGTTCGGTGACTCAAAAACAGAAACCATGGCACCAGAGTATCTTTAAAATGCTGAAGGAAAGTAATTCTATACCCAAAACAGATAAAATCTTAAAAATGAAGGCAAAATAAAGACATTTTCAAAGAGACAAAAAAAGTGACAGAATTTGTCACCAGCAGAGCCTCACTAAAAGTAATAATGAAAAGAATTCTTGAACCTGAAGGAAAATAATCCTTAAGACAAAGGAGATGCAGAAAGGCAAGAAGAGCAACAGAAATGGTAAATATGTAGGTAAATCTAAGAATATATTGGCTGTTCAAAACAATGTCTATAGAGTTTATACACATTAAAAAACATGACAATTGCATGTAAATCCTTTTAGTTAAGGTTCTTGCATTGCCCAGAAACAATAAACACATTTACTCTAGTAAACCAAGGATGTATGTTATAATTTCTAAGATAACTACTAAGAGAATAATAGAATAGAAAATGCATCTCTAACAAGTTTATAGAAAATAATAACAAAATAGAAAAATTGCTGATTAATCCAAAAGAAGGCAAGCAAGGAGGAAAAAAAGACAAATAGACAAATACTAAGGGAATAGAAAATACTAAAATTGTAGACTTAACTGGAAAATTGTATATTTATATATATATACTTATACAATTATAAGTAGACTAAATATGCTAACTAAAAACAGTTTTCATCGAACTCCATAAAAAATAAAATTCAACTACGTTCTGCTTACAAGATACATGTCTTAAATACAGACGTTTGGAACAAAAAAAAAGGGATGGATACACATGCAAAAACTCATCAAATGAAAGCTGATCTAGATATAGTAGCTCTTAAGGCAGGAAATATTGCTAACAATAAAAAGAGACATTATATAGTGATAAATGGGTCAATCATAAAGGAAAATAGAGCAATTCTATGAAAACACCTAATGATATTGCCTTAAATATATAATAACACAAAAGAGCATATACTATATGATCCCATTTACAAAAGTTCAGGAGAGTGGTCACCTTTGGAAGAGTGTATTGACTTGAAGGGGGCATAAGAGAGGCTACTATATTGCTATGAACATTCCACTTTTTGATCTGGGTGGTGATTAAAAAAATGTTTTCCTAAGTAAACTCATAAGGTGTTTGTCTATGATTTCTGCATCTTTTGGTATGTTTGTTATCCTTCCTGAAAAACAAACTACATAAAAGCTAGAAAGTGATTTAAAATATTCAAGAGGGTGGTTATCTCCAATGGGAAAGAGAAGATTAGTGGAATACTTGGAGCTCCAACAGTATTGGTAACATTCTATTTCTTTTTCCTTCTTTTTTTTTTTTAAAGATTTTATTTATTTATTTGACAGAGAGAGACAGCCAGCAAGAGAGGGAATACAAGCAGGGGGAGTGGGAGAGGAAGAAGCAGGCTCCCAGTGGAGCACGGAGCCCAATGCAGGGCTCGATCCCAGGACCCTGGGATCATGCCCTGAGCCAAAGGCAGACACTTAAAGACTGAGCCACCCAGGCACCCCGGTAACATTCTATTTCTTAAACTGAGTGACTTATTTATTGTATTAGTATGCTTTATAACACATTGTACATATGTGCTTTTGTATATATCTAATACAGAATTTTTAGAAAGAAAAAATTCTTATATATGGCATGTTGATGGTAACTTATCAGTAAGAGACTGGACTATAGGTTATTTTTATTCTTTCTACACTTTCATATTTTCCAATTTTTATAAAATCAGCTTATATCTTGAGAATTTTTTTTAAAACTGATTTTTAAAAAAGAAAAGTCCACCCTAATTTTCTACTTCAGTTGCCTACAAAACACTTCATATAAAAGCGTATTTTATATCCAAAAGTATTTAAAATTTTAAATAGCCACACAATAACTGATGGGCTAATTAAATTACCACTACAAAAGAGGCATGAAAAATTTTTTTAGAATAACGGAAATGTTTTTTATCTTCATCGTGTTGGTAGTAACACAGTTATATATATTTGTCATACTTACTAGACACTTAAAATGAATGCATTTTATTAGATGCAAATTATATCCCAACAAAGTTGATTTTAAAAACTATTATTGCCCAGGTACATTAAAAGTAATTAGAAAAGAACATTTTACATACAGTACCTACAAATTCCACAGTTTTCACAATGATACTGCTTCTTGTCTTTGTCAAAGAGATGGCATATACTGCAATAATATTCCCCAAACAATGTGCTACATTCTTCGCAAGTCTGTTGGGCCTAAAACAGATACGTGTAATTAAAAATTAAATTTACCAAAACATTTTGTATTATTATTTGAATATCCACAATTTATGTTACAATACATGCAGATTTTTATAAGGTTTTAAATATTTAAAGCAAAGATATTGCTTAGAGTTAAGGAAGTCTTATTTGCAATACTGTTGATTAAATTTTGTAAACCACCTTAACAAACATTTTTTAAAAAGAAAATAGAAATGTGATAAAATCTTACGTGTTGAATTTTTTCACAGTTTATGCACTGCACTTCCTTTACTTTAAAGCGATCTAGCTGATGATCTTCATTGTTGTCATGACACAACCGACAAGTATAAAGTTTGTCACAGCAAGGTGCCTAACACCCAGGGGGAAAAAAGAGTTATAAGAAGAGAAAAACAAGTTTACAATGCAAAAAAAAATTTTCTTCCTCCTCCTCCTGGAACAAAGTCAAAGAATACAACCAATGGATCAGTTTGTAAACTGATCCTAAACATAACTTTTCACTGTTTCTTAGCATGTTTTAACTATTCCCCCTCAACATCTATGTCTGTATCAAGTTGAACATAATCTGGTCCTTAAAGACAAAGAATTATGAAGAATGGACATTCACAGAAAGAACTACTAATCCCACAACACCCTAAACTCATCCTCAGCCTAAATGGCAGGCAGGCAACTTCTTCTGAGACATTTCCAGATAAATTCATTTATCTACTTCAACCCTTAAACATTAACTATAATAAAGATTATATTTTAATTCACTTGTGTTTATTAACCATCAACTATACCCTTGATATTTTAGAGGATACAATAAATGTAAGAGATAGCCCTTGTTTTCAAAAGTGGCAGACTACCAAAATTTTTTTCTCTCCTTCTTCCTGGACACATGATTGCCCAGCTATACTACAGTTCCCAGCCTTCTTTTTATTTCAGCTGTGCCCAAATGACTAAGTTCTTACCAAAAGAATATGAGCAGAAGAAATCAGTGCCACTCCTGGGCCTGAGTATTAAGAAACTGGGCATGCCTCCTCCTCCACGCTCCCTTTCCCCTTTCCATCAGATGAAACCTGGACATGGCAGCAACCCAGCTGATGACTGTATGCCCTAAAACATGGCAAAATAATACAGTGGGAAGAACTTGTCCCTGGAGTGATCATGTGGATCAGTCTCATCACCAAACTGGATAATTCACCTTGAAATTGTTAGGTGGGAAAAAATAAATTCTTAATTCTTTAACCCACGTTACTGTTGGGTTTTTTGCTACCCTTAGTAACTTACCCTTGTCCTAACTGGTACATCAAGAAGTTTCCAAGCCAGTAAGTTAACCCAGTGCTTTCCAGTATACTGTGACCTTCCAGAGCCACTCATTACTAAAGATTTCTTATGCTGATTTACCACAACACCGTTCATTCAGTAAAGATTTTAACACTCAACTGGTACCCTTTCTCTCCCAATACTACTCTTGTCCTAAATCTTAGTGATCTGCACATCCACCATGATAAGATACTCTGAACTTTTAACTCTCAATTCCTTGACTTTCTCACTTCCAATGGCCTTGTCCTCCAAGCCTCCTCAGTCACATATTCTCACAGTCATACCACAGAACAGTGGTTCTCAAATGTTTTGGTCTCAGCACCCCTTTACAGTCTTAAAAATTACTGAGGATCTCGAAGAGCTTTTGATTATGTGAATTATCTCTATTGACACCATACTATAAAATAAAACTGAAAGGTTTTTAAAACATTACTTCTTTTAAAAACAACAGTAATAAACCCATTACATGTTAACATAAATGACATATTTTAATGAAAATAACTAGGTTCCCCCAAAATAGCTGGTTTCTCATTTCTGCTTCAACTTCTGTATTCAATCAGTTTAGGTGAAGTATATGAAGAAACTTTGGACCCACAAATATATAATTGAGAAAGGGAGGAGCATTTTAATAGACTTTACAGAGAATCCTTCTCTGATACTACACCAAAACTTAACAACTCTTATAAATGATCAGTTGTAACATAGACTCTGAAAATTGTATTGGTGAACTTTTCTCCCTCTGTTACATTAAAATCCATTGATCTATCCTGCACTTTGAATCAAGCTTTTACCCACACATTAGTCATTTGGAAAGTATCAGTTCACTGAGTTCTACAGCTCTTCCAAATGTTCACACATTTTCCATGCAATATAAAAAAATCATATTTGTTAACATCACTACCTATCTCATCAGCAAAGTCTCTAGGTATTGGGACACTTTGAAGCTTACAGAGGCTTATACAAGTGTTTCAAAATTCTAATTTTTATGTGAACACTTGAATTCTACCACTGTCAATTGTTTTCCTTGGAATGACAGTTTCTTTTCAACAGTTCACTTTTCAAGAAAGTGCCCACCAAATACTCAAGTCTGAATAACCAGATTTCAAGTAAAAACTGTTACACGAGAAACTAGTTCAGTTCACAATCCAATTGCATAAGAACTTTCCTCACGACAGTCTAATTTTAGTTTGCAGAAGTGCTTGATGAAAACATCCCATTCCATCAAACATGTAAAAAAACATGTATTCAAGAGTTGAGATTTTATAAAATTAGTAATCTTATTGCTTTAATTTTATCAATGACATTCTTAAGTAAAACTTTTTTTTTTAACTACAGGCATAGTACAAGTCAGATGCCAGCAGTTTTAGTAATTGCTTTTGCACACACTGAAAAACACAACATCTTAGTATTAGAAAGTAGTTTTGACTACAAGGATCCCCTGAAAGGGCCTCAGGAATCACCAAGGGGTCCATTCACCACACTTTGAGAACCACTGCTCTAAAACAAGAACTGAATCCTGTTTATATCATAATTTCAAGCATGAAATTCTCTAACCCCTACCTCTCTTTCCAACTCACTTCAATGCTTCCCTTACACATACTCTAGTTCCTTCCTTCTCTCTTCCTCTACATACTCTCCTATCCAAAACCCTAAGTCTGGTTAAACCCAATTCTCTCCTGTATAGGAATAGCCAGATAAAGCTAAAGAAAAACACACTGGTCTCACTTTTAAGTCATGATCACTAATAAAAAGTGGGTTTTTACTACCACGTTTCTCTAGTCAATTCCCTCATTCTTCTACAGTCCTAGCACCTAAAATCTAGATGATTGTTTCACATCTTCTCTCTTTAAACCTTTTCCTCCACCCTTACACTCCACTCATAATCTTGATTATTAAAAAAGAAATAATCAAAGAAAACATTCTCTCACAGACTCTATCAACCTACTTGCAAATGTACCTAATACTCAGTCTTCCCTTGTTACATGTTTTTCTGTAAGGCCAACTCCTCCACTTGTGCACTGGATCCCATCTTTTCTTTGATTACTCAAGAGCAGTAAATAATCCTACAGTTTTTCCTTTCCTTCCTGCATTATAAAATGTTCTCACTTCATGGGATGCCTGGGTGGCTCAGTCGGTTAAGCATCTGCCTTGAGCTCAGGTCATGATCCCAGGGTCCTGGGAAGTCCCACATCCGGCTCCTTGCTCAGCGGGGAGCCTGCTTCTCCCTCTGCCTGCAGCTCCCCCTGCTTGTGTGCGCGCGCTCTCTCTCTCTCTCTGACAAATAAATAAATAAATAAAATATTTAAAAAAAAAAACATTCTCACTTCACTGGGCCATTTCCAAGAATATGCAAACACACTGCAATACCTCCCATTTTAAAGCGGGGAAAAAATCTCATGATGCCACATCTCTCAGCAACCACACTTTCTCTCTCTCTCTCTCTCTCTTTCACAGCAAAACTCCAAGAATTGTCTATCAAGGCTATTTCCAGTTTCACTGCTCTCATTCTCTCTCAATTCCACTCCAGTCCAGCTTTGTCCCAATCTCTCCACTGAAACTTCTCTTGTCAAGATCACCAGTGACCTCCCCACCAAATTTAAAGGTCAATTTTGAGTTCTTATCTTACTCAAATGGCAGCATTTGATTTAGTTGATTACTTCCTCCTTAAAACTCTTCACTTGGCTTCTGGTATTTAAGGAAGAAGGAGGGGGAAGGCAAAAAAGTATTTGATACTCAGGGTCAAGTATCTCAGCGCTATGAAACACAGACATATTTATGTGGTTTCTTGGGGGAAAGGGCCAACATGTCAACTACAGTTCTAGTCATCAAGTTTCAAAGAGTTACAGAACATGTCAGTGGAAATGAAATCGTAAGGATAGCATTCAATTTGCTTACACAACACTCGGTGAACGACTAACTTTCCAAGAGCTTCACCTAATGCAGTGGAGAATGTTCACCAAGCCTGGCCTACAAAGCCGGCTGGAAGTTGTCCTTACAGGCCTCATACTTTTTTTTTTAATGAAACAGGAACTTTTATCACCCCTATCTTACAAACGGAGCACTCGTTCAAAAGCACTGAGCTATCAAGGGTCTGAGCTAGATTTGGGGGTAGGGCTGTGGGACTCCAAACCTCAAGCTTTCTAAGTAAAATATTTAAACTGCTTCTTGCAGCAACAACAAAAAAATCAGGAAACTGAATGGGTGTCAACTTAAAAAGTTTTAGATTTACTAGCAATTTTCCTCAAAGAGCAAAAATAACAATACATGCATACTGGGCACTTTCCTACACATAATCTCCTATTCAGTGGCAATTACACGGCTGTCTTCCTATTTCACAAAAACATTTTCTTGGCAGGCTTAGGCATACTCATTGACTCCAAAATGAAGCTGGCAAGCTGCAAAACTTATTCACTACAGAAGCTGAAATCGTATTCCGATTCTCCACTTATTTATCCCTCTTCCATTATTTCATCACACACCTGATAAGTCACCCTGGCAAAAAGCCAGCCCAGGCCCGGGGCTGCCTCAGTCTACTTATAGTAGCAAAAGACTAAATAAACCCATTGATAAGGTGACTGATGTGCAAGCTCAAGCTCTTTCTTTCCAAGCTGAGAGCTTTGCTTACGAAGTGTGAAGCAGGAGAAGAGGTGGGGCCTGTGGTCGCCTTGCCAAAACGTTCTCCACAGCCGAAACCCAATTCGAGGTGGAGAAGGTAACCTGACAAACAGTTTAGCCTCTAACTTAAGCCCAAGCCTAACTGCCTTGCCCACTCCGCCCCCGCCCGGCCCGGCGGAAGCTTGTAGCGAAGAGCCCATTGAAGTCGTCACCTTCAGGAGACATCCTCTGTCATAGTGCTCGCAGCCCCGCCGCCCTTGCTTTTGGCTGCGGGCGCCATCTTCCCGCGCCGAGGCCGCCATCTCCTCCACCTCCCCTCAAACTCCACGGACCCTTTCCCCAGGATGAAAACCACGCCCAGAGAAGCAGCGTCAATAGCGCACCCCCTCCCAGCCGCAGAAGCCAGCCGAGCAGGTATGGCGGCTGAGCACGTGACCCGGGGCAGCCGGATTTCCGGTTCCCGGGGCAATGGGGCGGAAGTGAAGGGAAACGCAATCTCTGTCGTCGACGTTAGTCGCTGACTTCGCTGCTAACGGTAATAACTCTTAGGTTGCTTCTTCTCCCCCCCCCCCACCCCCATCGCTACTTGCCCAAACTCTGGGCGTGGTTCGGGGCGAGGTGGACCATAGCGGCTCGGAGACGCCCGGTGGCCCCCAGAGGAAGGGACGCTCTCCGGCGGCATCCGCACCTGCGACAGGGCGGCCCCTCCCTTTCTCCCTGCGGGGGCCGGGAGCCTCGAGAAAGGGGCGGAGCTCCGCGGGCCCCGGACTCAGAACGGGTACCTGCGCGCGCTGCTTCTCCAGCACTAGGCATTCCCCGGCCCTTCGAGCTGCTGCTGCTTTTCCTCGTTATTCATACCTTCAGAATAGGCATTGACGTTTACTATGTGCCAGTCACCAGTTAAGCATGGGGACAAAAAGTGAGAAAAAACACACGCCCCACCATGCCCTCTTGTAACTCACAGACTGGCAAGGGAGAAAGACATTAATCAGAGAATCACTGAAATAAGATGACAACTTTGAGAAGTGCTAGGAAGAAGTGTGTGTTCTGTGAGAGCTAATGCTAGATGGGATCTGATTTCATCTGAGTGTCAAGGAAGGTTTCCCTGGGGAAGCAACACATAGTTAAAAGATGAGTAGGAGTTAGTGTGCAAAGGCCTTGTGTCCTGGTGCCTGTAAGAAGCCGCGGAAGAGAAATGTACAAGCCTGCAAGATTGAGTCAGACACCTCAGAGTGCATAGTGAAATGCATTTGCCTTGTAAAGAGCCAAGCCCCTGGAAAATTTTTAAAGCTGACGGTGTTGAAGAAAATATTTTGCCTTTGGCTTTCTTGCATGATTTCACAGTACCTAAAACATGCTGGGGAAAAGTAAATATGTTGCCCTTAGCTTTAAAGTTACTAACTCTTACCCTTTTAATTTTCTTTCAGTTCTGTTATGAGTTGCTAAAATCATGGTGAAATGTTGCTCGGCCATTGGATGTGCTTCGCGCTGTTTGCCAAATTCCAAGTTAAAAGGACTGACATTTCACGTGTAAGATTTTGCTGTAGTTAAGCCAAGTACTTCTGACTGTTATAAAAAGCCAAAGAGAGTTCCACTTAAATCTTCAGTTTTGAACTTTAGTTCCCAAATCTGTTAATAGCTTTTTTAGCTAAATTTGAAGTGACAGTGATATGTTTACATTTTTGTAATTTAGTTTAAAAGTTTAAGATACCTGCCAAGGTATCAGAGGCTAGTAAACAAAAATATCAAGCTCATTTTTGCTAATATTATTACTTTGCATTTTAACATACCTTCAAAGAAATTCAGTTTTGTTTACAATCTGAAGGAAGAAAGGATCTTTGCCCAAATAAGTCCTGTCCTTTCTATTTAGAAATAGGTCAGACTTGTGTTGTAGAGAAAAAATAGAAATTACAAGCTCAGACCAAGGGTTCTTTAGCAGTATTACAGATAAGTCAATCCAATTTTTCTATTTTAGCCATTCTTCTGACAGCAAAGGAAAGGAATAATAAGATTTAATCATTACTCATTTGCTAAAGGTTTATTTTGCTGCTTTTGTGCCAGGCACTGTGCTACATGCTAGAGAAAGATCTGTTAACTACTTTGCTAGGTATGAGGAAACAAAAAATAAGTATGTATACCCTACCTTTTCCAAAAAAGATTTGAATCAGCTTGGAAAATTGAAAAGATATTGATATTGGTTTCCAGATCTCTCAAAATAGTTCTTATCTCTAGAACCCCATACTCTGCAGCAGTTCTTTGCCTCATTCACTAAGCATTTATAGACCTGTTATGTATTAAATGCTATACTAAACAACTTTCTGATGCTGACAGAAGAATGAAGGTACAAGGTACTCTATTCATCTGGGATAAATTCTGGATATTGCTTCATGCAGGAAAAGGCCCAAGTGATATTATCATGTATAGATGAAGAAAAACCTCCAGTTGTGGATCTTCCTATCAGGTTGAAATATCCATTGAAGCTTTTCTTCTTTATAATATCAGGAAAATTGAAATGAGCGCCCTATGTCTGCAGCATGATTGGTACAAAAATCTATTAAAACTCAAAGTTCTGAAAGCATGATTCATGATGGCTTCTGAATATTCCATTTCCCAAGAGTAATAACAAACTCATCAATGAACCAACTTAGTCACAGCCTTAGTTCAAGTATCTATCAGTGGTGTTTAATTTTAAAATACTTTTTTGTATTTTTTTTCTAGATTCCCCACAGATGAAAACGTCAAAAGAAAATGGGTATTAGCAATGAAAAGACTTGATGTGAATGCGGCAGGCATTTGGGAGCCTAAAAAAGGAGACGTGTTGTGTTCAAGGCACTTTAAGAAGACAGATTTTGACAGAAGTGCTCCAAATATTAAACTGAAACCTGGAGTTATACCTTCTATCTTTGATTCCCCATCTCACTTACAGGTTTGTTTATGAGACACTACTTACCATCATTACTCATTTTTTATGGTACTATTGAAGAACCTTTACCACTCAGGCTAACATTTTTATTGTTTGCTTATTCCTCTGAAGTCTATTTTTTGAGTTTTCACATTGTAAGCTACTGCTTCAGCTTCTGTAATATGTAGTAGGAGTATTTTACTAGTAGCCACTCAGAAGTATTTGTATGTTACTAAGATTGGTGAAGGAGACTGACTTTAGGAGTTAACATAACTCAGGATTTGTATCTAAACAATGGAGGGTTGAACTGAAGTTCCAAGTTACCAGTCCTCCTCACACTGAAGCAAAAGTCAAGAGCAGAGCCACTAATAAGACCAAAGTATACTTTTAGAGCTACATATATTCAAGCTTAAAGCCTAGGTAGAACTAAAAGGAAGAAAAGCAAAAGAGATGAGAACAGAAGAATGAAAGGAGAAAAAGGGTAAGAAAAAGAAAATAAAAGGATTGTATAAGTAAAATCTAGTTGAATTTTGTGTTTTTTCTCAGTGATATTAGTGTTCTAGATTGACTGCCTTGCCTTCAGTATCTCTCTTAATATACGGAATGTGTTTCTAGAAACTATAGAGTAACTGATTCCGGTGTAGAAAATTCAGGGAGAGCCTGTGGGTTCCCAGAACAATAGTAATGAACCTCCGTTGAAAGGTACCTCCTTCCCAACAGCTGGAAACAAGGGAAGTCCTTGATTTACGATTTTTCAACTTTATGACGATGCAAAAGCAATGCTCATTCAATAGAAACCATACTTTGAATTTTTAATTTTCATCTTTTTCTGGGCTAGTGAAATGCAGTGTACAATACCATCCTCCCATGATGCTGGGCAGTGAGAGTGAGCTGCAGCCACGTGGTCACGAGGATAAACAACCAATACACTAATTATTTTGTATCCATACAACCAGTCTGTTTTTCAGTTTCAGTACAATATTCAATAAATTACATGAGATATCAACACTTCATTATAAAACAGGTTCGGGGCGCCTAGGAGCTCAGTTGGTTAAGCATCCAACTCTTGATTTCTGCTCAGGTCATGATCTCAGGGTTGTGAGATAGAGCTGTGTATTGGGCTCCATGCTGGGCATGGAGCCTGCTTAAGATTCTCCCCCTTCCTCTCCCCCTGCCCCTCTCCTCCTTGCTCTCACTCTTGCTCTCTCTCACTCTCTCTCTCTAAAAAAATGAAAACAAAAAATAAAAGAGGCTTTGTGTTAGATAACTTTGCTCAACTATAGGCTAATGTAAGTGTTCTGAGCATGTTTACGGTAGGCTAGGCTAACTACCAGGTTCAGTAGATTAGGTGTATCAAATGCCTTTTCAACTTACAAGATTTTAAATTTACATAACCCCATCATAAATCAAGGAAGATCTGTAATCCGCGGGTGTACCTGCTCCTCTATGGTCTTGGCCACTGTGCCACTGTCTTTACTTGGTCGTATTCCAGTACCTGAGTGATAAGTAGAGACTGCCTCACTGTCTCCCATGTTAATAAATGTACAATATCTTGTGTAATTTGTTGTGAAGGGTTTTCTTCCCTTATAGCAAACATCATCTAGCTTTAATGTTGAGAACTTAAGAAATGTGGGCATAATCAAATAAACCATAAGTTACTAACTTTCAAAAACTATTTCTATCCTTATTTTTTTTTTTTAAAGATTTTATTTATTTATTCGACAGAGATAGAGACAGCCAGCGAGAGAGGGAACACAAGCAGGGGGAGTGGGAGAGGAAGAAGCAGGCTCATAGCAGAGGAGCCTGATGTGGGGCTCGATCCCATAACGCCGGGATCACGCCCTGAGTCGAAGTCAGAGGCTTAACCGCTGTGCCACCCAGGTGCCCCCTATTTCTATCCTTAAAAGAAGTTTTTCATTATAGGAAATTAGATGATGCAAGCAAAAAAAAAAAAATTACCAATCATCAGGGGCACCTGGCTGGCTTAGTTGGTACAGCATTTGACTCTTAATCTTGGGGTCCTGAGTTCAAGCCCCATGTTGGGCATGGACCCTACTTTAGGGTTCAAGCCCCATGTTGGGCATGGATCCTATACTTTAAAAAAAAAAAGTATAAAAAAATTTAACAGTAATCACACCCAGAGATAATACTTTTAACATTTCGATATGTATCTTTCCAGTCATTTGTTTGTGTATGTTTGTATATAAATTCATCTATATATATTCTTACAAAAATATCATTACACTACATTTGAACCTTGAACAACAGAGTTTGAATGCATGGGTCCCCTTATACACAGATACTTTTCAATAAATACAGTACAGTACTATAAATGTATTTTTTTCTTCCTTAGGATTTAATAACATTTTCTCTAGTTTACTTTATTGTAAGAATACAGTATAGAATACATATACAAAATATGTGTTAATCAACTATTTGTGTTGTCAGTAAGGCTTCTGTCTACAAACAGTAGGTAGTTAAGTTTTGGGAGAGTCAAAAGTTATACATGGATTTTCAACTGTGCAGAGGAGTTGGTGCCCTTAACCCTGCATTGTTCAAGGACCAACTGTATATCCTTTTCTTAATTTGCTTCCATTTCTCTCTCTCTCTCATCTCAACATTTATATAGTGTTTACTATGTGCCAGGCACTATTCTAAGCACCTGACATGTAAACTCATTTAGTCCTCTTACAACCAGGTGAAATAAATACTATTATTACTCTCATTTTACTACGTGAGGAAGCTTAGTCCCAGAGAGCTGATACCTTCCCCAGAGTCACACAGCTATTAAATGGCAGAGGCTGGATTTGAACCCAGACATTTTGGCTCCAGAGTCCACTGTTAACTACAGCTATCCATGATGTTAAATATTTTTCAATAACAATGGCTTTCAAACTTTAGTCTACATAAGAATTATCCAAGGAGCTTGTTTATTTTTTTTTTTAAGATTTTATTTATTTATTTATTAGAGCACAAGCAGGGGGAACAGCAGGCAGAGGGAGAAGCAGGCTCCCCGCTGAACAGGGAGCCCGATGCAGGACTCAATCCCAGGACCCCAGGATCATGACTTGAGCCAAAGGCACATGCTTAACTGAGCCACCCAGGTGCCCCAAGAAGCTTGTTTAAAATGGAGAATCCAGGGCACCTGGGTGGCTCAATCAGTTGAGTGACCTACTCCTAGTTTCAGCTCAGGTCACCATCTCTGGGTCACGGGATCGAGCCCTGCATAGGGCTCCATGCTCAGCAGGCAGTATACCTGATGATTCTCTCCCTGTACCCCTCCCCCTGCACGTGGCACTCTCTCTCTCAAATAAATATATCTTTTTAAAAAATAAATAAAATAAGGGACGCCTGGGTGGCTTAGTTGATTAAGCATCTGCCTTTGGCTCAGGTCATGATCCCATGGTGCTGGAATGGAGCCCCACATCAGGCTCCTTGCTCAGCGGGGAGCCTGCTTCTCCCTCTGCCTGCTGCTCACCCTGCTTGTGCGCTCGCTCGCTCTCTCTGACAAATAAATAAAATAAATTTTTTAAAAAGTTTTAATAAAATAAAATAGAGAATCCTGTGCGCCAGACATTTTGATTCACTAAGTTTGGGCTAGAGTCCAGAAAGCTACACATTTTAACAAGCATCCCACACAATTGTGTTGCAGATCTACAGATGATATTTTTAATAGAAACCTATATAGAACATCAATTTTTTTAACTATATACCAAAATATACATATGGGAAAGTACATACATCATAAGTGTACCTAGCAATAAATTGTCATAAAGTGGATACACTCATGTTACTCCCTTTAAACCAAGATATAAAATATTACCAGCACCCCAGAGGCCTCCTTCATACTCTTTTCCAGTCACTACACCCCCAAAGGTAAATACTATCCTGGCTTTTATCACTGTCTGTTATATAAATGGAGTCAGTATGTCCTCTGACTTCTTTAGCTCAACATTTTGTACATGTGATTCATCTATGTTGTAGTATGTGACAGTAGTCCATTTATTTTCTTTGCAGTATAGTATTCTATTGTCTAAATAAACTATAATTTCACCTTTCTACTGTTGATAAACATTTGGGTGGTTTTCACTTTAGGTCTATTACGCATGGTGAAACTATGAATGTTTTTGTCCGTGCCTTTTGGTGCACTTAGGTTCACGTTTCTACAGTATATGTACAGTTCTCTTAGAAGTGGAACTGCTGGGTCCTAGGGATGTGTATGTTCAGCTCGAGCAGATAATGCCATCGTTTTCCAAAGTGGTTTTGCCAATTTGTAGTCTCACCATCTGCATATAAATGTTCCTCTGGTTCTATATCCTTGTCAGTACCTGGTGGTACCAGTTTTATGAAACATTTTTAATGACCAAGTAGCAATTGATGTAATGTATGAACAATAGTTTATCTAACCAATTACTATTGTATATAGGTTATCATCACCTACTATTTTAAACAGTGCTGTGATGAACATTATTCTAGCCGAATCTTTGTACATATCCTTGCTTGTCTCAAACTAAATTCCTGGAAATAAAATTGTTGCATCAAAGATTACACACATTTTTTAAGACTCTGCTTTTGATACAGATCCCCAAAGGCCCACCAGAAAGCTTGTACCAGTCTACTCCCCTATTACCTTTGCATGCAAGTGTCTATCCACCGTAGTCGTCAGAGTAAGTTGTTTTTAACCTTCATTAAAATTGGTAGACGAAAATGGCATTTTATTGTTTTAATGTATTTTTGAATATTGGCCTCTACATTTTTTATGCATTTATTAGACATTTGTATTTTTTTCTTTTGTGAATTACTTACTGAGGTCCTTTTCTGTTTTCATCTTTTTCCTCAACTACCTTTAAAAACACTACGTATTGAAGATAGGGATCATTTAACTGACATCAGTGTTGCAATTACTTTTTATTGTTTTTAGTACTAATTATCAGGTTGGTTTCAGTTTTTAGTTTTGTTTTGTTTGAAATTCAGATGTTGGGGGCGCCTGGGTGGCTCAGTTGTTAAGCGTCTGCCTTCAGCTCAGGGCCTGATACTGGAGTCCTGGGATCGAGCCCCACATAGGCTCCTCCACTGGGAGCCTGCTTCTTCCTCTCCCACTCCCCCTGCCTGTGTTCCCTCTCTCACTGGCTGTCTCTCTCTCTCTGTCAAATAAATAGGTGAAATCTTTAAGAAAAAAAAAAAAAAAAGAAAGAAAAAAATTCAGATGTCTCTTGTAAATAGTCAGTTCTATATTTTCTATTGAATTATCTGACTTTAGCCTTCCCCACCTTAAAATAATATAAATATTCCCTATTTTTCCCTACTTCCTAAGGATTTTCATTTTTACAAAAATTTTCAGTGCTAGAATTTCAACATGATTTATTGTATATAAAGGATATGACTTTTTCTTAATTAGTTCATTTTTACATGATTTATAGCTTTTTTTAAAGTATTTTTTAAATATTTTATTTATGGGGCGCCTGGGTGGCACAGCGGTTAAGCGTCTGCCTTTGGCTCAGGGTGTGATCCCGGCATTATGGGATCGAGCCCCACATCAGGCTCCTCCGTTATGAGCCTGCTTCTTCCTCTCCCACTCCCCCTGCTTGTGTTCCCTCTCTCACTGGCTGTCTCTATCTCTGTCGAATAAATAAATAAAATCTTTAAAAATAAATAAATAAATAAATAAATAAATAAATAAATATTTTATTTATTTATTTGAGAGAGAGTGGGAGATCACAGAGAGAGTGAGAGGGAGAAGCAGACTCCCTGCCAAGCAGAGAGCCCGACCTGGGGCTCTGTCCCAGGACCCTGAGATCATGACCTGAGCCAAAGGCAGATGCTTAACCGACTAAGCCACCCAGGCACTCCTATGGCCTTTCTTCTCTTTTTTTTTTTTTAAGATTTTATTTGAGAGAGAGAGTAGGTGCACATGCACATGCAAGGTGGGGGGAGGGGCAGAGAGAGAGGCAGACTCCTTGCTGAGCACAGAGCCAGAGGCAGGGCTCAATCTCACAGCTCTGACATCATGACCTGAGCTGAAACCAAAGTCAGATGCTTAAACAACTGAGCCACCCTGGTACCCCAACCGTTCTCCACTTATTTAGACTGCCATTTTTTATTCTAAAGCCTTTTATCCACCCGATCTATTTCTAGATTTTTCTGCTTATCTTTAAGAGAGTAGCACACTATATTAACTATTGTTAATGAGTAATATATCTTTAATAAGTGGTAGGACATATTCTTTCTTAATAGCACTCTTTTTTTTTAGGAAAATTTGTGTTTCTAGATGAACTTTAGAGTTACTTTCAGGAAGTTCCTTTAATCTCGGAGATTAGACTTGTACTTATGTTATATGTGGACCAATATTACCTGTAAAAAGATTTTATATATAAAAAAAGGCAATATTGGTCTATACACTACAGAATACCATATAACACATACTAGCTCATATGCTAGAACGTCAGCTCTAGTCTCCTAGCGGCCAGTAAAAAGAATAGAATACGTTAGGTTACCTGGATTGCACTGTCAGTATGTTTTCTTAAAACTCATGTTCTCTGTTAAGGAGAAGCAAAACACTTTTCAGCAATAGCTATGAAAAGAATGTTTCTCTTGAGGCCTCTTAAAGGAGACATTGCCTGACGTAGTGGACAAGACCTCAATGACATCCTTAAAGCAAACAGCGCAGCAAATTTCGTAGTAAAAATGCTGTTTCTCTTACAAGCTGAGTGCATACCACCAGAAAACAATTTTAAAATAAAATTTGAGAGTGGATTTAAGCAGTTCAGGTCAAATCTGCCTCTCTATGGTGGCCTCTCTTGACCTGGGGCTGGGGATGGGGAGAGGGGATATCTAGGTTATTTGGAGGATTCCATGAATCCCAAATTATTTTTTAATAAATATTAGTTGTATTTTTAAAAAAAAACTAATTTCAGAGGAATTTAAAATTTACTGCGTTTTTCAAGCAGTTTCCATGAAAAATGTTGTATTCCACTACACAAAGAAGGAACAAAAATTTTAAAAAGGACAGAAGTGTCTACAATAATTTTTATTAACTCTTCTTAACAGGGGAAAAGAGAAAAACTTCATTGTAGAAAAAACTTCACCCTCAAAACCCTTCCAGTCACAAACCACAATCACCAGCTTGTTGGTTCTTCCTCATGTACTGAAGAATTTCAAACCCAGTTCTTTTTTGTAAGTAAAATTACTTACTGACCTAATGTTGATATTTTTAAGATAATATGTCTTCTCCATTAATTTTAGACTAGAGGTTTAGGTGTTTGAGATTTATATATACATACATATAATGTCCAAAAATAATGTTACTTCCCAGGGCCATTATAATTTTTTATATGCAGTAATAATATAGAGGTAGTTAATCCTTTGGTTACATATTTGGTTGAAAGAGTGCTTTCACACAGATATTTTTACCAAGAAAAATGCAATAATTAATTCCTCCCTTTAGGTACTGTATCTTCTACATGGAAATACCTAATAAAAAATATAGATACCTCTTTAGGTTTTCTTAAAGAACAGTGATACACATACAGAGTTTTCAAGCTTGCATTATTATTCATCTCATTGCATATTCACATTAGAGCCAGACCTAGAATCCAGATCTGTTTTACTTTCTTGATTACTATAGCTTTGTAATAAATCTTAAAATCAGACAGTGTTTGTCTTCCAACTTTGTTATTTTTCAAAGTTGTTTTGAATATTCTAGATCTTTTGCATTTTCATGTGAATTTTAGAATCACTTTGTATCAATTTCTACAAAAATACCTGCTGGAATTTTAACTGGGATTGTGTTGAATCTACAGCTTCCATTTGGGAAGAATTGACATCTCAATGAAACTATTTTAAGTCTTTGAACCTGTGAACTCATTATATCTCTACATTTATTTAGGTCTTTAACTCTTCTCAGCAAGAGTTTTATAGTTTTCAACGTACCGATCTTTCACTTTGTCAGATTTATCTCTAAGTATTGTATGCAGTTGGATGCTATTATAAGTGGTGGTGTTTTGTTTTTACTGATAGTATATGGAAGTTGATTTTTGTATGCTGATCTTGTATTTTGCAAACTTGCTAAACACACATATTAATTATAAAAGCTTTTTTATAGAGGCTCTTAGGTTTTTTACATAATCATGTTTGTCTGTCATTAAAGACAGTTTTAAATCTTCCTTTCCAATATGGAAGCCTCTGATTTCTTTTTCTTGCTTTATTGCACTGCTTTGAACCTCCAGGGCTATGCTGATTGAGAGCTGATTTCCAAGCTTTGCTCCTGATTTTAGGAGGCAAGCATTCAGTCTTTCATCACTAAATATGTTAACTGTAGGTTTTTCATAAATACCTTTTATCAGGTTGAGGAAGTGCTTTTCTGTTCCTAGTTTGGTGAGAGTTTTTATCAGAAGCGAATGTTAGTTTTGTCAAATGCCTTTTCTGTATCTATTGAGATCATGTGGTTTTTCTTTCGTAGTTTGTTAATATGATTAGTTGTATCAATTGACGTTTGAATATTAAACAAGTCTTAGAATAAACTCTACCTCATGGTGTGTTATCACTTTTATATATTGTTGGATTAGATTTGTTAAAATTTTGTTTAGAATCTTTCCTTGTGTGTTCAGTAGGGATATTGGCCTGTAGTTTTCTTTCCTTGTAATGTCTTTGTCTGGTTTTAGAATCAGAATAATGCTGAATAAGTTGGAAAATATTGCCTCTTTTTTTGATTTTCTGGAAGAATTTGTATAGAGGTATTATTTATTACATATTATTTCTTCCATTATTATTTCTTCAGTATTATTTCTTCCATAAGTATTTGCTAGAATACCCCAATAAAACTATCAGGGCCTATGGTAGGAAAAGTTTTTTTGGTAGCTTGTGTCTTCCAAGGGATTTGTCCATTTTATCTCAGTTGTCAAGTTTATTTAAGATTGTTCATAATATTTGCTTATTACCCTTTTAATATATGTAGAATCTGTAGTGATATTATCTCTCCCATTTCTGATATTGACAGTTTGTTTCTGTTCTCTTTTATTGCTGATCAGTCTGCCTAGAGATTTTACTGATCTTGTCAAAGAACTAGTTTTCATTGATTTTCTTGCTTTTTTTATTTTGTTTTATACTTCACTGATTTCCATTCATCTTTATTATTTTCTTTTTCCTACTTCAGTAAAATTTGCTCATCTTTTTCTAGTTTCTTAAAATGAAAGCTAAGGTCATTGACTTGAGGCTTCTTCCTTTGTGATGTAGGCGTTTAGTGATATTGCTTTAGCAACCCTCCATAAATGTTTTCATTTTCATTTAGTTCAGAATACTTCCAGATTCCATTTTGATTTGTTCTTTGACCCATGAGTTATTTAGAAATGTATGCCATAGAGTTTCCAAATATTGGGGAATTTTCCAGATATCTTTCTATGAATTTCTAATTTAATTCCTTTGTAGTCAGAGAATATATGTTGTATGGCTTGAAATTGCTTGAGATATTTTTAAATTAATATAGTCTAGAATATGGTCTACCTTGGCAAATGTTCCATTTGCATTTGCAAAGAATGTACATTCTGCTAATGTTGGCTAGAATGTTTTAGAAATGTCCATTAGATCAAATTGTTTATAGTGTTGTTCAAGTTTTCATCCTTACTAAACTTCTGTCTACTTGTTCTATTATTGAGAGAGGAGTTTAATCTTTTTTTTTTTTTCAGATTAATCTTCTGATAATCTTCTAATTCTCCTTGAAGTTGTCAGTTTTTACTTGTTATGTTTTACAGCACTGTTATTGGGTACCAAATATATAGGATTGTTATGTCTTGATAATTTCATCCTTTTATTATTAAGAAATGACCTTCTTTATCCCTGGCAATGTTCTTTTGCTCTGAAATATTTTTTGTCTGATAGCAGTATACCCACTTTAGTTTTCTTTTTTTAGTGTTATATAATTGGTATACAGATGGTTCCCAACTTATGATGATTCAACTCTTGATTTTTCAACTTTACAATGGTGCAAAATCAATAGACATTCAGTAGAAACCATATTTCAAGTTTTTAATTTTCATCTTTCCCTGGGCCAGTGATATGTGGTACTATACTCTTTTGTGATGCTGGACAGTGGCAGCAAGCTACAGCTCCCAGTCAACCACACGATCACAAGGGTGAACAATCAATACACTTAGAACCATTCTGTGCCCATACAGCCATTGTGTTTTTCACTTCCAATAACAGTATTCAGTTACATGAGATATTCAACACTTTATTATAAAATAGGGCTTGTGAAACCCATCATAAATGGAGGAAGATCTGTATCTTTTTCTGCTCTTTTGCTTTCAATCTATTTTTTTTGTTTGAAGTGCATTTTTTTTTTAGGTAGGTTATACTTTTGGGTCTTGATTTTTTTATTCTAATCTGATCATTTCAACCTTTTGCTTGGGTTATTTAGACCATTTACACTTAATGTGTTTATTGATATTATTTGGTTTAATTAAATCTGTCGTCTTGTCTCCTACTCGTTCCATTTGTTCTTTGTTCCCATTTTCTTCTTTTTCTGCCTTTTTTTGGATTAATTGAATTTTTTTGGTTCCATTTTATATCCTTTTTTGACTCATTAGCCGTAACTTTTTGTTTTATTTTAGTAATTGCTTTTGAGTCGATAGTGTTCATCTTTAAATTATCAAAGGCTATATCCAAGTGATATCATTCCACTTAACATATAGTGTAAGAATATTAAAATAGTCTGCTTTAATTTCCCTTCTCCCAATATTTGTGTAATTGCTATCATACATTTCATTTTTATATATGCTATAAACCACACACTACATTGTTATAATTTTTGTTTTAACAGTAAATTATCTTTTAAAGAGATATAAATAATAAGAAAAAAAAATCTTATACCCTACCCATGTAGTGGCCATTGCCAGGGCTTTTCATTCCTTGTTGTAAGTCCATATTTCCCTCTGGTTTCATTCTGTCTGAAGGACTTTAACATTTCTTACAGTGCAGCTATGCTGGTGATGAATTCTTTAAGCTTTTATATTTCTGAAAAAAATCATTATTTAGTCTCAGTTTTTGAAAGATTTTTTCATTAGGTATCAAATCCTAGGTTGCTAGTTTTGGAAATTCTTTTGTTTGTTTTTAGTTCTTGAAAGATGTTGTTCCACTGTATCCTCACAGGCATTGTTTCTAATGAAAAATCTGTCATCTTTATCCTCTATATACCTAATGTTTCTCTCTTGCTTTGCTTTTAATAATTTTTCTTTTCCAGTGGTTTGAATAATTTGATTATGATGTACCTTAGCTTAGTTTTCATCATATTTCTCGTGCTTGGGATTTTTGAGCTTCTTTATCTGTGGGTTTCTAGTTTTCATCAAACTTAAACAAATTTTGGCCATGGTTTCTTCCGATATTTCATTCTACCTCAACTTTTCTTTCCATTTCTTCAGGGATTCTGATTGTATGTATATTAAACTATCTGAGTCACACTACCACTCACTGATGCTCTGCTAATTTTTTGGTTTTTTCTGGTTTTGTTTTTCACTATTCTCCTTTCTCTTTGTAATCTATTCTGGATAGTTCATACTGCTGATTCTTCACCTTCACTAATCTGCCATTAATTCCCTCCAATGTATTTTTCACCTTACCCATTGTAGATTTTATCTTTAGATGTTCTATTTAATTCTTTTTTTATATCTTTCATGTCTCTACCTAACTTTTTGAACATATAGAATACAATTTAGTAACTTTCTTAATTCCCTTATCTGCTATTTCCAACATTTGTGGCAATTCTGGGTTAGTTTCTGTTGACTGGTTTATTTCTTATTATGGCTCATCTTGTCCTATTTCTTTGCATACCTGATAAATGTTTGTGCTGCATATTGTGGATTTTACTTTGCTGGATGCTGGATATTTTTGTATCCTGTATTCTTGAGCTTTGTTCTGGGATACCACAAAATTATTTGGAAACAGTTTGATCCTTTCAGGTTTTGTTTGTTAGGCAGGACTAGAAGAGTGTTCCATCTAGGGCTATTTGTTCACCACCACTGCGGCGAGACCCTTTTGTATACTCTATTCAGTGTCCCAGGAATCCTGAAATTTTGTTATCTGTCAGGGGTGGGAATAGCAGCCATGCCCTCTGAACACAGGGCACTGCTGGTCATTTCTGGTCATTCTTTCCTCAGCCTTGAACAATTTCCTACCTGTGTGTACTGAACACTAGAAGGGGAGCCTGTAAAGATCTTCAGTGTTCCCTCTCCTCTCTGGTACTTTCTCCTGTGAACTGTAGCCACCTTGGTCTTCCTGGACTCTTTGCACAATCTTCTCAGTCTACCGAGCTCTGCAGCATACACACTCTCCCAAGGCAGTAAGCTGGGGCAGTCGGCCATAGGGCTCACCTCTTAGTTTCCCATCCCTCCAGGATTGCTGCCTTCCTTGCCTGATGTCCATTATCTTCATAATGTTTTTTTATGTCTCTTAGCCATGGGTTGAGTTTTTTAGATAGGAATCAATCCAGTCTCTGTTATTTCATCCTGGCTAGAAGCCATGGGTTGGGTTTTTTAGATAGGAATCAATCCAGTCTCTGTTATTTCATCTTGGCTAGAAGCAAAAGTCCTCTTTACTAATTTTAATATTAAATAACAGCTTTTCAAAATTATTTTATAGTGCCTTTTTAAGATATGTTGGTGTTACTTTCCCTGTTTTCAAATAAAAAAAAAGTATACCCAGCAAAGTTAAGCATAGCCATAATAAATATCGAGAGAGCTTTAATTCTCTCTCTAAAAACCCCAAACCATAGTCCTCTCTAAATATATAACATTCAGCCTGAGGACCTGCTCCAGTGCCCCTTTTCTGTCATCTCCTTTAACATGAATATTCATCAGTATAAAATAAAATAGTTAAAAGTGTAACAATTGAAGATTTGTTGGTACGTAAAACTTAAACTTAGCAGCCCCACACCTAGGGAACGAAAGCTGGATAGTCATTACAACTGTCATGTTCATAGCAGATACTTACGCAAAATGAGTAGTGCTTCCCTTCCATAGATTCTGTACCCCTCATGTTACGCCTAGCCTTAGATAAAGGAGGGTGGCTCTGGGTACCCAAAATACTGCTGCTACCCCATCTTCTTCCTGTGTTCTTTAAACCTCTAAGTATCACCAACTTAAAGATATCTAAACATTATAAATGGAGAAACAGGTGAGGCCTAGCTATAAGCTTTTATGTAACTACTTGTCTCTCTGGTTTAATAACTTGGTGTTTATGTTTTTAGGAACATAGCTACAGTGTAATGGACAGTCCAAAGAAACTTAAGCATAAATTAGATCATGTGATCAGCGAGCTAGAGGATACCAAGAAAAGTCTGCGGAATGTTTTAGACCGAGAAAAACGCTTCCAAAAATCATTGAGGAAGACAATCAGGGAATTAAAAGATGAATGTCTCATCAGCCAAGAAACAGCAAATAGACTGGAAGCTTTCTGTTGGGAGTGTTGTCAGGAGAGCATAGAAAGAGACTATATTTCATGAAATAATTCTGTGTTATGTTCTACCTAAAACTAACATCGGTACAGCTTTTTAGAAAATAGTTCTCATTTACCATCATTAAATATTATCCATCACTTAGAGTGCTTCTTTGGATCTCCTGTGGCATTATGCATTTAGTTGTTATCCAAAGATTTTATTTTTTGAAGATGTACAGAAATGTGTGCTAGTTATCATGTTTTTGTGTGATTTGTGACAATTATGTTTTTATAGACCTAAACTAGTACCAGGTCACTATCGTAAGATGTTAAAAGATCAAGAAGATGCCACAGGACTTAGGAAATGATACCAAGTTAGCCACATTCAGCAATGGTAGTAGGAACTGGACTCTGCTTCAGCAGCATCAGATTTTTGGCTTCAAAGGAGTACCTTTACTTATGTATGCTTTATGGTAAGTATGTTGAATTATACTTTAAATGTATTTTACTATAAAGCAGAATTCATTTATAACACATGTCTATCTTGGATCCAATCCAAGGTGCTTTTGTTCTTAGTAATAGCAGAAGATTTTTTTTACATAGCATTCCATAGTCCTGACCCTGAGAATAGCATATGGTACAGATCTGTTGGCTTTTAGAGTTGTTCAAAGCCGGGTTGAGAAGACCTCTGACAAGGTCTCAGTTTTTCAGTATGGTACAGGTTTCCTCCCCTCTAGGAGCACTTTAAATAAACCCACATAGGTTTAAAAATCAAAAAAAGAGTCATAAATGTGATCTTTAAAGGTTGGTTGCAGACAGTTGTTCTGAACATTTTGTTTCGTTATAAAGGAATGTCTTTAAAACCTAGACGCTAGTACTAGCTGAATATTTTTAGTGCTACTTTGTATTTTATGGAAAGTAATATTGCTGACATTTCTAAAATACGAAATATAGGTGAAATCATTAAAAAATAATGATTGTGGCTCTTCCAGTTGCGATAGGACTTGGAGAAAGGGTTAGAATATTTTCCTGTAATTAGGAGAGTTTACTGTCCAAAGACTTCTATTTAAAGAAAGAAAGTAAAGCAGCAGCTTTAGAATAGCTTCTTACTGAATATACAAAAGAAGAACCCTTAGCTATTTTTTGATCCAAGTGTCAGAAATTTAGCTTTTCTCCTAATTTCTTAATAACAACTGAAATTAAGAGTCATAAATACTGTGGATTAGAATAAAAATTACCAGCCCAAAGCCAAACACATGTACATATTCAAGCCTCGTTCAGACGTCTATGCTATAGTAGTTAGAATTTGAGTATCAGTTGTTTCATTGTGTTAACTAGAAATGAATTGCATTTTGTGCTAAAATGTTCATGGAAATTATATTTGTGTTATATTAATATCAGTAAGGATATGGTCACTTGAATTTTTTTTGTATTCAAGAATCTTCTATGTGTTAATGCATGTTATATTTTTATGTAGGATTCCAAACCTCCTCTCTAAAAGGGAACCTTCCCGCATTTCAGAGGTCAGCATTATGCTAAGAAGAAACAGTGAGGTCGTAACTTTTTACTATCTAGAAAAAAATCTCATTAGCTACCCACTATTTATTTTAGTTATTTAATTTTGAATTCATAATGAACATTCTAAGGGGAAGTTGGGGTAGATACTGTGATAGAAATGGAAACTATTTTTGAGTATAAAAATTAAAGTCAGTGGGCAATGGAGAAAAGTAGGATAGATCCAAACACAGTATGTCCAAATTCCAGCTCTCCACTGGCTGCTTAGAAGGACTCCAGCCTGGGAGACCTTTCCAAGAGTCAAAGTCCAGTTTGTGCCTCGATCACAGTTGCCACAGTCACTTTTACCACTTGTATTCACAGTGAACTCAGCCCTTGTCTTTGTCATCGGGCTTAGTATCACTGAGAAATAGGTAACTGAGAACAAAATGTCGGTATCATCAAGGACCCAGAGCTAACCCATGTGCTCTTTATTCTTATGGAGATATGATTACCAGTAGAAATCTGACAGAAGAAATAGGGTTCTCCTCACCTGCCATCCCAGACAAATGCCTAGACACAGTAAATACCTCAGTCCTCTGTTCCAGATATTCCATCCTAGCCCCGGGATAAACTATCCTGTGCAGAGCAAACCAGTCACCCCCATCCAGAGGTTCCTCAAGCAGCCAAGGCCAGCCTAAGAATTTCACTTTGCTTTAAAGCTTGGAGTAGCCTCTGGATCCTGGAGCAAACCAATACACCAGTTCAACCTCAGCACCAAATCAGGTACAAAGGACTTGACATGGCATTTTTCTCCATATCAAGTTTAAATCGCTGGAAATAGACTTTGGTTGCTAAAGATAATCACAATTATACCACAGTCTTTGAGAAAAGATGAAATGTATTAAAATATATATTTAGTTTTAATAAAAAGGTAAATTACAGAAATAATTGAGGAGTGAAGAATCCATTATTCATTTGGAAAATAAAATATTTTCTCCGGTAATGTATTGTATGTGGTTTTTATACAGTTACTCAATAAAATGAGCAGAGAATAAAGAGTATATATGCTGTGGTTTTGCTTTCATTTCTTCTGCATTTTTCCCCCTCCACCAATAACTCTAACATCATAGGTTCTGCTAGGTTAGATGACCCAAGTGGCACCCCTGCTTTTACCACAATATGGATGTGTCATAGAGCCCTTTCCCGCTTGGGCCTCACTCCAAACAGGCAGCCTTTCGTGTCACCCAGTGTAATAGCTGAGAGCAGTATTTTTAGGTGTGAAATGTGCTTCCTTCTTCAGAGTGGGAGATGCAGTTTGTAATAATTTGTCTTTTACTTCAGAGGGGCCGTTCTAGCATGCCCCTGCTCCCTGGACACTCCTCCCCCCAAATTTTACTGATACAGTAGCTCTGAAGTGCATGGGTTTTATCTCACCCTCTAGAGCACATGTACTTTATCCAGGTCTCAGATTTATGACTCACGCCATTGGATTACATAATCCAATCTTGCTCACGCCATTGGATTACATAATCCATCAGTATGCCGACCTAAGTGATTTTCTGTTGAATGTCTACCTGGTCTGGGTCTCTTTCTATTATGTTAATAGAAGCAAGAGAGTTACATGGCCTGTTGTTCATTCCATGTGAGTGTGAACTGTTTGTGATCCTGTTTTACCGGGATGGAAAAACATGTGCCCACCAGATAGGTAGTCACCTACCATGTACCCGCAGCCATGTTAACCTGCTCTAGCAGAGATGTCACATCGGGCACAGCATCTGTAGTCAGGGCTCCTTCGTTGAATTTGCCTTAGTCCCTTGTCCTCCTGCAGGCTCTGTGTGAATTCTGTGGCATGAATAGAGCTACGATGAAGACTAGCACTCCTGCATCCTGTACGGAGGGCTGGAAAGGCAGCATCTTAGCCAGCTCCACAGGAAATCTGAAGCTGAGCTTGTGTGGAGAAGGAGTTAACAGAGCAGGCCTGAGACTGCTGTCCTTGGCAAGGCCTGCCTACAAGGTTGGCTCTTGGCCGCCATCTGCTGACTTCAATTTTGAGAGGATTCCCACCCTTCCAAACTGAGAAGACGGTCACTGTACCTAAACCGTTTGTAGAAACAGAATGGTGTATACTTAACACCTGCTTTCCTTCTGGGAGTCTGGAATTTGGGAATGTGTCAAGCAGGGCGCCTGTGTGACCAGCCACCAATAAAACCTTAGACACTGAATCTTTAATGAGCTTCCCTGGTGGACAACTCATCGTACCTGCTGTCCAGTCCGGTGCTTACTGAGGGCCTGATTCTTTGCCCAAAGAAAGAACTGCTCTATCCGTAGGAAGATCAAAGGTATAATTGGCTCTTCCATTGGAGTAATGAAGGGAATGTGATATTCAGTAGTCTGAGAGGAGCCAGGTTCCAGCTCCTGGAGGCAAGCCTGGGTAGGGCATGACCTCTCTGCACCCCTTGCCTGCCTCCTCCATAGGCCTCACGGTCTTACTTTCATATCGCTTCCTCACACTTCACCACAGTTTTAACAATTGTCACATCTCTCACCTTCTTCCCTGCTGTGCTTCTGGTCATAGAACTGGGCCTGACGCAAAGCAGGAGCTGGCAGAGATAGAAAAAGAAGAAAAAAATGTCAGATCAAGACCAGGAAATCCAGGAGCAAAAGAAGATACACTTTGTAACGGAAGAACCACGTGGGAATTACTAGCACTAGCAACAGCAGTTTAAGAGCAAGTGCTGAGACTCGAGCACATTCTAAGTAATTCTACACATTCTTCAAGTGCCAGGAACTCTGTATCAGGAAGTATGCTGGGCACTAGAGAAACAAAGAAAAGACCCAGTTCCTGTCCTCAGGGGGGTTACAGACTAGTAACAAGTTCTAAACCCTGTAATCCAGGGACAGCAAGGAGTGCATCTCAGGGGAATGGGCTGTCTGCTGCCTTCTCCCACACTGTGCACTGCTTTATAGGACCACGCCCATGCTCAGCTTCATACCACAACAGTCTCAGAGTCTTACTCATTCTCAGTCGTCTAACATTTATCTTTGGCACACAGAGAAGTTTATAGATTAATATCCAAAGCAACAACCCATCACATTACGGCTTTTAAAGCCCCATATCCTATTGTGAGGGATACAAAAATGATAAGATGAAGGTATTCACAACCTATAGGGACACACAAGTATCTAACAAATGCAGAGAAGTGGGCGATGTGGCGGGACTGTGGCAATTAAACAGGTGCCAAGACTGGGAGACTAATGGAACCTCAAAGTTCCAAAATGAAACATTAGTCTGTCAGTGTGGGCACTTTTTAAGTTCTGTCCCAGGACCTGGATTCTCTTTTTTTTTTTTTTTTTTTTTTTTTTTTTTCCGATTTTATTTGTCAGAGCGAGCACAAGCAGGGGGAGCAGCAGGCTCCCCGATGAGCAAGGAGCCCAATTCAGGACTTGATCCCAGGACCCTGGGATCATGGCCTGAGCCAAAGGCAGACACTTAACCAACTGAGCCACCCAGGCGCCCCTCCAGTTAACATTTTTTTTTTCATAGCAAGACCTTTTTCCGAGAATGAAACAGTATAATGGTTTACATTCCGGAACAACTGCACTATCTCATTCCAGACCAGTAAAAAAGAGTTTGCAGCCTAGCTACTTTGAGTAGCACTGTTTCAGTGTATCGAGTCACCAAATAGCCTTTGGACTAATCTTAGCTCCTTCGTGGTAGTTGGCAGCAGAAGAGTCCCAACAGATTTGTGTCGGATAATAAACTTCCCAAATCCCTGTGGTGGAGCTTGTGCAGTTGAAAGATATTCCATCTGACTCAGCAGATCTGGCCTTGCGTTTTTTAAAATAGAAGAGTTTTATTAAACAAAGCTGGTGAAGTGTCCAGGGGGTGCAGGGTGCTAACCACACATACAGCTAATGAGCACCTTGCGGAGACGGACATTCAGGTACAGACTTGCCAGCAAAGTGTACGCAACAGACAATTTAAAATAAATGGTCCCGGTGCTTACAAAAAAGGTTGATTTTATAACGGTCCAAAATGTTGCCAGGCTACACCCAGTTGAAGGAAATTACTTCTATAAATCCTGAGGATTTCAGCAAACATCTTGGTTGCCACTGTCACTATCACGCACTTGGAGATGGGTCTTTAGAGAAGAGAATGTCTTACTGAGAGGTCCATTTCACCTGTCTGTGGCCATCAACATGATCTGGCCATATTTTGTTGAAAAGATGGGAAACAGTTTTAACCAGCAATAAAATAAGGCTATCCAAAGGCTCAAACTCACCAAGGCCCCATAGGGACTGGGAAATTTTAGAGTGAAATGAAAATGCATTCTATAATTTAAATCCAAAAACAGTTTCAGCAAGTTATTTTTAAATGTACCTTATGGCAAAAAAAAAAAAAAAAGCTCCACGTGTGCCCAAAGAGGGCTATGGAAGGATTGCCAGAGCAAAAAATGGAAAGCAACTCAATTCTGTCAAGTGATGATAAACTATGGTGTACCCAGATAATCAATAATAAGCAACAATTGAAAAAAAAAGAGAGATCAATCTATATGTATTGGCATGGAAAGAAAAGGCATTTTAAGTGAAAAGAAGTAATTTAGGGGGGGCGCCTGGGTGGCACAGCGGTTGAGCGTCTGCCTTCAGCTCAGGGCGTGATTCCGGCGTTATGGGATCGAGCCCCACATCAGGCTCTTCCGCTATGAGCCTGCTTCTTCCTCTCCCACTCCCCCTGCTTGTGTTCCCTCTCTCGCTGGCTGTCTCTCTCTCTCTGTCGAATAAATAAATAAAATCTTTAAAAGAAAAAAAAAAGAAGTAATTTAGGGGCACCTGAGTGGCTCAGTCAGTTGAGCGTCCAACTCTTGGTTTCAGCTCAGGTCATGGTCTCAGGGTCCCGGGATGGAGCCCCACATCCGGCTCTGCGCTCAGCGTGAAGCCTGCTGTCCCTCTCCCTCCTCCTCTGCTCCTCTTTGTGCTCTCTCTCTCTCTCAAATAAATAAATAAATAATCTTTAAAAAAAAGAATTGAGATGGCAACTCAAAATACCCCATTTATATAAAATTTTTAAAAACCCTTCTACAAAACAGTTTCTAGGTGTATGTGCAAACATACAGAAAAAGGAATGAAAGGATATATGTCAAACTGGTAAAAGTGGTTATTACTTCCTGTGAAACACAGAAAAGGAGAAGAGGAAGGAAAAAAGGGAGGGACAAAATTATAACAATGGCATTCTACAAATGTAAATCAAAACCATTTCATCCAGGAACACCTAGGGGTTGCTTGTTATCAGCCCTCATCATCTCCTTGAGACATTGCCTAAAATTGGATCCAAGTCTAGAATTACTACCACTTCCTGTGCCGCCTGGATATCTCAAAGAACTCTCAAACCCCTACCAGCTTAGCTGTTGAGGTGTACAGAAACCACTGTCTGGGTAGGTGTGGTTACAAGATTGTAGTTAGCTTGCCTGTGATTGGTCACCTAGCAGAACCTAGGGGGAAAAAAACAATACCTTCATCCTCTGTTAAGAAACTTTCAGTCAAGGGGCGCCTGGGTGGCTCAGTCGGTTAAGCATCCGCCTTCCGCTCAGGTCATGATCTCAGGGTCCTGGGATTAAGCCCCACATTGGGCTCTCTGTTCAGTGAGGAGTCTGCTTCTCCTTCTGAGCTCTCCCTCTCCCGCTTTCTCTCTCAAATAAATAAATAAAATCTTTTTAAAAAAAAGAAGCTTCCAGTCAAGCTTTCCAACTGACTCAATACTTCAGAACTAAAACACATGACTTCAAAGTCTTATACCTGAGAAGTTTCACACTCTTACAGAATATTTCACAATTTTCATAAATCCTCATATTTTTGCTTTTTCTTTGTCTTGTTTCAGATATCCGGTTCTAGAGGAAATATCTGAGGCAGAAAATTATTATTTTTCAGTAATAACGATAGTTAACGTCTACAAGGTGCCAATTTCTATTCAAAGTCCTTAAAGCCTATTAACTTATTTAACCTCCCAACCCTATGAAGTAAGAACTATTATTATTCTCATTTTATGCAAGGGTGAGGGAATTAAACAGAAAAGTTCAGTAACTCGCCCAAGCTCTCACCGCTGGTATAATGATACATACTCTCATCATTATACAAAGAGATACATTGTCCACCCTGATCTGTAACACCAAGCCCAGAGACTGGGATTCACTAAATGTTGCATTACTATTGAACATTCCCAAGACCCACAGGCTGGGTTTCAGTCATGCCGTTTAGGTGCTCCGATGGGGGCATTTAGAGGCTGAAGGATACAATGTGACCTCATCCCGTGTCTGAAGCTGGGGAAAGCCCAGAGTTACTCATCACCACAATCTGGATCTGTCTGATGCTAGCACCAAGCATAAACCAGGCCGCTGAGCACTCAGGGTGAAGTCACCTTACCACATACGGGGGCAAGACATTCAAGCATCCATGGGTTTCACCTGCTCAGGAGTCTGTCTAGTGGCCTGGCTGCCCTCAGCGCTCAGGAAGAATGCATGGAATAATGCATACACTGATTCTCATCTCTGTCAGTGCCTTAGGCAGCCACTGGAATGGAGACAATTTTCTGCTCTGTCCACATCTATAGTTTGTAAATAAATACAAGAGAATAGAAATGAATGGTTCTTCTTTCCTAGCAACACTAGGCTTAAAATAGAATCTTCATTCCATATGTGCTTTGCTACTATGAGATAGTGTGGTTATATTTCAGGGTTTCAGCAAACCACATGCAGTCCACTATGGCCTCAGGTAGAGCTGGACCCAGGGGTTCAAACTCATGTCATCGTAATCTGATATCTCTCCGCTCTGCTTTATCAGGCAGCCCCCCCTCAGGTAGGTATATCTCTCCCCAACTTCAAAGTTCAAAGGAAGATGTGTGCCTCTTTTCTGGTCACTCATACAAAAGTCCCAGGATTCATTTTTACTGGGCCTGGTTGACTTGACATCCGTCAAATGCCCATCCTGAAACAATTTCTGTGGCCATAGGAATGCTATGTTATGACTGGCAGGCATAGGTTACAGATGATCCCGGAGCCAGATGAATAATAATGCCGGTTCCTCAGAGGGAACTCAGGGTTAGATAAGTAGAAGAATTGGGATGATTCTGAGATGGGCAAGTAAGACATGGCACTAGAGCTCAGAGCAGAGCATGGGCTCTGCGAACTGTGGTGATGGGAACATCACTCTAGAGTAAAGATTTTGGTATTAGTAAATCTCCTCGTGTGCATTTGTCCACGAGGATAAAAGGGAATGGTGGAGGAGTGTTTTAGTCATTATGATTGTGGTCAATAAAGCTGCCCTTAAATACACAATTTGATTAAATGAGAAGCATACAGAATCATTTGTCATTATATTTGGCCCCAAAATTAGATTCTCTTCCTGATCTCATGACAGAATCGTTCTCTAACTCGCTGTACACCAGGCATTCACATTCATTCGTTCATATGCTCATGCCTTCACGCAGTCCAGAAGAACCTACTAAGTGTCTGCCACGTGGACAGCCTGGGGGTCATCCTCAAATAAGTTACACTCTTGGAAGGGGGATCGTCTAAGCAGCGTTCCACCCATTCTCCCCCTATGGACTGTGGTTCTTCCCACTAGTCCTGTGACATAGGTCCACACTGCTTTCAACATTTCTGAGAGAATACAACAAAAATTCAAACAGGGTGATTGTTTTAACTTTTTACAGTGGACAGTTCCAAACCAAAGTAGAGAGTAGAATGAACTCAAATGCACTCGTCATCCAGCTTCAACTATTATTAAACATGGGGATCTTGTTCTGTCTATATCCCCGCTCACTTCCATCCTCCTGATTATTTTGAAGCAAATCTCAGACAGCATATAATCTGTAAATATATCAGCATCTATCTCTCTAAAAGGTAAGCATTTTATTTTTTTTTTCTTTTGGACAAAGCCATGTATCATTATTACACCAACAATAATCCCTTAATATCATCAAAAATGCAGTTCGCATTTCCCTAATTGTCTTTTTTTCAATTTGTTTATTTGAAACAGGACCCAAATAAAGTACAAGCATTATAATTGGTTGGTATGCCTCTTATATCTTTGAACCTGTCGATTCTCCTCTACTTTTTTATTTAGTTGTTTTGCCTTGAAAAAACAGTTGTTTTTAAAGAGGGGCAAACCAGAAAACAGACTCTTAACTAGAGAGAGCAAACTGATGGTTACCAGAGGGGAGGTGGGTGAAATAGGTGATGGGGATTAAAGAGGGCACTTGTGATCAGCATCGGGTGTTGTACGGAAGTGCTGAATCGCAAAATTCTACACGTGAAACTAATATTACATTGTATGTTAACTAACTGGAATTTAAATAAAAACTTGACAAAGAAAAAAAAAGAAAAACAATTGTTTTAACAAACAAGTCTTTTGTCTTACACTACCTGGTGAATTTTAAGGATACTGTCACAGAACTTTCCCATCAGTAAGTTGACAGCCAGGGTCTCAGGGCACACCTAGCCCAGTGATTAAGAGCAAGAGTTCTGGAGCGGAACTGCCTGGGTTTCTATCTGGCTCTACCACTTATTAGCCACAGGACCACCTCTCTGTGCCTTGGTTTTTCTCATCTTTAAAATGGGGGTGAGGGGCGCCTGTGTGGCTCAGTCAGTTAAGTGTCTGACTCTTGATTTCAGCTCAGGTCATGATCTCAGGGTCGTGAGATCAAGCCCAGCATCTGGCTCCATGCTGGGCATGGAGTCTGCTTAGGGTTCTCTCTCTCCTTCTCCCTCTGCCCCTTCCCATCCTCCCACCCGCTCATGCCCGCTCTCTAAAAATTACAATAAAATAAAATGGGGATGACAATAGTGCCTATCTCATTGGATTGTTCTGAAGATTCAATGGCTTCATGTACGTGCAATGATGAGAACAGCTTTGCTTAAGCACACGGCAAATGATAGATGAGGAAACTGAGGGTCGGTGAGGCACAGTGGTCCAGCTGTGGCTGCTAACTGGTGGAAGGGCACGGACCAGGACACGGATTTGTCCCACTGCTTTAACACCGTTTCAAACCGTGGGCGAATAAGGGCTGTCCGCCCTTGACCAGGATGCCACTGCCATTCTGTTGTTAAATCACCGGGACGACTTCAGGAACCTTCTCCAGGCCTCCGTTTCCTACTCTGCAAAATGGAGTCGCCGGAGACGTGCCTGCAACTCCTTCCAGGAGAGCTCCCAGCAGGAGACACCGAGGCAGGCGGCGGGGTAGCCACGCAGGCGCCCACGGGGCAGCACCGTCCAACGAGTGCCAGCCGCGGAAGCCTTCCAGTGCCCGCGCCCGACAGAGCACCTGCGCCGCCGCCCAGAGGGGCCTCGCAGCGGGGCCCCCGGCCGACTCGCCCGCGCCGCTGCGCCGGCCCCGCACCGCTCACGGCAGCCCCCTGACCCCGCACGGCCCGGCGTCGGCCTGCGCAGTTTCCGCGGCGGAGACCCGCCTCACCGGGCACGGGCGGAGCTTGCCGGCGCTTCTTCCGCTCCGTGCAACACGGCGCCTTCAGCCCGACGGGACGGCGGAGACGAGGGAGCCGGGGCCCCTGAGCCGCTGCTCAGGCTGCCATCCTGCCGGGTCCTTGAGGGCGCCGCCCTCGCGTTTGCACGCACGCCGGCTGCCCTGCCGGGGGAGGGGCTGAATAGAGCGCAGGGGAGAGGCCGAAGTCACACGCGTCTAACGAAGACCTGTGGTGTCGGTGCAGAATGAAAGGCGGTAGCCGCAGAGGGACTAGAACAGTCCAGCCTTCTGAACGTCGTTGGTCCAAACTGCGGCTGGTGGGGGCTTTTCCCCTCTCGGGCTTCCATTTCAACTAATATACTGTCTCCATTTGAACTCCAAAACCAAAAAGCATTTACATTGTATCCAAATCCAGTATCTTCAGAGTTTGAGCTCCTTGAAATTCTAAACACATTTTTAAAAACCACCAAGAAGGAGGGCACAGGACACCGCAGGGGGGAAGCGAGCAGGGGGGTCACCGCTATGAGACTCTCCCCAGAATGAAAAGGTTCGACTGCAGTTACTAGACAGGCTGCTCCAAGCCAGAGACGGGCTGCCGTCCTCACGGGCGTCTTTCTGAGGGATTTGCGTTAGAAGCAGTGCCACGCTCACAAACCAGCCGAATTCCTCAAGTCACCCCACACGTCTCCGGCCAAGCAGCGCTGGGCTATGCCTTTCATTATCCGCCAACACCAAAGGTCTTCTTCAGAAGCGTTTGATCGAAGTCTCTTCAGCTGTATTTGTCCCCTCCACCTGCAAGGCAGCAGGTATGCATGTCAACGTGAGAGACACAGAGAGAATAAGGGTGTGTATTGATCGGGGTTCTCTGAAGAAACAGAACAGGATGTGTGTATAGCGAGGGGAAGATTCCTTTTCCGTACTTTCGGAGGCAAGACCAGACTCTGCAGGGTGGAGGGCAGGCTGGACCCCTCGGGAAGAGCCGACTTGCAGCTCAAGTCCCCAGGCCATCCGCAGCGGATTGTCTCTTGCTCCCGCTAAGGGGAAGTCCATCGTTTGTTCTATTCAGGCTTCCGGCTGATTGGAGGAGGCCCACGCCCAGTGTGCCGGGCAACCTGCTTTACTCAACCTCCACCAACAACGTAATGTTAATGTCATCCAAAAACATCCTCACAGAACCGTTATGGGACTAAACATCTGGGCACCAGCCAAGGTGACAGGTAGAAGTAAGCCTCACAGGTGCAAGTGGGAAGACAGAGGAGATTAAACCCTCCCCACCCCAAGCTCAGATCCGAAAAGCAGGGCATGGCAGAGAGCGGAGACCCTGGGCAAAGCCACCTTCCTGCCCTAGCGCCCTTCCCTGACCCAGACTTGACTTGCTGTACACCAGCAAACACCGTTGTCCCACTCCCTCCCCAGGCATCTGTCCATCATTTGTTCCGGAAGAGTTTACTTAGTGCTCACACGTGCCGGGCACTGTGGCTCTGACGGTAATCAAGGCTCACGTCTTCTGTGTCCTTAAAAATAGTTAAAATGGTAATTTTCATGTTGTCCCTTTTATCATGACTTTAAAAAGACAAGATTGAGTCCTTGCCATCAAGGGTCTCAAAGCCCAGAGAGAGAGGACAGACACAAAGCACAATTTGAGCGTAGGTGTCCCCTGTGGTGAGACAGGGCATCCAGAGAACCCAGAGCCCACGTCCCTACAGCAACTGCCCCTCTCCCATCTGCTCATCCAGCCTTTCTCTCCCCTTCGGGCAGAGCTGCTTTGGACATAATGATCTCCCGGCACACCACCAATCTGCAAGGCAGACCCTTCTTATTGCCTAAATATGAAAATCTCACCTCCAGTCCTGCAGCTTCGAGGTAGCACTTCACAGACTAATAACTTGGTACCAATGTATTTTTATTGTCCCAATTTTTTCTTTGTGGACGAACCAATATTATAATAACTTTTTAAAATTCAGTTGCAATCTCACCACCTGATCATACCCGATCTCAGCAGTCAAACCCTCAGACCAAAAGTGTGACGTTATCTAGGACTCTGTCACTCATAACCTCCTTGCAATTCACCAGGAAATGCTGTCAAGTCTACCTTCAAAATATGTCCAGAATCTCCCCGCCACCCCAACCTGTGTCAGCATCACCTCCTCCCTACACTACTGCTATTTTAAGTTCTCCCCTGCTCCCCCAACAGTTTATTCTCCACAGAGTGGCCGGAGTTGTCCTTTCTTTTTTTTCTTCTCTCTCTTTTTTTTTTTTTTTAAGATTTTATTTATCATTTGACAGAGAGAGAGAGACAGACAGTGAGAGAGGAAACACAAGCAGGGGGAGAGGAAGAAGCAGGCTCCCAGCGGAGGAGCCCGATGCAGGGCTCGATCCCAGAACTCTGAGATCACGCCCTGAGCCGAAGGCAGACACTTAACGACTGAGCCACCCTGGAGCCCCGAGTTGTCCTTTCAAAATGTATGTAAGATCATGTCATACCTCTCAGCACAATCTTCCAGTGGCTTCCCATTTCCCTCAGGGTAATGATCTGGCCTCCATTACTCCTTGACCTCATCTCTTTCCTAGTCTGCCCCAGTGACAATGGCCTCCTTGCTCTTGTAAGTTACACACCACGCCTACTTCTGTCTCAGGGCCTTTGCACTGGCTGTACCCTCTGCCTGATACATTCTTCTCCAGATACTATGGATAACTTCCCTACCTCCCTCAAGCCCTTGGTCAAACATCAACTTCTACTTAAAAATGTAACACCCTCCAACATTTCTTACCCTGATTATCTTTTTATTTTTCTGTACCACATATTACAGAATCTTCTAACATTCTAACATATTCTAACATGTTATATAATTGACTCTTTTGTTTGTTGTTTATGCTCTGTCTCCATTCTAGTAGAACGTTAACTCAAGTAGGGCAGGTATTTTTGTCTGTTCTGCTCACAGATATACCCCAAGCCCCTGGAATGGTGTCTAGCACATACCGGGCACCCAATAAATAGCTGTCTAGTGAATGATGAGAGCAAAGTGCACTTCCCAAAGCAACACACCCCAGTCCCAAATGTCCTGCTTCCCCAGGCTCCTAACCAGGGAGGGGGAACACAGGGGGAACTTTCCTCTAAAAATGTCACAAAGCCTTCTTAGACAAGTGCTCCTTCTGTGACAACACATATCACTAGAGTATATTGGAAACATTTTATCAGGGCAACCTGGACACAGACACTGGATAGAATGAAACAAGTAATTCCATCTTGGTTGACATTTGGTTAGGACAAGTTCACATGTCAAGATGTGGCTGAACCATATGACCCTTCAGGCACCAACAACTATTTCCTGACCAAAAAAAAAACAAAAACCAGCATCGTAAATATTACTATCTTTGTCATAGTCTCAGACATTTAGTACTAGAAAGTTGTTTTTTCATAGGAACATGGATTAGCCTCTGTCTGTGAACATTCTAAGTGACACAGACTGGAGACTGTGCGGTGGGAGGTCATGCGGCACACAAGTGTAGTGTGCCCACTCCAGTGGCCCAGGCTCCATGACCCCCGCCTCTCTTCTTCTAGTAACTGTGCCCGCCTTCCCTTCCCCAGCCACCTGACACCCCCAGGCTGGGCCTGGAGTTCTTCCCTGGGTTGTTTCTAAGTAGTGCTATCAGAGAAGAGCCTCTGTCCTCACAGACTGTTAAATCAGAAAAACGGAAAACAGAAGAATCCTTAAAAGAATATAAATCCACTAATGAGATAGTAAGTAAATAAAGGAATGAACTTTTGAAGCAATGTAAATATATTGAATTAGAAGAAAGAACGGGAATTTTGAAGTTGGGAAAGGCCTAGCTCTGAATCTCAACCTTACCACCTAATATTTTCGAGTCTGTGAGAAAGAAGTATAACTCCTCTTGAGTCCTACATCACCTCCTCACAAAATTACTGTAAAAAAAAAGAAAAGAAAGAAAAAGAAAGAAAGAAAGAAAGAAAGAAAGAAAGAAAGAAAGAAAGAAAGAAAGAAAAAAACACCTAACACAAACCAGCTACACGGACCCTTCCCCTTAACTCAGTGTGTTATGGAGCCTTGAAATCAGACTCCCGTTCCCAAAACACAGTGAGCCAATCTCTGAGTCAGCAGGTTTGAGCCATGGAAAGCTTTATTACTGGAAGGGCAGCCCAACGGGAAGGCGGGGAATCCGTCCCAAGTCTGCCATGCCCTTTTGGGCCTAGGAACAGTTTATTTATGATTAGCAAAGTATGCGGTGGTTAGGGCAGGAACCGAATGGGCCTCAAAACTTCTTGAGGAGGTGGTTGAAACTTCTCCAGGTTACACGCCGTCCTCAGCATCCTGCCGCCATCCAGGGGTCCTAGTTCCTTACCTCTTAACCTCATGTCTGATGTCGGTTCTGTAAGACAGATGTTATCAACCCACATCCCACTCCTGGTCCCTGTAATTTACTTCAGAAAAAGAACAAAAGGACAGGGCTAATAATTCTTGCAAGGTGGCCAAGGAACGTGCCTACTGAGGCACACGAACTTACTATGGAGGGAGAAACTAGTACAGGCTCACAGGAAAAAACATCCCGAGGGCAAGGATCAACAACAGTGACCCAAAACCCTGATAGCTTTCCTGACACTGAGACTATGGACATTAGAACCTCATTGATGAGCCTTCAACTAAACGAGAAAGTGATGATTTGTGGATTTTTAAAGTATAGGACTGCAAAGATTTTTACCAAAACTACTGCATTTGAAATAAGCTTTCAGAAATATTTCTTTTTTTAAGGTAAATAAAGACTTTCTGCAAATTAATCTAAGCTCTCAACAGCTTCACTGATTGAACAGTTGGTTCCCCTCCATATACAGCACACAAATAAATCAGACATGGCATGACTTAGTAACTCGATACATCACCAATAAAGATGTTAGAATTTTCTGTCAAATAAGAATTCGATGAAGTTTTTAAAAATTCTGGTCCTTTCATCTATCAGCTATTGGGCACTACCCGAGATCTTGTTAAGGTCCCTAATTTGGTCTCTTGACCTTGTGGTTTTGGTCTTTAAGCAACAGGCCTGGAGGCTTGACCCAGCCTCCTGGTCTCCATGGAAGCAATTCTATTTTAGCCCTGGCTCCAGAGAAGCTTGAAAAATAAGACTGGTGAGGAGAGGCAGGGCCTATCCCTCTCAACCCTGCTTCAGCTGCCTGTGCTTTAGGGGGAAGGTAGTTTTCCTTGTGTCGAGCGGAGGCTGTGACCTGGCTCCTGGTGAATATACTCACTCCTAGTTCTCAAACTCACTTTGACCGAAGGGAGAAAATTGGCTTTGCAGATTGGCAAGAGTACCACTGATTTTGCCACTGATTTGAACACCCAGGGTGGGCAAAAAGTCTTTCTCCTAATAAATCTGTTTCCACTGTGGGGTTCGCTTAAACTGAAACTTGTTCCTCCTTGTAGCAAGTTTCTAAAGGCTCAGAGAAATGGTCAACATGCTTCAGATGAGATTATTGTATGTATAGATATATATGTATATATCTATACATTATTTTTTTTAACAGTAGCACTTTTGGCGTTTGGGACCAGAGACGACTTTGTCATGGGCGACTGTGACAACAACAAAAAAGTCTCTAAACCTTGCCAAATGTCCTCTGGGAGAGGGGGGAGCAAAATCCCCTCCAGTGGAGAACCACTGACCTATACAGATATTTTCATTCATTCCTTAGAAGAGCAAGGCAAGATCGAGAATTAGAAGCAGAGAGCTATGGTTGTAGGTGGGATCTAAATTAGAGACTGATGGGAGAGAGAGTAAAGCCATTGAGTAAAACAAATCAGTAATACAATTTTGGATATTCACCTAAGGAATTGGATTTGGGTTTTTAAAGCAACAGAGTATCATTAAAGGATTTTTATTTATTTATTTTTATTTTTTATTATGTTATGTTAGTCACCATACATTAAAGGATTTTTAGAAAGAGAGTGATATCATCAGATTTTCACGTAAAGAACATTTTCTTGCTCTTAGAATGAGAGAGGATTGAAATGACAATAGCTATTACAAAACTCTGACATGGTAGCCATGTGAAATCAAGACCTGGAGGTGGAAAGGAAGTGACAGCCCCGCCTGCAGATGGGGGCTCTAAGGCACGTTATGGCCACCTCTTCTGTATGCTCTGAGTTGAGCTTCGGTTTCCATATCAACATCACCACGTGTGGCTTCCCTTGCAGGTTACCTTTTCAGAATATCTTCACTTTATATATCCTGAGTTTGTTTGGTTTTTAGTCTTATTGCCACAGGTTCTAGCACATACCACACCCTTCTTTGCCTGTATCCTCTTCATGGGTTTCCACGTTCAAAGGAACATCAGGGAATCTGATCCAGCAGACCCGGCAGGGGAGCTTACCCCCATTGGCATGAGTATCTTTTCAGTCTCCCAGAAAAATAATAAAACTAATTTGGGATCTGGTGGTTAGATGCCATGCATTCAGAATTATTATTTTCTCAAAGAGAAGGGGGCAGAGTCAACAGCCTAGGTCCACCTGTCCACAGCGTGTTCCTGGTGGGCAGGAAACTCGTCGAAAGGGAAGAGTAATCTATAGTGTAGGACACTTCCTGAGACACCAGTTGATTATGTGACGGACAAATCTACCTGTCGGCATCTTCTCTCACACCACGTCTCTCTCATTTCTTTTTATATTATCAACAGAACAAAAATTTGAGAAAAAAAAATTGTTCCTTTTGAAGCTTCATTACTTAATAAACTTCAGGACAATATTTGCAAACGGAAAAATATTACACCATTTTGCTTTTGTTATATATTTTCATGGACATTTAAATTGAAAGTTCATCAGATATCCAATACAGAAAAGAAAGAGGACCAGAAGAAATAACACAAATCTCCATCAACTAAAAGTTTGATTAGGGGCACCTGGGTGGCTCAGTCAGTTAAGCATCTGCCTTTGGCTCAGGTCATGATCCCCGGGTCCTGGCATAGAGCCCCATGTGAGGCTCCCTGCTCAGTGGGGACCCTGCTTCTACCTCTCCCTCTGCCCCCCAACCCCTGCTCATGCTCTCTCTCACTCTGTCTCCCTCTCAAATAAATAAAATATTTTTAAAGATAAAAAACATATAAAAGTTTTGATTAAATAATTTACAATAAATCCATAAAATGGAATACTGGGCAGTAGGTAAAGCGATTACATGGATCTAATTTGACTGGCGAGGCAGTGTGTTCCCAATGCAGGGGGCAAAGTAGTATATGACGTGGGACTACGAGCAAACGGTCAAAACAGATTTCTTAAGACGTTTTTGGTGTCAAAAGGTGGTTTTATTCTAGCATGGGGACGGGACCCGTGGGCAGGAAGAGGTGCACTTTTACTGTGTGAAGCTGGTGGTTATAGGCTTCGTGCTCAAGGGGGAAGGGATGTGCAGAGAGTATTAGATCGGAAATGTCTTCTTCGAGCTTCTACTCGTAGAACTACTTTCGCAAGTTTTCTCTGAAGTTTATCATTCAGCTGGGGAGTAACTGTCGGTGAGACGTCCAGGCAGTCACGAGACCTTGTAAGAATGTAGCAGCCAGCACGTACTGATCCGTATCGGAACGACGCAGGCTATAGGTCAGCCTTCTGGGCTACAGATGAACATTTTTCTGCTTCTGTCCCTTATCAGTGTATGTAATACTCACCCACTGATGTCAAATTATGGATGTTTCTCTGCTTCGTAACCTCCAGTACTTCCTCTCCCTTCACCCTCAAAACCCTTTATTATTACTCCCTAGTTAACATTTGATGTCCCTGCCAGACCGTAAGGTCCACGAGAGCAGAACCCCATCTTTTAGCCCCGGCAGTGAGACCAGCGTCTGGGACATGACACGGGGCCAGTCGGTGGGTAATGCATGCCTTGATCTAGAGAACTGAGCTCGAGCCCCGTGATCCCTGCCCCCTCTCCAAACTGCAGGGGAATCGTGCATCTGTCCGAGATCATCACCAGGCCTGTGGGATTTGCTACTTTCCAGTTTGTGACTCTTTGCATTCTTACTCATTCTGGTCCTCCATTTACACAGTCTCCCCCGTCACATTGTTAGCCCTTCGAAGCCAGGGACTGGGTTCTGTTTTGTTCTTTCTGCAATGCCCAGGAAAATGTTCTGCTCAAAGTGAGGCCTTTTGAGTGACTGAATGATTAGACAAATACCAGCTTCTAAGAGAACAAATTAAGAACTGGAGTCACTATAATTTATTCACAACACTAACCACTCCCTTTCATGCGCCAGGCCCTGTGGTTGGAGCTGTAGGTCAATTACCTCTTTTATTCAACACAACAATCCTCTGAGGGAAATATCCATTTTACTGATGAGGGACCTGTGGCTTCAAGGCTCAGGGACTCACTCTTGGTCACCCACATCCGAAGAAAAGGCATCAAGACTGGAGCCAGTTTTTCCAACTCCAATATCCGTGCTCTTACTCACCTGTGACCATCCCCTTCCATTCCCTCTAGACAGACAGAGTTGTTCTCTCAAGAAACGAACCAGGCACAGATGTTTCACGTCCATCATATGGGCAATATGACAAATCAGAAGGAGCCCTGGAAGGACAACTCACTCAGTTCATCTCCCAAATTTTTCATGTTTGTGTAGACAGTGACCATGACGGCTACTCGACAAGATAGCTTTCTGACACTGCTGCCCTGGGTTCCTCGACAAAAGCAGAGAAGAAAAAGCCGTCATCTCTGATCTGAGGCCTGCGAACAGTGTCTTCAAAGCACCTGGGTCAGGAAGCCTTTGGCTCATGTTCCTCCCAGCCTATCTGGCTTTTGTTAAGTAAGTAAAGGACACAGAGGGAAGCACTGCCGAGTATTTCCTGGAGAGATTCTTCCTCTTGCAGAGGGAGACCCATAGAGCAAGTAAAGAGAAGACACTAACGGGAGAGAAGATTTGAGGGGATTAAAAGGATCAGGAGGGCGTGGTTGTCCACAATCTGACTCCAAGGATGGAGGAATGAGGTTTGGCTGTCATTACAAGAAGGTTCTGGTTGATAAATACTGTCTGGAATTTCCTGGCGGATTTCTTACCCTCACACCACAGGCCCCGATCCCTGTGGTCCACTATGCAAATGCAATTACCTGAATCAGGCTGCGGGTGACTCACCAACTCCCCTTTAAAGCCACATTGGCTTCGGGGCAGTGACTGCTCAGGGTAGAAGCCATGGCTCACAGAGTCAGCTTCTCCTACTGCCTGCTGGTCTGCTGGGTGCTGGTAACTGTGGCGGAAGGTAAGAGTTTTGTGTTTATTCTCCTGTGGGTCCCTAATTGATAAGTTGTGTGAAAAGACAAGATCTGGCTCCAAGACAATACATATGCATAAACTGGAAATCATTTTGTCAGTTTCCACCAGCTTATGTGGTTAAAGGAGAAAGAAACTAAAATTTATCATCTGAAGACCTTGATACTACTCTCAGCCTTAACTATGTGACATTAGACGTACTTAACCTTTCTTTTTTTTTTTTTAAGATTTTATTTTTTATTTGACAGAGAGAGCTACAGAGAGAACACAAGCAAGGGGAGTGGGAGAGGGAGAAGCAGTCTTCCTGCTGAGCAGGGAGCCCGATGCGGGGCTTGATCCCAGGACCCTGGGATCATGACCTAAGCTGAAGGCAGATGCTTAAGGGCTGAGCACCCAGGCGCCCCCGTACTTAATCTTTCTGATATCGGTCCCCTCGTCTGTGAAGTGATGGATAAGAATAATTATTATGGAGGTTATGAGGACCAAATGAGCTATCATGCAAGAGAAGCTCTTCAAGCTTAAAACACATACTAGTTATTATTGTTGTAGAGCTAACAATTTCCACCCTGAATTACAGCAATGTCCACCTCTCACTATCCCCAGCAGCACAGTAATTTGCATATGGTAGCTGTTTAGTCTCTGTTTGTTCATTGATTTAATTAATCACAACTACTCAGCTGCATCTTGGTGCTACTGAAGTGAGCCTAGATTTCTTTCTTTAAGATTATAGTAGATTCTATCTCTTCACTGCTCCTCTTCTCTTTCCTTTCCCCTAATAAAAAATTTCCCAGGTGGCCTGAGCTTTAAACTTGGTTTGCAAACCCCTGGGGGAAGGAGAAACAAGGCTAGGGAAGAGAGGAGAACGAGGAAGGAGGGGAAAAAATGCTGGGGGACTTGGGTCTAATGTTGTTTCACAGTTCACTTTAGTTCCAGAACTAGAAACCATTCAGGGAGGCGAGACCCAGGATCAAACCAAGTGTCCTGGGGTCTCTGCAGGGGCTCAGCCAAACCCTACTCATCCCCCAACACGTTCTTTGCTCCCCTCCCCCAAGGCTCACATGGAGCAGAGAGGGACAGACACCCCACGGCTGGGGGTGAGACCACCAGAGACCACCTTGCACAACCTCTGCCTGAACTCTGGCGAGCAGAGGGTGAGGAGATGTTGCAAATAACCCCGCCCGGCTCCCAGGACCAGACCCCAAGCACCACCTGCAGAATCTGACATCTAAAAGAGGAATCATAACAGAACTAGCCACCTGACATCTTTCCAGAAAGTGAACCACTCTTCAGGAAACTTTGTAAATATGCAGCTGCACAAGTAATAATGAGATTATAGGCTTATTCACATCTAAAAGGCACCAACTAAAATGTGAGATGTGACTTCCAGATTTGTCTCATGCTTCCGCACTGTCCCTCAGACTGGCGTGGAAATCCTTCCAGTGTGGCCTCCCTCTATCCAAGCAGCCTCGGTTCCCGTTCCCCGCTCGCTTGCACGCGCTGTGGCTCAGCCCAGTCTGGCCGTGCGCGGGGTCCGGACTCGCCCTGTCCTCTGTCCCCTCCACGGCAGCGCGGCGGCCACTCCCCTCCCGCTCTCACCCGTTCATTGCAAGTCGGCTTCCTGTGATGACGGTTACACGTCAGGATCGTTTGCCCTCTCAAAGGCTCTCTTAAAACATACAAATGAAAATGGCAATCTCTCTCTCTGACATCTGTGAATTCTTATAGCCATTGGTACGTCATCCATGGCGCGGCCGGCGTTCTGCTGTGTTTCGGATCCGCGTGTTGTAGCGTCTGCCCCCGACTCCAGCGCGGGCCCGTGCCTTTACCATCCCGCATTGGCTGTAGCACCTGGCATAGCAGCCTGCCCACTGGAGAAATGACTAGACTTAGAATATGGAATTGAGATAGGCCTTCGTGACACTTTCTGGGCTCCAAATTCTTTCTCTGTAGAATTAGAGATTTGACCAAAACAGCTGATCATTCTGAGTCTACAAAATGAATTCAGTTGCAGTTATTGTGAGTAAATTCATCACAGAACCTATATTCCTTTCTGGTTCAACTCTGAAAGCCCGTGAGAATTTTTCTACACTTCCATGTGCCATAGAAAGGGAGAGCTGCATACCTGAACACCATGTATAAGGCTTAATTCTCTTAAAAATCAGTACTGTTCGTTTCAAGCCAGCTATTGTCTGCCCCAATAACCACAGACTACAGGGAATTGTGTGCATGTGTGGTTTTTTAAGGAAAAAAACTTCTTATCCTTACTTTGAAAAAAAAAAAAGTACTGGTTTTTGGTATGCTATGAATTTCGTGTCTAGACTATAATAAACCCACTTAAAATTGATATCCAACCTTCAAGCAACACTTTGGCTTGATTTTTTATTATACTCTAAGTTTAAATGTAAGTTATTATTGAAAATTTTCTGGGACTGGAATTAAACACTCCCTGAGCTTCCCGAAAATCTACAGAGAGGAACCCTCAACATCTGCTTGCCAATTCATTCAATGTCTTGACTATGTCCTGGGCACCACTCTAAGCCAGGGACAGCTGTAGGTTCTAGGGACAGAGCTGTGACCACAACGGTCTCTGCTTTCATGGAGGTCCTGTTCTAACATCTGTAGGCTTTACTCCTATCAGTGGCACACAGATTTTATATATAAAGTGTAACCAGATGGGCCCAAGAAAATGGGGCTTGTGTTGATAGAATCTTTCCATAACATTCAAGATGAATAATAACAGTAGCAGACACCTACTAAATGCCTACCATGTGTCAGACATGTTCTGAGCACTTTACATATCTTACTTCAGATAATACAACAAGCCAATGAGATAGGCAGTATTATTTTCTCCATTTTACAAATAAGGATAAGGAGACTCAGAAAAGTTAAGGAAACTGTCAATGGTCACAGTTACTAAATGGCAGAGCTCAGAGAGCCCGGTTCTAGCGTCCACACTTTTAAACACTATGCTCTTCTGCCGCTCAAAATGTTTTCAATGTGCATTGAAATATTTGACCTACTTTGGTCTGATTAAGGTCACCGAAGGGCTCTGGTCTTTGACCTTCAGTGCCTTCGGTGGCCTGTCAGTATGTTACATATTGAGAAACATTTATTTATAATGCTCCCTGAGAGGTGGAAAGATGGTAACTTTTGCAATTACAGAAACAGAGATTTCTCTCAACCAATTGAATTCTGCTGCAGGCGCTGCGCTAGGGACGAGGAGCCAGCGGTCTACAGGGTGGTCACGTGGATATTTCCGTGGACGAGGAATATAACCCCTGAATAGTAATGACATGACTGAGGAGCATTCCGAATGTGGACTCCCATGGTGGTATGGAAACATACTGCCAAGGGCCTTAAGCCAGCTTCAGGGTAGGAAAGGCCTCCCTGAGGAAATGAGGCATGAAATCTGCGTAGGACTAAGCCAGGCAAAAGGATAGAAAATGGTGCTTAGGCCTCTGGAACCAACTTGGTAAAAGCTCAAGACCATTGATGACTTTGGTCAAAGTAGTTTCCGTGAAGCAGAGAAAGCATAGTCAGGGTCCAGTAGATTAAATACGGGGGAGGGGTGGGAACTGAGTTGGAACTGTGTAGACTTCCCTCTGAAGTGAGAGAAATAGGAACCAAATAAGTTTATGGCGGATCACTGAAGTTTTCTTTCTGAAATATGAAGCTAGGTAGTCTACTTAGAATGGTAAAGAGACTTGCGAAGAGAATTCTTCAAATGAATGAAGAAGAATGAGAATTTTGAAGAGGCTTTGAGGAGAATGTCAAAGGTTTAGAAGACAGTGGGAATGGAGCAGAACAAGGAGAAACAAAAGAATAGATGAACAGTGTCAACTCAGCCAGAGTTGGAGACCATGAATGACATCGATCTCCTCACTCAAATGTTGGCCTTACCCTGTGACAGTTTCCCAAATCAGTCCCTGTGGTTCCTACATTTTAGAACACTTGCTCGGGCCAACCAGTGACTGAAATAGTCATAAAGTGTCTAGCTTGCCAGAAGAATGCAGTTTTACGTATTCCTGCCCACATTCTTGGGTTGGTTGTATCTTGGGGACAAGCTTGTATCTTGATCTGGAGACCTTGGAAATTCCCATAAGAGAGCACTGAACACTGCAGGTGATCCAGAATTAGAGAAAAGCTGCCCATCAGGCTCTAACACCCCAGAGTCAGCAGGAGGATTTGGTGAGTAGCCTCAGGTGTAAGCAATGAGATGAGCACAAGGGGTGGGTAGCTGGTTTGTCTTTAATGGCTGGAATACAGTGTACTGAGTAGAAGAGCTCAGGCCTGGCTAAGTCTGATCTGATCATAAACATGTCGAGATGGAGCTTAAGAATAAAGCTAGCTTCTCCGCTAGGGACTGGATTCTCATCGTACAGAAAGTTTTCATGTTACAAAGGTTCAAACTGATCTGTGTAGGAGGAAAGAATGAGGGGTGTGGGATTTAATCATCTTCTGTGGTTTGAAATGTCTTAATCTACTTTTAATCATAGGATTTCAATTCTCAGTAGCCTGGGTGGGTATGGAAGAAAGGGTTAGTATTTCATTCAAATTAGCTTAAGAAAGGAGTAGAGTAGAGCCGGAGGTGGAGTGATTACTACAAGGATATCTCCAAGAACCTTGAGCACAGCCAGGCTTTAGAGGGATCAGCCCTGGAAAGTCAAGAACTAAGGCTACTCTCATCACCACTTTGTTACCACAGAGTCTGTTGTCTCTCTTTTTCAGGCCTTCCCATGTTATAGCTTCTGTGGAAAGACTGGCTTCTCTACTTACTCCGCATTTAACTGGCCAAAAGCTAACACTCCAGTCCCCACCTTACACTTTCTTTTTTTTTTTTTTTTTAAGGTTTTATTTATTTATTTGACAGAGAGAGAGACAGCCAGCAAGAGAGGGAACACAAGCGGGGGGAGTGGGAGAGGAAGAAGCAGGCTCCCAGTGGAGGAGCCTGATGTGGGGCTCGATCCCAGGACTCTGGGATCACGCCCTGAGCCGGAGGCAGACGATTAACGACTGAGCCACCCAGGTGCCCCCCCGCCCACCTTACACTTTCTACTAACATCTTCCACTAGCTGAGTCTCTTTGTTGCAATGCTCAAATGAGAATCTGATTGGTCACTGGTCAGCCAGTGAATGAGCTGTGCATCTACCAGCAGGCCAATCAGCCATAGCCAAAGATATGTAGGACCGACCTTGCCAGGGGTTGTGGGTAAAACAGAATCTCCAGAAGGAGCTATGAGCAGGCAGGCAATAAGGATATTCTATACAATGAAGAAATCAGAATTAGGTTGTTATAAAGGTAAGGGGAATCTAGCTCTTTTTAAGCACTTCAGTACTCTCAGCTTCCTGTGGGGAGTTCGTTTTTCCATCATTCACACTCAACAGCCCATTCCAGGCCTGTATTGTGAACCTCCAAGAAAGTGAAGGAATAATTTTCTGAAGGGAAGCTTACTATTTCATAGCCAACTCAATTGGATGACACCAAAAGTCTTCTGCCTCTAGAAGTCCTTAACACTTGAGCTTGACCCAAATTTCTTCTCAGAAACTAATTTCATCCTGGTTCTCAGTGCTTGTCCCCCTTCCTCTTTAGGGCATGATTTCACTGCTAGGGCAAGGGAAGCGGACCTCTTGGATTAACAGCCTTCAAGAGGGGTGGTTATTTTTATTTTCTTAATGTTAACTCTTTTCTCCACTGAATTTTCTTTACTCAGTTATAATTTATAAATCTTAAAGGTACGGACTGATCACATTTTACATATACACATATATGTATGTTATACATGTAAACATGAGTGTAAATAAAAATATGCGTGTGCACCTGTGTGTGTGTGTGTGTACCTCCATATCCATGTGACAACCCCCTGGATCAAGAGCTAAAGAATTCTACTTTTTCCACAAAATAACACCTGCCCTAACTGTGAATTAGGTACTTTTTTGAAATTTTTTAACCATAGATTAGTTTTTCCTTGACCTTTATATAAGTGGCATCTTACAGTATGTCCTCTTCTGTGTCTAACTCCTTTTGCTCAACGTAACGCCCGTGGGATGTCTCCATGCTGTTGTAGCAGTATCTCTTCCTTCTCATTGCTTCCTTTTCATCAGCATACACAGTTTGGTTAGCCATTCTCCTACTGATGGACACTTGTCCTGTTTCCAAGTTAAAGCTAATATGAATAAGGCTGCTATGAACATTCCTGAAGTAGTCTTGTGTAGATATATGCACTCATTTCTCTTGGATACATTCCTCAGTGTGGGGCTACTGGGTCATGAGATGTGTTCATGTTTCATTCTGTTGGACCTCGGTGGTTTTTTTCAAACACACTTGGAGACTTCCCTAGTTCTCTCTCCCACTCTTTCTGCCCTGCTACCACCTAAAGTATCGCCCTTCTGCTTCTGTGATCAGGCCTGTTTCCTGACTTGCATGTTTCTCTCCACAGGACAGAAAGAGGGAGCCACCCCTCCTGGAGGCTTACAAGAAAATGGAGGTCCTACAGACTGCCAGATCGTTACACTCACCCCTCCACCCCCCCGGAGGAACCCAGTGACGAGGATCCAGCTCGTCACAAGGACACCTAAATGTCCTTTTCATTCTTTTCCATGGCAAGGACCTAGAGTCCACATTAGGTTTCCACACAGACCTTTCTTTCCTCACAAGTGCAACCACCGGTTTCCATTTCGTCCATTTTTTTGGCCACCCGGTCCCCTTATTCCTTATTATCAATATTTTCCCAGGGGAAGACTCTGGAGAGGAAGCTCATCTGAGGAAAGCGGATAGAAAAGAGAAGCCCCAAATATGCTGGAAAAAAAAGAAGCCAATGCCTCAGAGAAGACTATAAACAGATTTCTGCTTTCTTCTTCCAAACTAAAACAATTGGACTTGAAGTATCTTAAACACTACAGACTAGATATTGTTCTTCTTGTCAGCAGAGAAGATATAGGTTATTCAGGTTTGCAAAATGGGAGCAATAACTGCATTACTCTTATCCCCAACTTTTTAAGATCACAGGATATTGATGCAAATAAAATTCTAAAATAGGTGGTTCCAAGAATTCCTACACATACTGAGATGCCAGAAGAATCAGCTCTGTCTTCTAAATTAAAGTGAAAAGCATTTAAATAAATTGATACCACCCAATGAAGACATTAAGGACACCGTTTTTACTCACTGGGAAACTTACAGAGCAGGGCACATTTACAAAGTGAACTTTAAAGGAAATTGTAGAAAACTGAACGTTTTATTTTATTCTCTGTTTGGCAATGGTGTAGATAGTGGTTATTCATATATTTTTTTACTGAGGTGTAATTGACATAATGTTATGTTAGTTTCAGATGTGCAATGTGATGATTCCATATTTGTATATATTGTAAAATAATCACAATAAGTCCAGTTAGTAACTATTACCATACATAGTTACAATTTTTTTTCTTGTGAGAACTTTCAAGATCCACTCAGTTTTCTAACAACACCAACAAAAGAATTATAAGGATTAAAGCAAAACAAAGTTATCGGGAGTCTGCCTAAGATACTACCTTGAAGATATCATAAACTAAACTACCTAACTTAAAAAACTATTTTTTAATTGTAACATCTAAAGTTACTTTAATGTTGACTTTTTAAGCAACCCCTCCTCTCTCACTGTTTCTCACATTATCACTGTATGGATACTAGCTTCGATTATATAGTTCCCCTAAAACTTTCGACATGGGTCTAGACCCAACAGTCAAATTGAAAGTTTACATGCATGTTCTGGTAACTCTAGAGCTCCACCGACCTCAGTCCACTCAACTATAGGAACCTGAGAGTGCAACCGAAGTAACAAATCCCACTGACGGCACTCATTGGGCATCGCTGTAGCCATCCCATAAAATACCGCCTCCTGTTTGTGCCACTCACCTTGCCTGTAACATAGAAACTTGGCTTTTGCATATGAGGTCAGTGGTTTACACCTGTTCCTCCCAAGAACTACGTGCAAAAGTTGCTGCTGCCACCGCCGCTGCTTCGACAAAGGGAAAAAGGAAACATAAAGACATGAGGATGCTGGGAGTGCTGCCTGGGAAATGGATAGACTGAGAAAACCACATGCTGTTCCACTATATGAAAAGATTAAAAGGAAAAAATAAATCATTTCCTCACTCATTTCATAGCAAATTTTCTTATAAGGACGGATATTTGCATCAAAATTACAGACTTAAATAAAACCTGTATTTGAAATCCTCACTAAGAAACTCTGTATTTTGTAATATATTTGCTCTCCCATTAGCTTTCTTTCTGATTAGTGGGGCATAATCAGAAAAGGGCCAATCTAGGGGCACCTGGGTAGCTCAGCCGGTTAAGCATTCACCTCTTGATTTCTGCTCAGGTCTTGATCTCAGGGTTGTGGGGTCAAGACCCAGGTCAGGCTCCATGCTCAGCATGGAGTCTGCTTAAGATTCTTTCCCTCTCCCTCTGCCTCTCCCCCCACTCATGTGCACATGCACTCACTTTCTCTCTCTCTCTCAAATAAATAAAATCTTTAAAAGAAAAAAAGAGAGGAAGGAAGGAAGGAAGGAGGAGGGGGGAGGGAGGGAGGAAGAAAGGGGGCCAACCTTGGGCAAACTTGAAGACAAGGAAAGGTTTGCGTTTGAATCTCACCTCCCTTTCTGGACCCCCTCTATTCTAGCACGCTCCCCCCACTGCTTGCCCTTCACCTAGGTATTCCATGTGCTCACAGGACCACCAGCTAGCTGCTCAAACTAACTTGCTTGGACTGGGCTTTCTCTCCCCAAACATTAGAACTTTCACAATCCAAAACTCAACTGCTCTGGAATCTAGTCCATGAAGGCCACACTGGTTGATAAGACAAACTAAAGCTTACCAGTTTCAGTGCTTCACTCTCTGCATCTGTTATAGAAAGCAGGCTGCTCCTGTAGGGTTTCGTAGCAAGGACTGCTTTCAAAATAAGTCTGGGTATAATTGTATCATTTCTCACCCTTGAACATGCGTAGAGTTGCCCATATGAGAAGTAGCCTACACCTGTAATTAAAAACACATGCCTTCGTGACTTTAAAAAAAATTGCATCCTTTTGCCTAATAAATTGTTCTTTAAAAATACAGTGATGGGATGCCTGGGTGGCTCAGTTGGTTAAGCATCTGCCCTTAGCCCAGGTCATGATCTCAGGATCCTGGGATAGAGCCCTGTTTTGGGCTCCCTGCTTGGTGGGGAGTCTGCTTCTCCTACTTCCTCTGACCCTCCCCCCTGCTCATGCTCTCTCTCTCTCTCTCTCACTCTCTCTCTCTCAAATAAATAAATAAAATCTAACAAAAAAAAATACAGTGATGCGGAGGCATGGGCTGCACACTCTGCATGGAGTCTGCTTGGGATTTTTCTCTTCCTCTCCTCTGCCCCTCCTCCCACTCCCCCATTCCTCCTCCCCCCGCTAAGTAAATAAATCTTTTTAAAAAATACAGTGATGCCTAGCAGGTGTCTTGACTCAGGGGGAGAATAGTTTTCATCACTAATACTTCAAAGTGAATTTATTTATCAAGTATGTTCCTCTTGGGGCGCCTGGATGGCTCAGTCGGTTAAGCTTCTGCCTTCAGCTCAGGTCATGATCCCAGGACCCTGGGATCAAGCCCCACGTTGGGCTCCCTGCTCCTCAGGGAGCCTGCTTCTCCCTCTCCCTCTGCTACTGCCCCTGCTTGTGCTTGCTCTCTTTCTCTCTCTGTCAAATAAATAAATAAAAATCTTTAAAAAATATATATGTTCCTCTTAGCATATAGGTGGGACTTGCTGCTTTTAAAGCAATGGAAGGGTATGGTAACTCCTGCATGCATCTTCGCTTTGTGGTGTGAACAGCCTTTGCAAGTCTAAAGTTCCAATTATGCTACAAAGGCATAACCTGAGCCTAATTATCGGACAAACCCAGACTGAGGAACATTTACAAAACACCTGCTGCGTGATCTTTAAAAATGTAGATGTCATGGTAGACAAAGTGTAAAGGAGATGAAAGAGACACAAGGGGCACCTGGCTGGCTCAGTTGGAATAGCACGTGACGGGATCTCAAGGTAGTGAGTTCAAGCCCCATGTTGGGTGTGGAGGTTACTTACTTAAATGACTGACTGACTGACTGAATGAATGAATGAATAAAGGAGATTAAAGAGACATGATAATTAAATGTAACGTGGTCCTAGAAGTGGGATGGAGAGGAGAGATTGCCAGAAAAGATATTATTGGGACAACTGGCAAAATTTTAATGTGGACCATGTGTTTGGTAATAGTCTTATGTCAGTGTTAAGTTTTCTGAATTTGATAATTATGTAAGAGAACATTCTTACATAAAAATATGAAGTATTTGAAGGTAAAGGAGTATGATTTCTGCAACTAAATCTCAAATTATTCAGGAGGCAGCCAAACCAGGAAAGGAAGGACTCACAGGCTGCATGGGGCTTGCTCCTAAATGATTGGTTTGTGACACATTAAAACACTGGGGTTTGCTAAGCGCCTGATTAAAAATGAAAAATTCAGAAAGAGCTGACTTATTTTATAAATGCTACCTTATGGCATTGGACACTTACTTGAGGCGATGCGTTAGTTTGCTAGCACTGCTATGATGAAATGCCACAGGCTGGGAGGCTTAAACAATGCGAATTTACTTTCTCACAGTTTTGGAGGCTGGAAATCCAAAACCAAGACATCAAGAGTCTAGGTTTCCTCTGAGGCCCTGCAGCCTACCTTCTTGGCTTGCAGAAGGCTGCCCTCTTGCTGTCTTGCTGTCTCTTCACATGGTCTTTCCACTAGGTGTGTGTGCTTGGTGTCTTTCCTGTATACGCAAATTTTCTCTTCTTTTTTTTTTTTTTTAAAGATTTTATTTATTTATTTGACAGAGAGAGAGACAGCCAGCAAGAGAGGGAACACAAGCAGGGGGAGTGGGAGAGGAAGAAGCAGGCTCATAGTGGAAGAGCCTGACGTGGGGCTCAATCCCCCAACGCTAGGATCACGCCCTGAGCCGAAGGCAGACGCCTAACCGCTGTGCCACCCAGGCGCCCCACTTCTTTTTTTTTTTTTTTAAGATTTTTTATTTGACACAGAGAGAGAGAGCACAAACAAGGGGAGCTGCAGGCAGAGGGGGACGCAGGCTCCCCACTGAGCAGGGAGCCCAATGTGGGACTCAATCCCGGGACCCTGGGATCATGACCTGAGCCAAAGGCAGACGCTTAACCAACTGAGCCACCCAGGCATCCCCAAATTTTCTCTTCTTAATAAGGATACCAATCAGATTGGATTAGGACCCCCTCTAAGGTCCTCATTTTAGCTTAAATCACCTCTCTAAAGGCCCTATCTCCAAATAGAGTCGAATTCTGAGGTACTAGGGGTTAGCACTTCAACATATGAATGTTGCGGCATAAATTCAGCCCCTAACAGGACGTATCCAATTTTGATAAGAGTTAACTACAAAACTCCCAGAACAGCTGCATAATCTAGATAAAGCCAGCTTTGATTCTAAAGAAAAGAGTGTTACAATGCTCAAGTACCTTTATACATAAAGAAAAAAAGAGAGAGAGAATCAGCACTTTCTTGTCTTAAGCACAGAGCATATTTGACTTATTTTTATAATAAAATGTAAGTAAATAGCAGGTTCCCACTAGAACCTCCAGGCTTGTTCTAAGCAGCAGAGAGACAAAGGAACCAAGGATGGGAAGTCCAAGAAAGAATAGATGCAATGGATACAATGTACTGGGGCCATCAGTTCTATATACCTCAGCAAGTCCTGGGGTCAGCACAAGTAAAACCACTGAGTCAGCACGCTGGAAACATAAAGTCCATCCACAGGAGAATGGATGAATAAATTGTTACTGTATCATATACCGGGGTGCCACGCAGCAGGGCGAAACCATGGGTTACGGCTTCACACAACATAGATGCGTCTCACAAGTCCAGGTTGAGCAAAAGACATCAAATACAAAAGAACAGGATTTCATTTATATGAAATTTGGGAATAGGCAAAACTAACCCATGACAGAGGTCAGAACAGTGATGATTTTTAATGGGTAGCTGGCTGAGGAAGGGTAAGAGGGAGCTTGCTGGGAGCTGGGAATATTCCAGGTCTTTACATTTATAAAGACTCATCAAGCTGTATGCTTAAGGTTTATGTATCTTACTATATGTAAGTTATCAGTTAAAAATTTTTATTGATAAAATACCAAGGACATTTTTCAAAGAACTGGAACAAACAGCCCTTAAATTTGTGTGGAACCAGAAAAGGCCCCAAATCGCCAAGGAATTGTTGAAAAGGAAAAACAAAGCTGGGGGCATCACAATGCCGGATTTCGAGCTATACTTCAAAGCTGTGATCACAAAGACAGCATGGTACTGGCACAAAAACAGACACACAGACCAATGGAACAGAATAGAGAACCCAGAAATGGACCCTCGGCTCTTTGGGCAACTAATCATTGACAAAGCAGGAAAAAACATCTGGTGGAAAAAAGACAGTCTCTTCAATAAATGGTGCTGGGAAAACTGGACAGCTACATGCAAAAGAAAGAAACTTGACCACTCTCTCACACCACACACAAAGATAAACTCCAAATGGATGAAAGACCTCAATGTGAGACAGGAATCCATCAAAATCCTAGAGGAGAGCATAGGCAGCAACCTCTACAACATTGGCCAAAGCAACCTTTTTCATGACACATCTCCAAAGGCAAGAGAAACAAAAGATAAAATGAACTTGTGGGACTTCATCAAGATGAAAAGCTTCTGCACAGCCAAGGAAACAGTCAAAAACACTAAGAGGCAGCCCACGGAATGCGAGAATATATTTGCAAATGATGCTACAGATAAAAGACTGGTATCCAAGATCTACAAAGAACTTCTCAAACTCAATACGCAAGAAACAAATAAACAAATCATAAAATGGGCAGAAGATACGAACAGACACTTTTCCAATGAAGACATACAAATGGCTAACAGACACATGAAAAAATGTTCAAAATCATTAGCCATCAGGGAAATTCAAATCAAAACCACACTGAGATACCACCTTACACCAGTTAGAATGACAAAAATTGACAAGGCAAGAAACAACAATTGCTGGAGAGGATGTGGAGAAAGGGGATCCCTCCTACATTGTTGGTGGGAATGCAAGTTGGTACAGCCACTCTGGAAAACAGTGTGGAGGTCCCTTAAAAAGTTAAAAATTGAGCTACCCTATGACCCAACCATTGCACTACTGGGTATTTACCCCAAAGATACAGACGTAGTGAAGAGAAGGGCCATATGCACCCCAATGTTCATAGCAGCATTGTCCACAATAGCTAAATCGTGGAAGGAACCGAGATGCCCTTCAAGAGATGACTGGATTAAGAAGTTGTGGTCCATATATACAATGGAATATTACTCAGCTATCAGAAGGAACGAGTTCTCAACATTTGCTGCAACATGGACGGCACTGGAGGAGATAATGCTAAGTGAAATAAGTCAAGCAGAGAAAGACAATTATCATATGATTCCTCTCATCTATGGAACATAAGAACTAGGAAGATCGGTAGGGGAAGAAAGGGATAAAGAAAGGGGGGGATAATCAGAAGGGGGAATGAAGCATGAGAGACTGTGGACTCTGAGAAACAAACTGAGGGCTTCAGAGGGGAGGGGGTGGGGGAATGGGATAGACTGGTGATGGGTAGTAAGGAGGGCACGTATTGCATGGTGCACTGGGTGTTTAATGCAACTAATGAATCATCGAACTTTACATCAGAAACCAGGGATGTATGTATGGTGACTAACATGATATAATAAAAAAACATTAAAAAAATAAAATAAAATAAATTTTTATTGCTGCAGTGTAAAGGAAATCTGTAAATATATGCTAATTATAATTGTAGATTTATCAAACAAGTACTCAAATATTCTATTGACTGGTAGTTGGCAGGTTGTATAAAGTTACATCACTGATAAGTCAGACAAAGACAGACAAATACTGGGGTACCTGGGTGGCTCAGTAGGTTAAGCGTCTGTCTTCGGCTCGGGTCGTGATCCTGGGATCCTGGGGTCCTGGGATCAAACCCCGCATCGGGCTCCCTGCTGAGTGGACAGCCTGCTTCTCTCTCTCCCTCTGCTGCTTCCCCTGCTCTCCCCCACCCCTGTCAAATAAATATATAAAAATCTTAAAAAAAAAAAAAGACACATACTGTATAATATCACTTGTATGTGGAATCTAAAAAAGCCAAACTCTGAGACACAGAGAGTAGAGGGGCTGAGGGGTAACCCAGGAAATGGGGAAATATCGGTCAAAGAGCATAAACTTCCAGTCATAGGATTAACACATTCTGAGCATCTAACATACAGTACGGTGATTATAGTTAATAATACTGTATCATAGACTTGAAAGTTGCTAACAGAGTAGATCTTAAATCATCTCACCAAGAAAACAGAACTGGTAATTATGTGACAGGATGGAGATGTTAGCTAACACCACTGTGGTAATCATACCGCAATATGTAAGTGTGTCAAATCACCATGTCGTACACTTTAAACTTATACAACGATAGATGCCAATTATATCTCAATAAATTGCGGAGGGGAGCAATATTTCACCTCATAACAGTAAGCAGAAAACTGCATATTTTTTAGTATGTACCAAAAAATATTTGTCTTTCTCAGCTAAGGCAAATTTAAGCCAGAGTAGTTTGAACAGCCTTAAATATAACCCTACCCTTCATAACAGTTGGTGAGCCAAAGAACCACACAAAGGGATTAACACACAAAGAGATTAACACACATTCCAAACAGAAAATATCTCTCACCATTGCAACACTGGAAATTTACAATAAGCATTATTATTAGGACAGTAGCAGTTCAATGATTTGTACAGAAGGGACCATGACAAAGTATTACATCTGAAACCTCCTGACAACAGATATCCAGGTCCTTCTGGTGGCCTGCGTGACCCAGCCTCCCCCCTCCCATCCCCAGCCTCTTTCTCTCTGACCTCATCTCCTACTACTCTCTTCCTGTCTCCCTCCAAGCAGACACACTGCACTCCTCGCCATTCCTGAAACAAACCACGCACACTCCCTCCTAGGGGCTGCACGCTTGCTGGCGCCTCCTTCTGCAATGCCCCAGATATCCACGTTCTCCACCTGGGTCCTTCCCTCGCTTCCTTCAGGACATTCATAAAATACCACCTCTCCATTCCCTGGCCACCCTATCTACATGTGCAGGCACAGATGCACTTCTCGCCCTGTTCCCAGCTCTATTTCTAGCCCTAGCATGAATCACATTCAATTATTCTAAATGTATTCCTCTTATCTTTTTTATTATTTGTCTTTCCTATCAGAAAACAAGTTCCTGAGGGGCGCCTGGGTGGCGCAGTCATTAAGCATCTGCCTTTGGCTCAGGGCGTGATTCCCGGCGTTCTGGAATTGAGTCCCACATCAGGCTCCTCTGCTGGGAGCCTGCTTCTTCCTCTCCCACTCCCCCTGCTGTGTTCCCTCTCTCGCTGGCTGTCTCTGTCAAATAAATAAATAAAATCTTAAAAAAAAAAAAAAGAAAGAAAATAAGTTCCTGAAAGGCAGGGTTATGTACCTGTTGTCTTCACTCCTTTATGTCCAGGACTTAACACAAAACCTGCATATACTAGGGACTCAATAAATATTTGTTAATGAACTTTTAAACTTCCGTTATTTAACCCTAGTTGCTTCCAAATCGGTTTCCACATATCAAGGGAAACCTCAGGATTTTAAAATCTCCAGAAAAAAAGAACTTCTATTGAGGAGAAGAAAATGAGGCACATACATTCCTCTCAAAAGAAAAAAAAAAGTTACTGCCACCCATGCATACTTTTGACCTTCTTTTAGGAATTTTCACATGAATATTCCTCTGTTTCACTGCAGATAACTTTTCTCTCTTTTGGTAGTTTGTGAGAGAACAGGTCGGAATGGCAACCAGAGATATCCACCAGTGTAACTGCTCACTCATTTTGTAGTTTTTTTCAGGCTTTCATTAACAACATCTATCACTTAAAAAAAAAAATCTGAGGGGCGCCTGGGTAGCGCAGTCGTTAAAGCGTCTGCCTTCCACTCAGGGCGTGATCCTGGCGATCTGGGATCGAGTCCCACATCAGGCTCTTCCGCTATGAGCCTGCTTCTTCCTCTCCCACTCCCCCTGCTGTGTTCCCTCTCTCGCTGGCTGTCTCTCTGTCACATAAATAAAAATAAAATCTTTAAAAAAAAAAAAAAAATCTGAGTCCAGTCCTCTATTTGTAAAGTTTTCCTCCATGCGAAGGCAAGACATACAGGTTTCCTGGGAAGGCTAATTATTTGGGATGTCTCTTCAAACTCTTATTCTTTAAATATCTTGGCTCATGTTCTAAACAGAAGGTTTGTTGCATGCTCTGTACATAGTAAATCCTTTAATTTCTTTAGAAAGGTCTTTCAAATTTTCCTTCACGTGGAGAATCAGATGCCCACCCTCATTCAGAATAGAGGTAGAGTTTATGCAGTAATTATAATAAAATTGTGTCCAAAATGTGTTTTAAAGTTCTGCTCCCATGTTGGCAAAGTATTTCTTGTTTTCTATAGTTCCTTTTCAGTTTTGTTTGGTGATACTTTTCTCAAATCAACATGTTGAGAAGTACACTCAGGGCTTAAATTTTAGACACAAAATGGATCGCTTATTTCCCCTAAACAACACGCTGTACACTATTTCAAATTCAGAGTTCTAGTGGACTGCCCCTGAGATCAAGGTTGGAAGCGTGTCGGGGCTGTGCCACGCAAACTCCTCACGCCGCGTGCCAATAGAAATCGCCGGTGCCAACGCGGACCTTCGATTTCCGTCCATCCTGAGCATCCGCTTACATTTTGCTGCTTGTACAGAAACTGCACTTGAAAACCATGCTTTCAGTGAATTACAACATGTTCCGAGCCCTCTTTGCATTAGCACTCTGAGAAGTGGCCTGATCGGAACCTCCTTGCTGCTCTGCCTTTGCCCTTCTGCTCACATTTCATCTCTGCGAGGCAAATTTCCTAATTCTCCAACTACTTTTTCTCTTACTCAGGATTTTCAGTGAAGTCCGCAGCGCTTCCCCACTCACCCCGTACTCCCGTCAGCCTAGCCCTCCTCCAGCCACTGCTTCTGCCTTTTGACCTCTGAGTCGCCAGGCACCTGCTGACATCAAGGGAGCGCTGACACAATCCCAGAGACCAAGGCCGTATGTATAGGTCTCTTCTGCTCCCCTGTGCTGCTTAAACCGCGGGGACTGGACCACCGGAGTGCTTAACTATCAATGTCCACTAGAATGCGCCACTCTCTGGCTGTACCATGTGATGGACCACGGATCACAGTTCTTCCTTGGCACCCCTTTGGTTTAAATAGATTAAGAGCTCATCAACATTGAGCTGTTAAAAATGGAAAAAGACCATTTAGCGCATGGGAAAAGGAACGGATAATACCCCTCAGGTAAAGTTCATCACAGGTTTTAGTATTTTTGCCCTTGTGGAGACTATGGCTTACAGCGCGTGTGGAGTACAGAGAGTGGGCCTTTACTGCCACGTCCTGGATCATGGCGTGGCGGCACTTGGCAATCCCTGGCCGAGCCAAAGGAGCAGGGTGTCATCTTGGTGAAATGGATTTAAAGCCAACTGTAGCAACCCCCAAGCTCAGAACTTTCATAATTCTCCTTAAATAATTCCTGTCCACCCAAACAGAACTGACTGCTCCTTCAACCTCTACCCTAAAAGGGAGAAATGCTTATCTCTTACCAATTTATTTCTTCTCAAGACCCAACAGAAAAATGGGAACCTGACCACCTTACTTAAAAAGACAAGTGTATTTAAAAATACTTTCTGCTGGCTGGCACTGTGGAAGACAGTACGGAGGTTCTTCAAAAAATTAAAAATAGAACTACCATATGATCCAGTAATTCCATTACTGGGTATTTACCCAAAGAATACAAAAACAGTAATTCAAAGGGATACACTCACCCCACTGTTAATTGCAGCATCATTTACAATAGCCAAACTATGGAAGCAACTTAAGTGTCCATCAACAAATGAATAGATAAACAAGATGTGGTGTATATATACATAATGGAATATTACTCAACCATAAAAAGAATGAAATCTTGCCATTTGGAACAACATGGATGGATCTAAAGAGTAGCATTAGCCAAGCAAAATAAACCAGAGAAAGACAAATACCATATGATTTCACTCATATGTGGAATTTAAAAAACAAACCAAATGAACAAAGAGGGGAAAAAAAGAGAGAGACAAACCAAAAAACAGACTCTTAAATAGAGAACCAACAGAGGGTTATTAGAAGGGAGGTTCGCGAGGGGGATGGGTGAAATAGATAAAGGGGATTAAGCGTGCACTTGTCTTGATGACCACTGAGTAATATATAGAAGTGTTGAATCGCTATGAATATGACACTGTGTGTTAACTACATGGAATTAAAATAACATTTTTAAATAAACAAATAAATGTGTTCTGCTGGCTGGGTTGCATTTCCCAGTACAAAATAATCTTGATCTTAAATAGAGCTTGAGGGGCACCCCGGGTGGCTCAGTCCGTGGAGCGTGTGACTTTTGATTTTGGCTTCAGGTCATGATCTCGGGGTCATGGAGATCAAGCCCCGTGTCGCGCTCCCCACTCAGTGCAGAGTCTGCTTGTCCCTCTCCCTCTGCTCCTACCCCCACTCTCTCTCTCTCAAATAAATAAATAAAATCTTGAAAATATAACTTGAGCCAAATTATATTATCTAAATCTGGTGTTTGCCTTTGTTTTCAGTAGATAGGAAAAACATTTACAAAGGAAAATCTCCAAAATTCAAGCTACAATCTACTTTACCTTTTTTTAAAGACCTTTAATATCTTTTATTCACAGAAGGAGGAAACCAAATGACTGATAAATATACAAAAAGAAAAAATACATAGAAAAACATGTAACCTCAGTAGTAAACAAGAAAATATAAACTAAAGCAAGATAATTTTCACCCATCAGACTGGTCAAAATGGAAATTATTAGTAATATCTGATATGGTCTGGGTGTGAGGGAAATAGACTTTCTCATACACCGTGAGTAGAAATATAAATTGGTACAGTATTTTTGGAGGACAGTTTGGCAGAATCAGTCAAAACCTAAAATGAGGCATACCTGGGGCTCCTGGGTGGCTCAGTGGGTTAAGCATCTGACTCTTGGTTTCGGCTCTGGTCCTGATCTCATGGGTTGTGAGATCGAGTCCTACGTTGGGCTCTGTGCTTAGCGAGAGTCTGCTCGGATATTCTCTCCCTCTGCCCCTTCCCCTACTTTCGGTCGCTCTCTCTAAAATAAATAAATAAATTTTTAAAAAGTAAAAATAAAGGGTGCATGGGTGGTTCAGTTGGTTGAGTGTGTGCCCTCAGCTCAGGTCATGATCCTGGGGTCCTGGGATCGAGTCCCACATCGGGCTCCTTGCTCAGCGGGGTGTCTGCTTCTCCCTCCATCCTTCCCCCCTGGTTGTGATCTCTCTCCCTCTCACACTCAAATAAATGAATAAAATCTTTTTAAAAAATTAAAATAATTAAAATAAAATTAACCATACCTTTTGTAGCTTCAACTGTCCACCTCTGGCGAGCATTGTGATTTTTTCTCCAGCATTCATTCTACATATATTTCCCTAGCTTTGTAGAAGCCAGGTGGTCCACAGGTAAACTGTCATTGGCCTAAACCAAACAGCACCATCCTGTTTCCTTTTGCTCCCATTATTAATTCAGACAAAGGAATTTAACAGAGGCCCAAGTCAATAAGTACATACCATTCCCTTGGCAACAGTGCTTGATTCACGGTGAGCAATATCCAAATTCATCTTATAATGAAGTGAAGTTTTGTCTGATGACTAGAGAAACACATTGCCTCCTCCATAAGTGAATGAAGAAGCATGTGGTTCCAGGAGTCAAATCTCCCAGAGTGTATATTATCTAAACACAAATTTCAAAAATTCATTCCAGAGCTAAATAATCATACTCGTGTGTTTATTTTAACAAACACACATGACTCTACCATTTATTGAGTGACACTGTGTATGTTCCTTAAACCTTCTAAGCCCAGTACCTTGCCTATAAAATACGACTTACATTCCTTCCTTTGTAGCATTATTATTACTATTGTCACATAGAAATCACTGTGTTAGGGGCACCTGGCTGGCTCAGTCAGAAAAGCATGTGACCCCTATCTTGGGGTCATGAGTTCAAGCCCTATGTTGAGTGTAGAGATTATGAAGAAGAAGAGGAAGAGGAAGAGGAAGAGGAGGAGGAAGAAGAAGAAGAAGAAGAAGAAGAAGAAGAAGGGGAAAAGAAGAAGAAGAAGGGGAAAAGAAGAAGAAGAAGAAGAAGAAGAAGAAGAAGAAGAAGAAGAAGAAGAAAAGAAGAAGAAGGAGGAGGAGGAGGAGGAGAAGAGGCAGAAGAGGAAGAAGAAGAGGAAGAGGGGAGAAAGAGGAGGAGGAGGAATGTGAAGATTACTTAGAAGAAGGAGGAGGAGGGGGAGGAGAAGGGGGAGGAGGAAGAGGAAGGAGAAGGAGAAAAGGAAATCACTGTGTGAAATGGTGTGGAGCAGAAATAGATAAATAAGGTATGGTTCCTAATCTTTAGAGACACAGAAAATTTAGTGGGAGTGGTGACACTGGATTATTGTACTTGCCCATGTGACTTCAGCATTGGCAGAAGAGTCTTCTGGAGTGACTCTTCTGGAGTGTCTAGGAATAACTTACTAAACAGCTTTTCTACTAAAAATATATATATAGTGGTGGCAGGGCGGGGGAGACAGATAGTAGGTATACATGTAAGCAAAAGGAATAATGATCCAAGGAAGAGGCGAAAAATAAATTGAGGAAGGAAGTAGCCAATTAGAACACTATTGTCATGGGGTGGAGGGAGAGTTTTCAATTCTAGCAGCTACATTAATGGAGATCATTTTCCAGATCTAGAGACATGGAGATAGCCGAATGGAAATAAACTCACACACACACACACACACACACACACACACACACACACAAACTCTATTCTCTGGACTGATAGAAGATCCTCCCATGGACTAGGGACAGAAAAACATGCTGAATTGAGATATTTTGGTCTCATTTCCCTTATTCTTTCTTATTTTAATTCATGTTAACCAATAACACATTTTCTAAAATTTTGCTAGAACCTTCCTCACTTCTAACAGGAGATGACCCTGCATGCCAAAGAAGAACATAAAGGATTGAATAAGGCCATGCAATTGGGGGAAAATAAAATTTAACTGAAAGCAAAAGGAAATGACATTTTGCGGATGGGTTGGTAGAGAAAATGTTCTGTGTATATACATTCAGTATCAGGTATCCACAAACATCTATAAACACAACACTCTAAATCGTGAGTTACTTACAAGTGATGACAAGTGATGTCAAGGTTTGTGGTAAGGTACTTCTCCAAAGGACTTGTTAAGAAACAAACTGTATGCTAATTACAGTTTCAAGTTTTCTCATGTCTGAAGCTATCAAAAGGAAAAATAAGGCCCTCTAAAAGCAATGAATGAAAAACATAATTTTTCATTCACATAGAGGAGTCTTAAGAGTCCATTACCAATGCAAAAACACAACACAACAATAAAGAAAAATCCACTTAGTCCAATTAATGAGGACCAGCCTTAAAGCCTTAGGAGCAGGGACCCTGCTGTTTCTAATTCCCTGCCAGTTATTCAGTTATATAGAGGAGCGCTTAGAAAACAAGTTGATGACATTTTTCAGTCTAGTCTGACTCGGAGCACAACTCAGATAAAAGAACCAATAATGAGAGAGTCACGTAAGGAGACCCATCTTCTTTGTTTCCATTTCAATAGGAAGTCAGCTATTCCAAACATGCAAGGGATTCTCAATCAGGAGATCCAAGTTCTAAGCCTCAGTCTGTCACAACTTTAACCAGGCAGTCTTTCCAAGACATGTTTCTTTATGACCAGGCTGCTTGTACCATGTGCTGTACAAGAAAACTAACTGGGCAACACCCCCAAACAAATAATCCTATTAAAATGAGCAGAAGACATGAACAGACATTTCTCCAAAGAAGACATTCAAATGGCCAACAGACACATGAAAAGATGCTCAACATCATTCATCATGAGGGAAATACAAGTCAAAACCACAATGAGATAACACCTCAAATCTATCAGAATGGCTAAAAAACAAAAAAACAAAAAGCATTAAAAACAACAAGTGTTGGCAAGGATGTGAAGGAACATTCATGCACTCTTGGTGGGAATGCAAACTGGTGTAGCCACTGTGGGAAACAGTATGGAGATTCCTCAAAAAATTAAAAACAGAACTACTATATGATCCAGTAATTCCACTACTGGGTAGTGGAAAAAAATACTAATCGTATAGAATACAATACAACGAATATAAAAATACTAATTCAAAAAGATACATGCATCCCTATGTTTATAGCAGCATTATTCACGAGAGCCAAATTATGGAAGCAACTCAAGTGTCCATCTATAGATGAACGGATAAAGCAGAAGTGGTATAGATATAAAAATGGACTATTATTCAACCATTAAGAAGAATGAAATCTTGCCATCTGTAACAACATGGATGGATCTAGAGAGTAGTATTAGTTAAGCGAAATAAGCCAGTCAGAGAAAGACAAATACCGTATGATTTCACTCATGTGGAATTTAAGACACAAAACAAACAAACAAAGGGAGAAAAAAAGACCCCAAAACAGACCCTTAAATTGAGAACAAATAGAGGGTTACCAAAGGGGAGGTGAATGGTGAAATGGGGGGGGTGAAATAGGTGAAGGGGATTAAGAGTACACTTACCGTGATGAGCACTGAGTTGTTGAGCATAGAGTTGTTGAATCACTATATTGTACACTTGAAACTAACATAACACTAGGTTAACTACACTGGAATTAAAATTAAAAACTTAATTAAAAAAAAGACAACTTGCCACCCCTGTATCCAAAGTTTCCAAAAGAGAATTAACAGATTATTTCAAATTTATTTGTTGAATTCCATATGTTATATACATTATTTGTATTCTCTTAAATAAATGCAAATAAAACCATCTATGGAGCTCAGTAAGATATAATATTTATTAATTGTAAAACATACATCCACACAGCAAGCCCATTTCCCCCCACCAGGACATACATATATTTCCTATTAGGTTTAATCATATCCTTGTAAAGAGAGCAAAGTAATCTTAAACTGAAAGAATTATTTTTGGTTCGGTAACTATAGCCTCAGTTTGCAAAATTTTCTTTTTCAGATAGTTCTGCCAAGGTTCTAACCAGATATGATCCTCGAGTCTCAACTTGCACTTACAGTAAATTATGTTTAGTTCCTTAATTCTAAAGTTCGCAAAATGTTTTAATAGGCAAAAGATACCAAAAGCAAATATAGAAATGAAAAGGTAATTAATGCTAGATCCTCAGACATTGAGGCGATATGTTCACACTGATATTTAGATAAAAATAACATCAAAATAAGCTGTAAAGCCACTTCGCTTTTAAGTATTGTCTGCTTCACACCCTGTACAGTCTGTTGGCAATGCTTTTTAAAGTAAAAATAAAATAATATCTCAATGTGAAGTATATTAATGCCTACACATGAATTTTGCCTAGCATGTTAGTCATACAAATCTGTCAAACACCTGGTCAGAGGTTAAAAATCAAGACCGAATTTTAATTGAACCACGTATAGACTTCTACATTGGAATCCCTCAATTTGCCACCTCCTGAATGTCCTGCTCTTTTGAGGACCAAGTATCTAAAGTCAGGATTTCAATATTAAGCTCCGCGGAGTAATAGAGAAAAGTGCTAGTTAAATTCTTGGGCTAAATTCCAGTCAGCGCCTTTTGGAAAAAAACAACACGTTGTTAACCGGTTAAGGCAGAAAACCCACACAAATTCTGGTCCCCTTAACAACCATTCTCTAAAACCATAAATGCAGAGTATGACCAGCAAACGAGAAACCAAAAACCTAGAGCCAAATTGGCTTAAGCTTCCCACCTGAAAGTCATGGACTCGGGCACGAGAAAAGATGTGTGGACTGTAGGTAGATAGTTTTACCCATTAATCAAGAACTTTCGGGAAGGCCAAAGTGTTTGAGGAAACGAGAAGACAGCAACACCTCTTTGTTCTGTCTGCTATCACCCTCAAACCATCAGTAGACAGGAATGAAATCTGTTAACGGTGGACATTTCCTTCCCAAAGCCTATTTGGGGGGAATTCAACAATAACTGGTCAAGAGAAAAGTAATCAGTCCAAGTAGGTCGGTAAGCCAGCTTCCCATCTCCTAATTTTATATGTATATACTTCCTTTCTCAATGACAAGCACAGTCCTCAACTTGAGGTATACCTACAAGATTCTCCTTCACCATTCTTATTTCAATCCTGTCCCTGCACGCAGCAACACTGGCACCACAGTCTTATAATACAGAGGACCATCTAAGGTCAGAGTCATACTAAATGATTAGACATAAAAGGTTTCTTTGAGCAATTTGCATTAGTGTGGTTCTTAGAAGATAGCAGAGGCCAGATTCCCATAATACAGTGATCAAACAACAAGAATCACAGAAACCAAAGACATACATCTATCCATAGAGAGCAGTTACATCTCCTTAAAGCTGAGAAACAAGCAAGCTTTTTAAATGTATATTTATAGTTAAATTAGCGTAAAGGAAACATTTTCTCTTACTGATCCTAGTTTTTAATCACCTACCTCCACCAAACCCATTCCTAAATAAATGTACACATTAATACAGATAACACAGAAAGTTCATATAACATGACCATTATAATGTTTCTTTCTCCCTTTTTAAACTCATTTTAAGTCTTGGGTAATTTTAAATGCACAATCTACTAATAGTAAATACACATTCATGTAACAAGAACCATATCACTATTCTTCCATTGGCTAGATCTTGAAATAGCAACAGTGAATTTGAAAGGTGACAGGAGGGCAGTTGGGGAGGGACTTATTCAATCTTCCTTGGAAACACTTGGAAGTTTTTGTTTTTCTTCTGCAAGGCCTTCCTCAGAAAATGTAGGCAGTTCAGAAGTAAAGGACAAAACCGTGAATCTCTCTTCGTAGGATATCAGCAGTTTGTTGCAAGAGGATGTCATCTCAAGGGCTACAGCAGAATCTAAAATCACAGGGGAACATATGCCCAAATGGTTTACATACAATCTTTCTAGAAATGGATTTCTATCTCATTTGCTTTCTCACATTGAATATAATTACAATATTGTAAATATTACACAGTCCAAGAAAACTTTAGACCATATATATCAAAAACAAGATTTTAAAGACAATCTTTAGGACAATTATGAACCGAAACTGTCATGTATAGCATATCATCTCCTTTTATGCAAATAATAACTAGTTTTGACAAAATAGATCCAAGTTTCACAGAGGCTACAGTTCATACAGTTTGTGTAATGATTTCTCTGCAAAGATTTCTCCCAGGGCCTTGGAAGGGGGACCTGTACCAGTGAGGAATTAAAACTTAAGGCTTGTTCACTTCATAGTAAATTCACATATGATGTCACAGACATTCAAAATGCTCTGTGGAGGTTAACGGATTAATTCAACAACACACTGATGAGAATGTGGGGTTTTATTATCATCACATTTTACAGGGTTAATAAGATACTAAACATTGGATGACTTGTCACACAGTAAATTACCACTCAAAAGGTCTGATTTTTGTTTTTCGTTTTTTTAGTACTAAGCAGTTATACTTCAAAGGAAGGCAATCCTGTTACCATTTAAAATTGACCTTTAATTTTTCAAATCGCTGTTGGTGCCTAGTCACTTAAGTTATTTATTCTTTTTTTCTTTAAAAACTAATGTGTAACATGTATTTATCCTGTGAGTAGGTCCACAGTGGGGTGGAAACATGTTCCAGGGGCCCTGTTTTCACTGTGGTGACACATGGTACAGGCCTGGGGCTTGCAGGGCCCTTTTTACTGTGGTGTAGCAGCAGGACAATGATAAAGTCCATTAGAAGCAAAAAATTAAAAATTAAAATAAAAATAAATAAAAGGAAGGCAATCATCTAGTATAGTGCAGATCCCTCTGTATCGGGAAAAAAGATTACCAAGCAATCATTTTGTCTTTCTTGCTTTAAAAGCCCAAAGGTTCAAATGACTGATAAGGGAGATAAGTATATATCCTTCCACAGCACTTGTCACCATAAATTCACAATACTGTATCCAATAAAATGCAGATTAGTTTAAGAGCAAGAGATGCAAGCGCTATGAAAAGAGATTCATCCCAGAGACAAATGCCACTTCTGTTTTTTTAAGTGGCTCAACTCTCTCTGTCAGGAGTTCTCATGGAATCAATCACTGGAGAACGTTTTAGCTGCAGAATTTGAACTTCAGCAAGCTACAAAATATTTCTGATGGAAGGTTACTTTGCTTTAAGTATGAGAAACCAGACATACCCAGTTCAGAACCAAAATGACTCTCAGTGCTGGTGTTCCACCCGAGGCAAATCGGCCTCCGAATCACCTGACAGGGGAGATCCTGGTACCTGTAAGTTAATACTCGAGCATTACAGATTCTCAATAATTGTAAAAGTCCCACTCCTCTGAAAACCCCAATTCTTGTTGTTCAAATACCAGATGTTTAGAATTAACGGTTCATAGCTCAGGCTGCGGGCACGGAAGAGGGTGATGAAGTAAAGAGATGTTATTCTCTGACCTCTTTGTTGATACATATGTTACAAGATATTTCTGATGTGCCGCGGTAGTACAAACCCACTCCAGCCCATCTCTCCTACTTATTACCAAACAAATAAAACCCTGTAGGAAAAATATAAAAAACAACTGAAGATTAAGGAGAGGAGTCAAAAGCTGGCAATGTGATCCTTCACATGGGGTAAATTTCCAACTTTGTTTTTCACTCCTGTGCCTTTGCCCAAAAGGCAGGCCCTAGTCTCAGAGTAATGAAGAAGTACAAGAGGTCAGAAGTCTGAAAGAAACTCCCTTGTTATCCCAGAGAAACCAGGAAAAAGGGTCCCTGCAGGCCAGAAAGTATAGGGGGTGAGGGGGATGGTCCTGGAGGGAAGACAATTAGGGGAGGTGACCCTCTAATTCTGTGTATAGACCCACAGGAGTCTCAGCCCAGTTCCTGAAGCATGCATGCATGGGCTAGCCCCACGAGCACAGCAAAGGCTTGGCAGAACTGAACTGAGATTTGAATTACCTGCCAAGTGTCCAGCTAACCCCTGAGCCACATAAGCACAGGACAGATGCAAACTATGATATAAAGATTTAGAGAACTGAGATTTGAAACACGTTTCACAGGAGATAAGGCAGAATTTATAGTGTGAACAAAACTTGGATGACTGCCTGCTAAAACAAAAATTTCAACATTCTCCAGAGGAATATAAAGGATTATAACAGGACCCAAAGGCTACACAACATTACATTCACAGTTTCCAAGATACAGTCAAAATCATTGGCCATAAAAAGATACAGCGGAGCGCCTGGGTGGCTGTCAGCTAAGCATCTGCCTTCGGCTCAGGTCATGATCCCTGGGTCCGGGGATCAAGCCCCCGTCCTTGCCAGGCTCTCTGCTCAGCAGGGAGCCTGCTTCTCCCTCTCCCTCTGCTTGCCATTCCCCCTGCTTGTGCTCTCTCTCTCTGCCAAATAAATTTTAAAAATCTTAAAAAAAAAAAAAGATCCAGGAAAGTATGATCAATTCTCATGGGAAAAGGTAATCAACAGATACCAATCCTGAGATGGCCCAGATGTTGGGACTTTATAAACTTAGGTAAGTTATATAGATAGATCGGAAGAGAGACAGAAAGAGAAATGGACTTTAAAGAAGTAATATAACTATGTTACATGAGGTAAAATAAAACATACTTAAAATGAATGAAGAAACAGGAATTCCTAGCAGAGAAATATAAGCCCTAAAAAAGAACCAAGTAGAGATTTTAGGACTTAAAAATACAGTACCTGAAATTTGATAGAAGAGGTGAGTTTATAAATCAAGAAGCTCAGCAAATGCCAAACAATATTCATTCAAAGAAAACAATGCTTAGATGCATCATATCCAAACTAATGAACACGAAAAGATAAAGATAAAATCTTAAAAGCAGCTAGACAGGGGCGCCTGGGTGGCGCAGTCCTTAAGCGTCTGCCTTCGGCTCAGGGCGTGATCCCGGCGTTCTGGGATCGAGCCCCACATCAGGCTCCTCCGCTGTGAGCCTGCTTCTTCCTCTCCCACTCCCCTGCTGTGTTCCCTCTCTCTCTGGCTGTCTCTCTGTCACATAAATAAATAAAATCTTAAAAAAAAAAAAAGCAGCTAGACAAAAATGAAACATTACATACAGGTGAACAATTCAAATGCCTTAAAATGTCTCACCAGAAATCAGACAGATCAGAAGATAAAGGAATGATGTCTTTATAATCCTGGAAGAAAAAATTTTAAAAAGCAACCTACCAACTTAAATTCTTTATCTGGTGAAAATATTTTTAAGGAATGAGGGCAAAATAAAGTCATTATCAAATGAAGTGTTTGTCACTCATCAGACCGCTCTGGAGGAAATGCTAACGAAAGTTTTTCAAGCTAAAGAAACATGACACCAAAAAGCAAAACCGTAATCTTTAAGAAAGAAGGTAAGAACAACAGAAACGGTAAGTGGTTAGGTAAATATAGAAGACTACTTTTTTCCCTAAGTTGCTTAAAATATTTATGACTGTTTAGAGCAAAATGGATGACCTAGTACAGTTTTCAGTGTATGTAAATAAAGGACATATAATTCTATATAAAGTCCCGGTTGGAGTAAAAGGAAATATGTTGCAAGGTTTCTACATTTTACAAGTGGTATAATATTTAGGCACACTGTGAAAGATTAGTTATGTATATTGCAAAACCTAGAGCAATCACTAAAAAAAATCATACTAAGAAATATCCCCAAAAAGCCAATACTAAAAATATTCAAATGCAAAAGAAGACTGCAAAGGGAAAAAAAAGGAACAAACAAAAAAGAACGAATAATATAAAGAGCTAGATCTTATATCTATATGATATATATATATAATATATATATATATATATATAGATCTTCATATCTATGTAATATATAGAGCTAGATCCAGATATACCAATAATCAGATTAAGTGTTAATGGCCTAAGTATTCACTAGCAGGCAGAATTTTGAAGCTATCCCCTAAGATTCCTGTCCCTGCTTAGTCAATCAAACTAATTTAGCTCCTGCTATGAAGCAGCTTTGCCCATGGGAATTAATGTTACTAATCAGCTGACCCTCAGATAGAAAGATTATCCTGGCAGGCCCAGTGTAGACCTGTTAAGCCGATCACGGGCACTCTTAAAAGCAGAAGAGTAAGTCAGAGATGAGGCAGAAGGGGAGGCAAGAGAGGGTCAAAGAGTAAGAAGGACTTGACCACTCTTGCTAGCTTTGTGCATGGAGAGGTAGGCCGCAAGCCAATGAATGTGGGTAGCCTTTAGCAGCTGACGCAACCCCCAGGGGTCAGCCAGCAAAGAAACAGGGACCTCAGTCCCACAAACTCATGGAGCTAAATTCTGCCAACAATCTGAGTGGGCCAGGAAATAGATTCTCCCCTAGAGCCTCCAGAAAGAAATGCAGCCCTGCTGACATCTTGATTTCGACCTGTGAGACTCAGGGAAAGAAGCAGCTGTGCCCTGGGCTTCTGACCCATGGAAACTGTGAGATAATAAATATTTTAAGTCATAGTAGTTTATCAGCAGCAGTAGAACACTAATACATATTTCAATTAAAAGAATTGAACTGACAGAATGGATACAAAAGAAAGAACCTACTTATAGGAAACACTGTAAATTTTAAAAACAGATTGTATGAAAGTAAGAAGATATACCATGGAAACAAATAAGTACAAGTAGGCTGGAGTGGCTATCTTAATCTCAGATAAAATTGACTTTGTGGCACAGAGCACTACAAGAGATAAAGAGAGACATTTCTTAATGATAAGAGGAACAGTGCATCAGGAAAACAAAAACAATTATAAGAGTATATGTACCTAATAATAGAGATTTAAAATACATGAAACAAAAATAAACAGATATAAGAGAAAAATAACTCCATAGTCAGTAAAAGATTTTGACAGCACTCTTTCAGGAACTGATAGGACCAAACAAACAAACCAAAAAATCATTAAGGACACAGAAGATCTGAAGAACACTATCAACCACTTTAATCTAATTTCACATTTACAGTAGGCTATGTCCAAAAACTGAAGGATTTCATTATTCTCAAGGGAACAGGTTCATTCACCAAGATAATCTAGACCATATGCTGGGTCATAAAACAGATCTCAATGAATCTAAAGCAATCAAAAGCATACACAGTATATTCTCTGACCGCATGGAATTAAATTATAAATCAATAATAATAAAATACTAGGGAAACCCCAAATATTTAACTATAAAACAACACATTTCTAAATAATTGCTGGGTTAAATAAGAAATTACAAGGGAACTAAGAAAATGTTTGGACTGAGTACAATGAAAATACAATGTATGAAAATTTGTGGGATGAAGCTTGAACTGCTTAGAGAAAAAAATGGGTAGCTATGTGCATAGAAAAGTACATGCCATGTGGAAGTATGTAGGGAGTGGGTGAGTGGAGACAGATTCCATGGATTATGCCATACTTCACTTACAAAAATCTATCTTACAGATGTTCCAGAAGTCTATAAAAATAGACTTTTATAAATGTGAAAATGTTTGTGTTAGGCACAGAAACAAAACGTAGTTCAGTGTACTGATCCATACCATGAAGGGTGCAGGCAAGTCACGGCTGGGCCAGAAAGCCTCTTCCTTCAGTGTCCTGTCGTTTCTCTTCCCATTCAGATTTTCCACACACAAATCCATCTTATTTTGGTGTTAATTTGTGTTTTTCACTACACCTACTTTCACCTTTAGTGTATTTTAAACACGACTGGGAAATGAACAAGTAAATTAAGGATAAAAATGCAGAACCAGTTTATAAATATAAGAGGGTTAGTTCAAAGGAACAAATAAAAATTTAGAAGTATGAAGGTCGCCAAAGCCTTTCTTCTATTTCGTGAAACTAGATTTGGTTACGTGACCCACGAAGAGCGGTTTTGAACAATAGTACGCTCACAGAAAGAAAGTGAAAAATTCTCCACCTTTAATATCCACATTAAATTTTTTTAAAAAGATTTTATTTATTTATGTGACAGAGAGACAGCCAGCGAGAGAGGGAACACAAGCAGGGGGAGTGGGAGAGGAAGAAGCAGGCTCTCAGCAGAGGAGCCCGATGTGGGGCTCGATCCCGGAACGCCGGGATCACGCCCTGAGCCGAAGGCAGATGCTTAACGACTGCGCTACCCAGGCGCCCCCACATTAAATTTAAGTTTAGAAGTATACAAGGAATTTTTTGAAACTCTGTAGTTCCTAAAAGTAAAATGTGTTACGGTAATTAATCTTCACACAACAGGAATTTGTTTAGTTTTGATTGTGCTGTTGCAGAAATTGTTAGCAGGAGATAAGGCAAAGTAATAGCAGTCAATAAACCCGTTTCTCAGTATCACTGGGTAACTGCCTCTGTAATTTGTTACCCTCAACAATATTATTCCCCTTGTTTGTAGAGCTCTACAAAATTATTTAAGGAGTAGTGGTAGAAAAAAGCATCCATATAGATACAGAGGCAACATGCAGGTGCTGTCTAGGAAACAGAAATGCTTTAATAATGAGGACGGAGAATTAAATCCCAAAACAAAAGTTGTCCAGCGTCAAGGAGAAGTGAGAAATCTGTAAATCCAATGATACATATCTAAAGTTTATAACTAGCTATGGTTGGCTCAGGAAATTTAAAAATCTGCCAGTTTTCTTAATGTGAAAATAAGTGATACGACTGTTGTTGAAGCAGCAGAAATGTAAGTCTTCTGACGAATTAAGAGAAATTATAGAAAAATAATTATATATGGAAGAACCAGTCTTTAACATGCATGGAATGGATTGTCTTAGGGGAAAATGTCAAATAGATGATATATTTTAAAAAAATAAAACCAATTCAAGGAGTGAAATATGGGTTATAACACTGGGGTTAATGCAGTGAAATATTATAAATTACCACAAAAGTTATATAAAAGCCATAGCTAAGTTGCATACATGCATACACACATGCATGCATTTTTAATCTATAAAAAATTGATGACTGTAAGCTGGAAAATGTCTATATAAATATACATGTAATAAAGGTACTAAGTGCAATGAACAATAAGAAAAAAATTAACAAACAAAATGGTATAGATCCCACCAGGAAACGTGCCCAGCCCTTAAGAGCAAACGTCCCTAAGCGACTTAAATAAGGAAGTATGAGACCCAAGTTCTACCCAACCGAGAGAGGATTTCTGTACCTGATGTAATGCGATATTGGGCGTGTGCAAGTCAATAGTGGCCAGGGAAGGAATTCGAGATTCTGAGAGATTTTTGTTCTCTTTCTTTATTAACCTGGAATTTCGAGCTAAATAAAAATAACCATAAACACAGTGAAAAAATTAGACATTATTTTTAGTTTTTCCACATTCTGTATCTGTCCCTCAGTATGTACTCAGTGTACATATTTACTTACATAAGTCTGTACCTAGTTACAGAAATATGTGAAGTTACTCTAATTTTTATTTTTAATATTTTGTTAGTTTATTTAACATACATTTTCAATAATGTGTACAAAAAGGCTGAAAAAGTGAAAGCATTATAAACATACCTACACCTTCCAAGGCTCTTAGTTCAGGGAGATGATTATAGCTTAGTTCAGGCAAGCGGACATCTGTCTTGGAGTATTCTCTTCTTTTCTTACTTGCCTGAAGTAGGCTCTTTTCACTAGTGACCTAAAATCAGAATGATTAACACAAGTTAATTAGCTTCCAGGTAAGCTTGGCTTGCCCCTTTTGTAACTAATATATTGATATCCTAAACTTTAGGAATTTAACAACAACACAAAACTTCAGGAGTCCCGCAGTGAGCTTTTGAGTTCCTTTATTTGGATGTTTCTGCTTATTCTTTGAATAGAGTAAGTGCTAAGGCTCTTGGGTCAAATCAGTTATAAAATAAAATAATTAGTTCAAAAAAAGGTACAAAAAATAATGAGTTCAAACTACTAGATTTACATATTCAAAGAGTGACAAATAAGATATATAAGAGATGTTTATCATAACACATTATTCACATCTCAGAATTAGAGCATAAGGCAGGGGAGAGGGGTATTGGTCTTCAACCTAGATGTTGAAGAAAGTTTAGGCTTAACTCTGCCTCCATTAATTTTCATCAAGAAAAGACTCAAGTGTGTCTTCTCCCCACTAATCTCTACCTCCTCTCTTGACCGCCTCTTAAAAATAAGGATAAACAGAAATAAGATCTAAAATTAACAGCCAGCCTTGATTACGCAATGCCTGAAAGAAGGCCGACATCAATTCCAGCAACGTGGTATTAAGCCAGCTACCCTGAAAAGCCTTGCTGATCAAAGTAATCTTCCAAAGCAGACCAAGAATGTAAAACACAAAAATATCTACAAAGAAATCAGTAGGGTGTGAAAAAAAGGGAAGGACTATCGTTATAGAAATTGTGGGTCAAGAATAATGAAGAGAAAAACAAATGTAATGCCCAAATCATGAGAGATATGAAAAGAAGGCTATATTTTTTTCAGCCTGAGGATAATGAGAAGGGCAGGGGAGGGAAATCTGGGAGAATACTCCTTTGGGAATACATCGACACCTCCCACTCCCTGGCAGAAGAATTCATTCACCGCATTCCTTAAGCATCTTCTATGTGCTAGACACTGTTCTAGGTATGAGGTAGAGCTGCAAGGAAACAAACAAAGCACATATTCCTGCCTTGGAAACTTATACTGTAGTTGGGGGAGAGAGACAATATATAAATAAGCGAATATAGAGGCTGTTAGGTTATGCAATGGGAAAAAATTAAGCAAGGAGAGAGGATAAAGAGTAACGGGAGACAAAATGAGTTCAAATATTAGGGAAGACCTCACAATAAGGTTTCGTGTAAGCCAAGGAGGAGAAAGAGCAAATTCTTTGGATTATCTGGGGAAAGAATGTTCTAAAGCAGATGAAATAAGTGCAAAAGCCCCAATGTAGGAGCATGTCTGGTCACGTTCAAGGAATACAAGGAAACCAGGGTGTTGGAATAGATTGATCAAGAATGGGGCGCCTGGGTGGCACAGGGGTTAAGCGCCTGCCTTCAGCTCAGGGCGTGATCCCACATCAGGCTCCACCACTGGGAGCCTGCTTCTTCCTCTCCCACTCCTCCTACTTGTGTTCCCTCTCTTGCTGGCTGTCTCCCTCTCTCTCGGTCAAGTAAATAAATAAATAAAATCTTTAAAAAAACAAAGAATGAGATTAGTTGGGATGGAATAAAGGGCTGGGGAAGTGGGTCAATCAGGGACTTACAGGAGCTGTTAAGGACTTTGATCTTTACTCAGAGATGACAAGCCAATGGAGGGTTTTGAATGGAAGAATAATGATAATTTAAGTTAACTTTAAAAAGAAGCATTCTGGCAGTTATGTTGAGCATAGCACTCCTCTGAATCTTCAGAAGACCTCTGAACCTTGTATATGCTTCCACTATTATAAGCTGACACTGTTCGAACGTGTTGACCCTATGCTAGACCATGAGCTCTCGGAAGAGAGGGATTTGATTTATTCATCTCCAGTGTCTCATACATAATACATAATCAATAAATATTTGTAAATGAATACATAGAATACTTTCACCAAAAACCTGGCATGAGTGAGGTATAACACTTTATCTTGTCACCTACTCTACAAAAGAACTGATCACCAAGTATTAAGTTAAGTAAATTTACTGTTACCAAAAAGTTAAAGCAGATGTCATTTAAATAATATCTTATAAACTACTAGGCTTGCAAAACTTACTTAAACTTTAAGACTTTCACATATTTGATTATGACAGGTTGGAATGATATACATATAATTAAGATTCCACTCTATGGTATGTCTCCAAATAAAATTCTCAGTTCTTCCCTACTATATTTAACATGAGTGGAAGTCTAGAAATGACTAATGTTTGCTCTTTTACCACTGGGAATAGTTCACTTACTGATGTGGTCACATTAATATTATAAATGCCTGATGGAGAATGTTTATTTGGTTTTACAAATGGAATACAATACTTCTTGGTTTTCTCATCCACTCTGTAACGACAAAAAATTTATGTTAGAACCAGCAGTAATTATTCTTCAAGCACAAAACCAAAACCAAATGACACAAAACCAAGCGACCTGCAGTTTAATCAGCATTTAATGCCTGTTCTTAAATACACAATGAACACAGATCTGGTGAAACATTCTGTCCTTTGCCACTACCCTCATGCCTCCCACCTAGCTCCCAGGTCCAACCAAATAAACTACTTTCCCTCCAGCAAAATTTCCAAAATGAGTTTCTTTGTACCACCAAATGCCCACAGCCATACCATGTAAGAGCAGACCCTTAAAACCAATTACTTCTTTTATTATGATAACCTCCTTTCATGTTTTTAGACTAAATAGTTGTAGAGCTTCTTTCACCTTAAACAATACAGTCCTTTCTTAGTACTCAGGTGAATTTTTTTTAATCAAATGCTAATAATTTTTATCACATAGGCCAAAAGGCTTTTGAAATAGAATCCTGGCAAGAATAAGGAGCACCCAGAAGCCAGAAAGTAACATAATGTGGTTGCATTGATAAACACTCGCAATTTGCAAACGTACCCTTAAACAGCACTTTGTTCTTATTTTCCTAATTCATACCTGTAACTCTGAACTCCTGGGATAGTCACCATTCCAGAATTAATACCGTGAGCCACTGCAGAAAGATTGTGTGCGAGTGGAGGGATTGCCACGCCTGGATTTCTAGTATGACCCACGCTGCCATTGCTGCAATCTCGGAGGCTTGTAGAAGGCACCATTCCGATGTGACTCATCCCATTGTCAGGGAGACAGCTGGCATTTGAAGCTCGACTGACTTTTTCAACTTTATCTCCATCCATTTTTGATCCTTTTATTTTAAATACTTTAGAATCTTTAATTTTGGGATCAGTATTGGTATCCTGACCATTAATAAAAATGTTAATAACATTAATGATCTGAGGAGAATGAAAAATCACCTCTTCCTATAAAGAATTTGTCAACTAAAGCAGAATTCCATAAATATCACCTTACTGTGCCCCTGTTTTCTTTATTCTATCTATAGAATTAAAATTAAACCCAGGATTCTTGGTCAGACGTGTGTTTTGAATAAAAATGAAATTCACAGGGCACCTGGCTGGCTCAGTCAGTAGAGCATGCAACTCTTGATCTCAGGGTTGTAAGTTTGAGCCCCACGTTGGGTGCAGAAATTACTTTAAAATAAAAAATCCCCCCCCAAAAGAAATGCAATTCACACTAGCTCTGAGATATATACATATATATATACACACACACACATATATATATCAGATTAATAGAATATATACATATATCAAATTTATATTTTTTTTCAGTAGAAAAATGTGAAAGAGAAACAAGTATGCCCACTTTTGTTCTTATATATCTAAAGTACAAAAATTGAAATACAAAATTGAGAACGCCTTCTTCCAGTTCACTTGAGAAAATGAAGTGGGTTGGCAGTGGACTTGAATTACCTCACCCAAGAACAGACTCTGGATAACCTCCCTGCAAAAGGAGACTTCAAATAAATTAAATACCCAAATCTCAATTTTAAAATGCTCTATACCAAATTTTTTAAATGATATTTTTCTCTCTTATCACTTAAGGAAAAAAAGGGTGTGTGCACGTGTTTGGGTCCATGTGTTTATATGTGAGTAGATGTATCTAACTGTCCTTAGATGAATGTGATTTCCTGACAAGACCTACTGCACAGTCTGATACACAGTAGGCACTCAATACACGATATGTTAAGACAGTTTTTTAAAAGGTAATGTCTAAAAAGAAGATAACATTTTCACAAAAGTTAACGTATTCACCACCCAGAAAACTTTTTTTCATCTTCATTTCTTAACTCCAAACATTGAAGGATAAATTAAATCTAAAACTTATTACACATTGGAGCACCTGAGTGGATCGTTTGGTTAAGCATCTACCTTCGGCTCAGGTCGTGATCCTAGGTCCGCATAAGGAGCCCTGTGTCAGGCTCCTTGCTCAGCAGGGAGTCTGCTTCTCCCTCTGGCCTCCGCCTCTTGATCTCTTTCTCCCTCTCTCTCAAATAAATAAATACATAAATAACAATTTTTTTAAAAAACTTAATACACTTTAAGACATGGTCATTTACCTGTACCACAAGTGTTTTTCTCTCTTCACCTAAGCGATCATCTTTTTCCTTTTCCTTCTTTCTGCTTTGGGATTTTTTAGATAAAGAAATATTTTTGGCATCTTTCTGCACTTTTAACTGTAGTTCCTGAGAAAATCTACATAAAAATACATGTGTCAATTCAATAAAATTGTATAAAACAGATAAATCTAGAAAAAAATTCATTGTCAAGATATTTATTTTTAAAAATTGAAGGGGTGCCTGGGTGGGGCGCCTGGGTGGCGCAGTCGTTAAGCGTCTGCCTTCGGCTCAGGTCATGATCCTGGAGTCCCAGGATTGAGCCCCACTTCTGGCTCCCTGCTCAGCAGAGAGTCTGCTTCTCCCTCTCTCTCTGTCCCTCCCCCTGTTCCTTTTCTCTCTCTCTCTCACTCACCTTCTCTCTTAAATAAATAAATAAAATCTTTTTTAAAAATTGAGTTTTAAACTAGAGTAGGGGGGCGCCTGGGTGGCTCAGTCAGTTAAGCGGCTGCCTTTGGCTCAGGTCATGATCCCAGGGCCCTGGGATGGAGCCCCACGTCTGGCTCCCTGCTCTGCAGGGAGCCTGCTTCTCCCTCTGCCCTCTGCTTGTACTCTCTCTCTTGTTATTTCTCTCTCAAATAAATAAATAAATCTTTAAAAATAAAAGAAAAAAGAAAAGGAACTGTGTGATTATTTGAAATACAAACTTAACTAGCCACTTTTTCCATGGAACATTTTTACTTGAAAAGACTGACAGAAAACTACTACAGTTATTCAGACTTGGAGTATTCTGCAGACATTTTTTTAAACGAACAAAGGAAAACAACCAATAATATTTGTATTAAGGATAAAATTCAAATTTTTATGCAAAATTGGAATTCTGTTAAACTTGTGTCCACTACTGTGACTTCAACAGATTCCCAATACTTAAAAAGACTTTTCTGATGACAGAGAATATGGCTTTTTGATATTATATAATGAAATATGTTATCATTTTAAAGATCTACATTATTTAACAAAACAATATTTTCCAAATGACTCATAATGATGTCACAAAAGCATGCATGGGTAAAAGATCTATTCAAAGTGCAAGAGAGACAAATGGATTTTAATGTAACAGGGTAAGAAAAGTTCACTGATATGTTTCAGATTCCGCAATGCAACCAGCCTTTAAGAAACTACCACTGTCAAGTTTGGGTATAGTATCACAGTTTGGGGTATGGAATCAATAAAGAATACTCACAATTATCCGAAAGGGCTATTAAAATACTCTTCTATTTTGTAACTACATATTTGTGTGAGGCCAAAGTTTCTTTATATATCTCAATCAAAACAATGTATCACCACTAATGGAATGCAAACATGAGAACCGGGTATCTTTTATTAAGCTAAAGATTAAATAGATTTGTAAAACTATAAAGCACTGTCATTGCCACCCATCTCACTATTTTGGGTTTTGAGAGCTGCACTGATGCCAGCCCTGGGACAGCACAAGAGACCATGACGGCAGCTCTGGCACACCCAAGTTTGGCACAGCAAAGTCCCAGCACAGCAGTGGCAACAGTGTCATAGGACTGGGTGTGGTGTAAGTTCAGTGGCAACAGGAGATGGCACGTTTGCAAATGCATCAGTACCCAAGATGATGGCATCACACAGCTGGTAGCAACATACAAATCAGTGACCTGAGTGGTAGATGTCACCAGCGGGAGACAGAAAGAAAAGCGCGAAGTGACTGCTTCATGAAAACCAGGATGCTTAATTTAGTGAATTCAGGGGACCACTCTTAGGAACTGCATAATTGCTAAGGGTGAATAGGGGTAGGGTGGTAAATATTTGAGATCCTATAAAAGCAGGTGGGTAGAGAAATAAGAGAATACCCTTACTTTAACTCTAGGTTGGGGTGTCCCAGAAAAGATGAGTCAGTACTATACCTCTCAGCAAATCCATCCATATGAAAGAAATCATGATGGAGGAGCTCAGCACAGAAGGGTCTTTTGTCTGGGTCAATATGTAAGCATTTCTGGAAAATGAAGGAATATACACAGCTCATATCAACGAAAATCTGCCTATATTTAGATTTCTAAATACAGAAAAATAGAAAATTGGGGTGCCTGGGTGGCTCAGTTGGTAAAGCAGCTGCCTTCAGCTCAGGTCACGATTCCAGAGTCCTGGGACCAAGTCCTGCATCAGGCTCCCTGCTCATCGGGGAGTCTGCTTCTCCCTCTCTCTCTGCCCCTCCCCCCTCTCATGCTCTCTCTCTCTCAAATAAATAAATAAATAAAATCTTTGAAAGAAAAATAGAAAATTGCTCTTTTGAGTCAATAAATTTTAAAAGCATATAATAAATGATAAAGAATAAAGAACGAATCTAGACAATGACCACCAATGGTTGCTAATATCACAAAAAGAAAGATCACCAGACATTTAATGTCTCTAGATGGAAACATACAAACTTCTGCTGCAGTCTTGTCAAAAATCAACCTGATTTTGATCAAGCTCTAGTTCTATTATGAGTTTATAAGAAATACAGGACAGAGAGGAACATATTAAACTATACTATGTGGAAAATTCTAAGGGTCAAACAACCTACTTTCTTTATCAAATAAATGGCAAGGTTTAAACAAAAAAGACATGAATATGAGTTTGTAAATTAAATACGTGCCAACCAATTGTGATCTACAGACATCATGTAGATCCTAATTCAAACTATAAAAAGAAATTATGAGAAAATCAATGAAACTTTGAGCATTGGCTAGATGTTTTATAATATTAAAGAATTATCGGGGCGCCTGGGTGGCGCAGTCGTTAAGCGTCTGCCTTCGGCTCAGGGCGTGATCCCAGCATTCTGGGATCGAGCTCCACATCAGGCTCCTCTGCTAGGAGCCTGCTTCTTCCTCTCCCACTCCCCCTGCTTGTGTTCCCTCTCTCGCTGGCTGTCTCTCTGTGTCAGATTAATAAATAAAATCTTTAAAAAAAAAAAAAAAAAAAGAATTATCATAAATTTTTAAAATTTAAAGCCCTTGCAGAATGGAAGGGAAAGGGCCTATTCTGTGTATATCACTGTGCTGGATACTTAACATAGATATTTTATTTTAATGCAGGTCTTGTTCTGATTTATTGGAACCACTCAGTGCCAGTAAAAATAGAAGGAACTCAATAAATAGCTTTAAATGAACAAGAAAAGTTCTACAAGTAATTAAGGTATTTATAAGTGAAATGATATAGTTTCTGGGATTTGGTTCAAAATACAACAGAAAACAAAGTTGAGGGAGGTGAAGATAGGTAAAAGATTGTCAAAAGGTTGTTAATTGCTGTAGCTAGATGATAAGTATTTGAGGGTTCATTATACTACTATTCTTTCTTCTTTTTCTGTATTTGAAATTTGCCATAATAAAATGTTTAAAAGTTATATAATTCTATTATAAGGGACATAAATTGGATTATAGTTTTACCTTAATTCCCTTTAAATCTCCATAGACATCATAAAGCTGGTCTCAATAAAAAAATATTTGAATCTGTTAGAAGATTATATAGAAAAGTAGAAATATATTCTTTTAAGAACTTGTTATAGGGGCGCCTCGGTGGCACAGTGGTTAAGCGTCTGCCTTCGGCTCAGGGCGTGATCCCGGCATTATGGGATCGAGCCCCACATCAGGCTCTTCCACTATGAGCCTGCTTCTTCCTCTCCCACTCCCCCTGCTTGTGTTCCCTCTCTCGCTGGCTGTCTCTATTTCTGTCGAATAAATAAATAAAATCTTTAAAAAAAAAAAGAACTTGTTATAATTTTTTATAAGCTTACTAAACTATTTTAATGAGTTATTTAAAAAATTTAAAAAGCAAAGAACATCTTGAGAAAATGTCATATGACCCTGGTGTTTCAGATATCTTGTACTTATTTTATCAATACTTCAGGACAGTCCGAATTAATAAGAATTTTTTGAGCTAACAGTTCCAAAGGTCCAGTGAGAATTTCCCTAATATCTTCCTCAAAGGCAAGGCAAAGGTGATGATCTTTTATTTGTGAGCTCACTTCAGTGAATCCAGCAGCTAAGCAAAAGCCTCTTTAACAAGACAGTACAGGTCGTGAGCCTATGCCCTATATTTTAACATTTTGCTACTTCTTTACCTTTCTTTTTATTTCCTTATCTTACTTTTCTTCTCTTTTCCACTTGCATAGGCTTACACTGTAAGTGTTAAAACATGTTGTGAGGATGTTTTCACACTTAGAACATGCTAGATAACAACACTAAATGGTTTCTTAAAACAAGTAAGTTTTTCAGGCCTTTCTCTCTGAAGATCCCCTTGTCAAATTATTGAAACTCTTTCTTTATGTACAAAAATTAAAATCAGGGGCGCCTGGGTGGCTCAGTCAGTTAAGCATCTTCCTTCGGCTCAGGTCATGATAAAAGGATCCTGGGACCCAGTCTCACATCAGACTACCGGCTCAGCGGGGAGCCTGCTTTTTCCTCTCCCTCTGCCACTCCCCCTGCTTGTGCTTTCTCTCTCTCTCTCAAATAAGTAAATAAAATCTTTAAAAAAATTTTAAAATCAATAGAAGGGCGCCTGGCTGGCTCTGTCAGTGGAGCATGCAACTCTTGACCTGGGGGTTGTGAGTTCAAGCTCCAAGTTGGGCTTAGAGCCCACTGGCAGAAAAAAAAAAAAAAAAAAGGCAGGGGGTGGGGTGGGAGCCTCCTGGCTGGTTCAGTAGGTAGAGCACGCGACTCTTGATCTCCGGGTCGTGAGTTTGAGCCCCATGTCAGGGGTAGAGTCTACTTAAGATAAATTAATTAAATTAAATTAAATCAATATTGAAATTGTTAACCTAAAAGATCAACCAGACAAGAAAAATAGAAAAACAAGTCTCTATAATATAAACTCACTGTATGAAAGTAAACATATGATTACCTTTGCTAAATCTATCACAACTTCAGAGAGCTTGGGATAGCGTCTTTCAAGAGGTTCTGTTTCCTTGATTTCTGGCAACCTTACTCCAGCAAACACAGGATTTTTATAGAACAGCTCCTGATGTCTTGGAATTAGATTACCTGGAAGTGAGAATAGCACACATCTCTGTCATTATACATCATGATGGAAAGGGCAAAGAAACAGGTAATGTGGAGTGAACAGAAGACTAGGACACTGCTTATGGACTCGGGCTCTCTCAGCATGCAAAATCAACCGAAAACAGTGTTCTTAGGGTGGTGGCACCCGGCAGTCTTCATAGTGGTGTTGATGCAAGTTAACTCCAGAAAATTAACGTTCTTATCTCAAACTACTCATTTAGAAAATTCACAAGCCACTATAGATAGAACTGAAATCATGAGGGAGCATAGAAAAAGGACAAGGAAAGAACATTTTATAATTTTTTAGATATAAGTACCCACACTTCATTTCTAACAACAAAGCATAAAGTGCTGTCCAAAACAATGAACATATTATTAATCATGTGATCAGACTCTAATCTAGATAAATCAGTTCCACCCTTTAAGAATTTAATTCTAAAATTAAGACTAAATTGTTCTAATTTTTTCAAGTTAAAATTGTTTTAAAATTTAGAAATCTAGTGATCTTGTACCTGTGTCTAAGGTCTGATTTGAGCACTTTTATCTTTTTCTTCCATTTTAGTACTTAATCTAGTATAAAATATGAAAATTCTGCTATTGTATTGTTTATTGAATTTCTACCCTGGAAATTAAAATTCAATAGTTAAATAACCCCCCCAAGTGTTTTCCTATTATCTCCATTTTCCAAGTTCCATCTCCCAACATGAAGTTGATATTTCGACAAATGTAAGAAGACTTTGCTAGTCTAGCTTTAAAATTCCATCCAAGGGGCGCCTGGGTGGCGCAGTCGTTAAAAGCGGCTGCCTTCGGCTCAGGGCGTGATCCTGGCGATCCAGGATCGAGTCCCACGTCGGGCTCTTCCGCTGTGAGCCTGCTTCTTCCTCTCCCACTCCCCCTGCTGTGTTCCCTCTCTCGCTGGCTGTCTCTCTGTCACATAAATAAATAAAATCTTTAAAAAAAAAATAATAATAAAATAAAATAAAATTCCATCCAAAGCACTAAGATTGAACTACCTAGGAAGGCTCTGTGTCTCTCCATTCGAAGGTGAGGATGAGCGTAATAGTCACACTACACTAAACACTTGCTAACCCAGAGAAAATAAACGGCCGTTTGCATCCTCTACATGTGATTTATTGAGTATAAAAACGCAGAGAAAATGTACAGTCTTTGCTCTTTTCTTTGTGGGGAGTGGGACAGAAGGGTGGATGGGAACATGAAAAAGACCATATGTCAGACAAACGAAAGTCAGACTGAGAATGAATTAATACAGATAGATAGATGAGATTTTCTATTTGCTCCCTACTGCCACTTAAAACACGTATCATCTTTAATATACCAACAACTTGTAGAAACAATACGAGCAAAAACCTCTAAAATTTAAAATGCAGATGTATAATCTTACCTAAACACATCATAATATGGTATAGCTGATCAATATCAGAATCTCCAGGAAAAAGGGGTTCCCCCATGAGCATTTCAGTTACGAGACAACCAATGGCCCATACGTCAACAGCCCTGGAACAAAAGCAATGTGGTATAAAATCTGGCATCCTACTATGTTTATTGTCACTGAATCTGTTCTGCATATTACTATTTGGTACTTTCGGTATTAAGAATAGTAGTAGTAAGCTTTAAATTACCCATAAAAATACATTTCCCTGTAAACTTCAAGTATGAATTCCCAATTTTACCCATCCGATTATGTGACATAAGAGGGAAAAGTCTTCTGAAAAGTCAAAATCGTTATTACGTGTACTTTATTCTGGAAATAAGCCTTTTGGGTTTCCATTCAGAGCCTATTTGTTCTTTGTTTATACATAACTCTAACAAGGTTGATCAGTCTATCCCACCATACACTGAAAACTGCATACCAGAGGTTGTTGGAGACACATTGAGTAACAACAAGGAGAACTGATAGCTAAGAGGGGAAAAAATGAAAGAACAGTTTTAAAAATCAGTCACAAGAATTTAAAGAATATGCTGGTGTCATTAGCATAGGTACAACTACTTTGAAATTTTTTTTTTAAGATTTTACTTATTTATTTGACACAGAGGGAGAGAGAGCACAAGCAGGCAGAGCATCAGGCAGAGGGAGAGGGACAAGCAGACTCTCTGCTGAGCAAAGAGCCCAACGATATGGGGCTCTATCCCAGGACCCTGGGATCATGACCTGAGTGGAAGGCAGACACTTAGCCAACTGAGCCACCCAGGTGCCCCTACCTTGAAATTTCTTAAGGTCATAGCTGAATTATAAAATGGTACAGAGGCGCCTGAGTGGCCCAGTCGGTTCGGTGTCCAAATCCTGTCCAACGCTTGGTTTTGGCTCAGGTCATGATATCAGGGTCAGGAGATCCAGCTCTACACTGGACTCCATGCTCTGTGCAGAGTCTGCTTACGACTCTCTCTGTCTCTGCCCCTCCCCCCTCTAAAGTAAATAATTAAAAAAATAAATAAATGGTACAAAAGTTACAGTATAGCAATAAAATGAGAACTCAGAGTAATCAAGAAAATATTAAATGATGTGTGCACTAAAAACACAAAAAGTATGGGGTGCCTGGGTGGCTCAGTCGCTAAGCGTCTGCCTTCGGCTCAGGGCGTGATCCCAGAGTCCTGGGATCGAGCCCCACATCAGGCTCTTCCTCTGGGAGCCTGCTTCTTCCTCTCCCACTCCCCTTGCCTGTGTTCCCTCTCTCACTGGCTGTCTCTCTCTCTGTCAAATAAATAAATAATATCTTTTTAAAAAACCACACACACACACACACACACACACAAAGTACAGAAAACATTTTACGAAGCTTTCTACCCAAAGCAGTAAAAGTTACTATCCCTTCTCTGAAGAATTCATTTATGCAGATAATTTATGTTTTAAAAACATTTCACTCAATTATGTTTCTACCCCCATCCTTGCCAACTTCACTTTGCCTCATTCCAACAGTGTCAGACTTATCCAATCCATGTTCCTCTCTTTACAAGTGATAAATATATCTATTTCCAACCCACTGTAAAAAAACAGACCACTGACTCACCTTGATTTCCCTACCTTTAAAATAAGTACGCTTTCCACAACTCATTGCACAAAAAACATTTAAAGAGGAAGCACCAAAAAGAACAAGTCATCTTATAAAGCTCCCTAAATCCAAAACTTCCTTTCGGCGTTAGAGGGATCTTTTATTATATTAGAAACACATTCCATTTTATCAAGAAAATAGTGTTAAATCTGCCCTCCCTGCCCTCCACCCCCTTGTTGATGTCTTACTTGCCATACTTGACATCACCGACCAATAGTTCTGGAGCTCTATACCATCGGGTTGCCACATAATCAGTATAAACTTCCCCAGGGGCTGCCAACGTTCGCGCAAATCCAAAATCACATAACTTGACAACGCCAGACTGGGAGACTAATATATTCTCTGGCTTTATATCTCTGTGTATGATCTAAGAAAAAAACAGAATCTGACACATATGGGCACATCAAGTTAAACAAACTATTTTCTGAGCACCTGCCATGTGCAGGGTACTGTTTTTGTCCCTATGATGAATACAAATAAAAGCATATAAAATTGTTCCTGGCTTTAAAGTAACTGGGACCTGGCTAGGCAAGAAAAGACACTTACACTTGAAATTTCACTTGAACAATCAAAGATATTGGGTGAAATATATATTACTAAATACCAAATCAATTGTTCTGTTAATGACTACTCTCAAGACTAATGGAGTAAGGCTATCATTAAAGACTAGAATGGTCATGGAAAATTTTTATGAAAGGGGAGGCTTCTAAGATAGGTCTCTAATACTGTGTGCAACCTGGATAAATACAGAAATGGAAGGACAATCTGAATGAAGGAGAGTAAAAGAGTGAAGACGAGTGGCACCTGGGTGGCTCAGCTGGTTGAGTGTCTGACTTGATTTCAGTTCAGGTCATGATCTCAGGGTTGTGGGATCCAGCCCCGCGTCATGTTCCCTAAACAGTGGGGAATCTGTTTCTCACCCTATCCCTCGGTCTCACCCCCCATTTCTCTCAAATAAATCATCTTTTTTAAAAAAAGAAAAAAGTGAAGATGAAAATAGATCAGAAAACTCCAGGGAAATGTTTTCCTAGAGAAGAGGTTATGTCCTAGGGAGGAAGGCTGCCTCAACTGCCAGCATGGGAAGTCTGAGTTTGATCAAGACTTCTCAGGGAAGTGGATCCCATGGAAGTGACAACCAATATAGTGTTTAAAGATGTTGGCCATAAACAAACTAAATCAGAAAGAGGGGCTAGAGGCCAGGAGAAGAGCAATGGGACAATGATAAGATGATAAGGGCCTAAACTAGGCTGGTGTTCAGAGAAATGGAATGGAAGAGATACAATTTAGAAGTATTCTCAATCAGAATCAACAGAAGTTAGGAAGTAATCTCAGATATTTTACTTAAACCTGGGAATTTAAAATAATGGGGGCTCTATCAAAAAAAGAAAAGTCTAGGAAAACTTAGCTTTGATGGAATAATTAGTAGTTTCGTTTTAGCCATATGGGCTTTTAGGTGGATCGCTGAGCACCTAAGTAGAGGTATTCATCAGGCAGTTAGAAGTGTAAAAAGGGTACAACAAGGTCAGTGGTTAAGATTTCTAAAGGAGAGACTATGGAAGTAGAAAACGGGACGCTGGGAGACAATACTAAAAATTCTACAGCTAGGCAAAATAAATTATTAGGCCTCATTCTTTAATACAAGTAAACTTCATTTCGAAAATTTTAAAAATATATTTATTTTAAACTCTTTCAGAGGACCAGCATCCTAAATAGCAACCTGCCATTGCTGAGCATTTTGCAAAGGCTACCAACTTCTATTATATCCTAGACATTCGTGTAAGGTCACAGGGTCAGCCCCACATCTACTATTAGCATTTGTTATTTGTATAATCACATACATTTTAAAATATCATTTAAAAATATGGCAAAATCAATGTGTTGTAAAACTGGCAGAATCAATGTATTAAGTTATTCATTTTATACTATACTTCTAAGTGTCATTTCATCTGGAGGTGCTTTTATATGATTCTCAAATGATATAAAATTATTATGATAGACAATAGGGTAAGAGCAGGGATTTTCATACTTCACAACTAGGCAAGAGAATCTGAACTTAAAATTTGTGCATTTTACTCAGCAAATGTTACCTAAAACACACACACACAGAGCAAACAAATATTAAACTCTAGTTTAATATGCATAGCTGAAGTGCTTAAAGTTTGAAGTGTACTGATGTCTGCAACTTACTTTCAAGTGGATAAATAAATAAGACAGATTAATGGGTTGATAAATGGATGACTAGTTGAATAAATGTCATAAAGCAAATATAGCAAAATGTTAACAAGTTAGAATCCAGGTGGTAGTTATATAGGTGTTCATGTACACTCTTTCAACTTTCAGCACAGCCTAATTGTTGGGAGAAAGACTACGTGTTATTATGATACATGAAAATTGGCAGTATCAAAGTAACATGGTTATTTCAATTACTTTACTAGTCCAAACTTCAGACTAGGTCAGTGTCTCATTAAGTGATGGTATCAGGTAAGTTAATCATTGGCAAAATAATTGTTTAAACTAAGTACTTACATTGTGACTGTGACAAAATCCAATTCCATTAATAATCTGAAACAAATATTTTTGAACCAGCTGGTAGTCTAGTCCATTGGGAAAGAGCTCCAAGTCATCAAGAATTGTATGGTCAACAAATTCAAAGACTAGGTACCATCGTTTTTTTTTCTTACATACTTCCAACAGATTCACCAGATTTTCATGCCTCAGTTGCTATTGTAAAAAAAAATGCAAAATCATTTTTACAACATTGAATTATTTAGCAATCAGTCATAATCTAAAATCTTAGTATAAGAAAGACATAAATAAAATTCATGAATAGTATAAATTGTTAAAAGTATATTTTGGTTTTTCAATTATACTCAAAAGATCATATTGCCCCATTCTTCTCTCAAAGAGTACAATAAAACCAATGAGAAAAAAAAAATGTAGCTCCATCTTTGATGAAGTGGGATCTATGACCCCTACCAACAACAAATGAGGTGGGACTGCCAAATGTAGTCAAGGTCAAACAGAAGTTTAGGAAGATACCAAGAGATCTCCTGTGGCTAAAAAGCTGGGAGAACAGAGTAATCAAAATTGGTGACATACCCTGAAAAGGAAAAAAAACAAAAACAAAAAACTCCTTCTTTGATATAATAGGAACAAGATTCATGGGCTGTCAGTGAAAGCAACCCTAGAACTGAATGGTACCAAGGACAGCAGGGAAGGGAGGCCTGAATAATCACACAGAAACTCATTTGCTGGAAGCAATCTCTCAGTGAGGCAAATGTAGGGCAACCACTAAAAAAAAAAAAAAAAAAAAAAAAAATTCCAGACTAAACCAAACTGCAAAGTAAGAAAAGTTATCAAGGATAAGAGGGCATTACATAATGAAAAGGTGTCAATTTTCCAAGGAGACATAACAATTCTTAACATGTATGTGCCTAACAACAGAGTATCAAACTATATGAGGTAAAAACTGATAGAATGCAGGGAGAAATAAACAAATTCACTATCATAGTTGGAAATGTCAACCATTCTGCTCAGAAATAGATAGACCCAAGAGGTAGAAAATCAGTAAGGACACACAGTTGAATTCAACAACACCATCAACCAACTTGATGTAATTGACATCTACAGACTACTCAACAGCAGAATTCACATTTCTCTAGTTCAGATGGAACATTCACCAAGATAGACCACATTGTAGGCCACAAAACACACCATAACAAATTTAAAATAATAGAAATCACACAATGTCTGCTCTTGTACCATAATGGAATTAAAATAGAAATCAATAACAAAAAGATAACTAGAAAATTCCAAAATACATGAAAATTAAATGACACACTTCTAAAATGGAAACATAGACTATCAGTTCCACCTTTCTCTCTCTCTTTCTCTCACTCTTTCTCTGTGCTTTTATTTTTGAAAGCTGAGGAGTACCACATTTGGTAGGGAACTCAGACCAACTCTCCTATTGAGAAATCTTAAAAAGTTGGACAAAATATTTTAAAATCTTCTTAAACATATAAAAGACCCAAGAAGACAGTGAGGAATTACTGGGCCAAAAGCAAGAACAGGAGAACTCAGAGAGTTAATTTCAGTACTTAAGCTGATTTTGCCATCAACTAACAGGTGTGTAACTGAGCTTGGATTTTTGTGGCCTGTTGGAGCTAAGAGGGAAGGAAAAGTCAAAGTCCAAATGCCTTTCAAAGGTGGGGTCTCTGAAGCCCAATTTAAGCTGGGACACTAAGGACTACACCTTCCCCACTAAAAATGGACAGAAATGAACCAGTCCTCAGGAGACTTCACTTTAGCCTCAAATTATTCCTAAAAAATAATGTTTCAAATATAATGTCCAGCAAAAAATCAAAGACAACCAGACATACAAAGAAATACGATACCACAAATAAAAACTATCGGAATATAAAGAAAACCAAAGCAGATACAGAATGAGTTCAGGTATTGGAATTATCAGATAAAGCTACTATGCTTAAAAAGAAAAAAGTCAACCTCAAAAAACTGAGGGAATTTGAGGTGCCTGGCTGGCTCAGTTGGTAGAACATGTGGCTCTTGATCTCTGGGTCCTAAGTTCGAGCCCCATGTTGGGGGTGGAGTTTAAGTAAGTAAGTAAGTAAATAAATAAATAAATACTAAAAAAAGCAAAGCTTAAAAAAAAAAACAACCGGGGCTCCTGGCTGGCTCGGTCAACAGAGCGTGCAAATCTCTGAGCTGAGTATAGAACTTACTTAAAAAAATTTTTGTGAGGGAACTTGAAATCAGAAAAAGTGATATAGCAGATTTAGAACCAAATAAAAATTTTAGAACAGAAAAGTATAATAATTTCCGTAGACTAGGTGATTTATAACAGCTCTCATACTGAGTACAAGTAGAAAAGTTGGACAAAAATATAAAACCACTATTCTAAGGGACAAGAGAGATAAGACACTAAAGAATATCTAGACTAGGATCCTGAAGACAGAGGCCCAGGGAAGAGAACCAAACAATTAGTTATTTTTTTTTAAACCCTGGAAACATACCAATTCAGAGAGATTAAGATGTTGAGTGGCACTTTTGACAGTCTTGTGGCCTAAGGTAATAATGATTGGTGTCCGGGGGCCATCAAAGTAAAAAGAAGGGGTACAGGCCTGATGAGACCCTTTCACTTTGGGTTGGCCCTAAAAGTCCACAAACTATGATAAGGGTGAATAATAAATAGGCATTCTCACGAACTACAATTCAAATTCAAATAATGTAAATTCCTCAAATTGGATTAAGATGATGGCACAATGTTAGGTTTCCTGGAGAACCCTCAAGAGTGCCCTCAAAAGCCTCGCATAAGCAAATGTAACTCCTCCCAGGGGAAAGATATCATCCAGAGACTCAAGCTATGTATACCATTCTTAAAAATTAATACAGCCATATAAAAAGTTAACTTAATAAAAAACCAAGAGAAAAAAACCAAACAATAGAAATAAACATATGGGAGATCCAGATAATAGGTACTAGATAAAGACTTTAGAAAAGACTAATTTAAATAGTCAAGAAAGCACAATAAGGAGTTTTGGTGGCCAAATGGAGACTATAAAAAAAAAATCCAATGGAAATACCAAAATTGAAAAGTATATCTTTAATTAAGAAATCAGGGGCACCTGGGTGGCTCAGTCGTTAAGCATCTGCCTTCGGCTCAGGTCATGATCCCAGGGTCCTGGGATCGAGCCCTGCATCAGGCTCCCTGCTAAACCAGGGAGCCACTTCTCCCTCTCCCTCTGCCTGCTGTTCCCCCTGCTTGTGTGCATGCTCACTCTCTCACTCTCTTTCTGTCAAATAAATAAATAAGATCTTTAAAAATTTTTTTGAAAGGAATAAAATGTTACATAGTATATTTTCAGATTACAAGAAAACTGTGGCAAAACTAAATAACCAGGGAAGGGAAAACTAGAAAATTTCCACATATTTAGAAATTAAGGAAAATGAGAAAATATTTTGAACTCCTACTCAAAATTTCTGAGATACATACCAAGCTGTTCATAGAAGGAAATATAGCCTTAGATGCATGTATGAGGGGGAAAAGGCTGGAAATTAAATAAGCATCTATATCAACAGGTTAGGAAGAAGAACTGCAAAATAAACCCACCCAAACTAAGTAGAAGGAATGAAATATTAGAGAAAAAAAAATGAAATAGAGAGAAATAAAGGGGCATCTGGCTGGCTCTGTCAGTAGGACATGCAACTCTTGATCTTAGGGTTGTGAGTTCAAGTCCCACACTGGGGGTAGAGTTTACTTAAAAAAAAAAAAGAAAAGAAAAGAAAGACTTTGAGAGACTGTTTGGAGGTTCTAGCAGGGAGCACAGCTACTCATATACCCTTGACCAAAGAATGGTCCTCCTCTACCAGGGAAGTTCATCCTCACCACTCTCAGAGTCAATCCCTATCAAAATGCCATCAACATTTTTCATAGAGCTAAAACAAAAAATCCTAAAATTTGTACAGAATCAGAAAAGACTCCAAATAGCCAAAGCAATCTTGAAAAAGAAAACCAAACCTGGAGGCATCACAATTCCAGACTTCAAGCTGTGTTACAAAGCTGTAATCATCAAGACAGTATGGTACTGGCACAAAAAACAGACACATAAAGCAATGGAACAGAATAGAGAACCCAGAAATGGACCCTCAACTCTATGGTCAACTAATCTTCAACAAAGCAGGAAAGAATATCCAATGGGTAAGAGACAGTCTCTTCAACACATGCTGTTGGGAAAATTGGACAGCAACATGCAGGAGAATGAAACTGGACCACTTTCTTACACCCTATACTAAAATAAACTCAAAATGGATAAAAGATGTAAATGTGAGACAGGAATCCATCAAAATCCTAGAGGGGAACATTGGCAGAAACCTCTTTGACCTTGGCCGCAGCAACTTCTTGCTAGTCATGTCTTCAAAGGCAAGGGAAACAAAAGCAAAAATGAACTATTGGGACTTCATCGAAATAAAAAGCATGTGCACAGCAAAGGAAACAGTCAACAAAACTAAAAGACAACCAACAGAATAGGAGAAGATTTTCAAATGTCTTATCAGATAAAGGGCTAGTATCCAAAATCTATAAAGAACTTAACAAACTCAACACCCAAAAAACAAAAAAATCCAGTCAAGAAATGGGCAGAAGACATTAAGAGACATTTCTCCAAAGAAGACATGTAAATGGCCAACAGACACACAAAAAAATGTTCAACATCACTCGGCTTCAGGGAAATACAAATCAAAACTACAATGAGATACCACCTCACACCAGTCAGATTGGCTAAAATTAACAACTCAGGAAACAACAGATGTTGGTGAGGATGTGGAGAAAGGGAAACTGTCTTACACTGTTGGTGGGAATGCAAACTGGTGTAACCACTCTGGAAGACAGTATGGAGGTTTCTCAAAAAGTTAAAAATAGGGTCATCGGGGTGGTGCAGTTGGTTAAGCATCTCCCTTCGGCTCAGGTAATGATCCCAGGAGCCTGCTTCTCCCTCTGCACCTCCCCTTACTCCTGTGTGCGCTCTCTCTCTCAAAAAATAAATAAAATCTTTTTTTAAAAAGTCAAAAATAGAGCTACCCTATGACCCAGCAATTGCACTATTAGATGTTTACCCAAATGATACAAACAGTGATTTGAAGGGGCACATGCACCCCAATGTTTATAACAGCAATGTCCACAATAGCCATACTATGGAAAGAGCCCACATGTCCACTGACAGATGAAAGGATAAAGAAGATGTAGTGTGTGTGTGTGTGTGTGTATGTGTGTGTGTAATGGATATTATGCATTTCTATATATATTACATATATACAATGTATATATATTATACTATATATATATATATATATATATATATATATATCAATGGAATATTACTCAACCATCAAAGAGAATGAAATCTTGCCATCTGCAATGACATGGATGGAACTAGAGAGTATTATGTAAAGTGAAATAAGTCAATCAGAGAAAGACAAATATCATATGATTTCACTCATAGGTGGAATTTAAGAAACAAAACAGATGAACATAGGGGAAGGGAAGGAAAAATAAGACAAAAACAGAGAGGGAGAGAAACAATAAGAGACTCTTAGGTATAAGAAACAAATGAGTGCTGCTGGAGGGGTGGTGGGTGGGGGGATGGGGTAACTGGGTGTTGGGCATTGAGGAGGGCACTGGATGGAATGAGCATTGGGTGTTGTATGCAACTGATGAATCACTAAATCCTACCTTTGAAACTAATAATACACTGTATGTTAATTAAATTGAATTTAAATTAAAAAATAAATTAAAAAAAGAAATACAAAATAGAGAAGATCAAACATTGGTTCTTTCTAAAGATAAATAAAATTGATAAATTTTTGGTGAGACCGATTAGAGAGAGAGAGATCACACAGCAGGCCTGAGACTTAGAAAGGTCTGCTTACAAAATGAGCCCTTGGTTGGCACCTGGGAACTTGGATTTCATGAGGGTTCCCTTCATTTCAAGAACTGGTTAAGTGGCTCAATATGCAAAAAAAATGTTGCACATGCTGAATATTTCCATTCCTTCTGGGCCTCTGGAATTTTGGTATGAGCCAGAGGGTGTCTACATGAACATCCCCCAATAAAAACCCTGGACACTGAATCTACTGAATCTCCTTGGTAGACAATATTTCACACGTGTTGTCACAGCTCATTTTTGGAAAAAATAAGTGCATCCTGTGTGACTCCACTGGAAGAGGATTCTTGGAAATCTGTGACAGGTGTCCTCTGGAATTCACCCCATGTGTCTTTTTCTTTGCTGATTTTGCTTTATATCCTCCACTGTAATAAATCCATGAATGCAATCCATAAATGCTGAATGCTCTGAGTCCTCCTATTGAATCATGGAATGTCGAGTGGTCTTTAGGACCCCCAACACTGATGACTGATAGGTAGATAGATACATAAAGAAACAACAAATACTTTCAAAATCATATTTATATTCATAGGATAAATGAATATGCATATATAATCATTTTATTTGTTTATTGTCAAAAAAGAAATTTATGTCTTAAATCTTGGTGTGGAAATTAATATAAAAACAGTAATTTTTTATAAAAATGTAATCTTGATCAAGAAAAACTTATTTTTAAACTCAGTATTGGTATTTACTCACCTTTAATAACTTGATTTCTCGCATAGCAATTTTTTTAACCATTTTGTCATCATCACTTTCTAAGAACTTCTTGACGGCCACAATTCTTCCACTATCTCTATTCCTACACTTCATCACCATTCCATAGCTCCCTTCTCCAACCAATCCTAGGTTCTCATATTTTTCCATTTTAATTCAAAACTGGTAGGAGTTCTTCTTGCTGTGGAAAACAAAACATAGTTAATAATGTTGAGTATATTAATTTCCTCCACCTTCCCAGTAAATTAATTCTTCCCCACTTGTTTTCCATATTAGAGCAGTTGCTGTGTTAATGGCTGTTCTGTTCTGACTCATAATTTCTTAATGTTTCCACATCTAAGCTATGTTTTCAAATTATTTCATTTAGACATTTCATAATAGACAAGAATTAAAGCCATTAAATTTAAATTATTATATGTCATGTTAATGAAATTCAATATATTTTTAATTCAGATAAAGCAATACTTGAACTATCATGCAAAATAATTCTAGCTTACTTTAGAAAAACACAAGCCTTTCCACTCAGAGGTGAAAAAGCACAAGTGAGTTTTGTTTTGTTTTGTTTTTTAAGGTTTTACTGTTAAGTAATATCCACACCCAAGTGGGACTCAGACTCACAGCCCTGAGATCAAGTCACTCACCCTACTGACTGGGCCAGCCAGGCACCCCAATGAGTTTGGTTTTTTGAAGATCAAAATTATTTTTTTTACATCAGGTTTAAAAAAGCAAAGTTGAGGGGTGCATAGGTGGCTCAATCGGTTAAGCGACTGACTCTTGGTTTTGGCTCAGGTCATGATCTCATGGGTGGTGGGATCAAACCTGGTCTTGGGGTGCGGGATGCGGGAGGGGGGTCTGCTTAAGGATTCTCTCCCTCTGCCTCTCCCCTCACTAATGCTCTCTCTCTTTGTCTCTCTCTCTCTCAAATAAATAAGTCTTTTAAAAAAGCAAAGTTGAAAATCTTTATGCACTTTCTACTCAGTTGGGAAAAATATTTGTTCACGAAATCATCACTTGCCAAGTTAACACTAAGAAACTTTGATAAACTATTTTTCTATATTTTTCTTACTTACAGTAATTAAATTCCCATATTGAACTTACAAAATAACAACACTGATATCACAGTATATAAGCAAATTGTTTAAAAATTAAATTTTAGTAGTACCAAATACAATATTTCAAAAATCCTTTTAATGATTACTCACTGTAAGTATGGTCATTTGAATTTTGTATGTAGAATTCTTTTACATCTCATTATATGACATTTTTTTGGATAATGGCAATCCCAATAATGACTGATGAAGGATTGGCAATCATTCCACTACATATTTTGGTATAGAAAAAAACTTTTCAGTTCAAATACAGACAGATTTTCATTCACAAGTCTTGGTTGCCATGAAATATAAAAGCTAATAACTCCAAAGTTAAATTTATTTTTTAAATCTGATTTTAAATTAAATTCCGGAAGCAAAGAACAAAAAATATTTCTCCAAATCCCACTATGGTTCTAAAAGTTTTGAAAAAAAAAAAAAACCTTTCAATAACTATATATTCAAATGATGATTTATAGCTGATTTTTTTTAACCTAACAATACAAAAATACTCATTCATAAAACGTGGAAAGAAAAAAAAACCTCCCACGTATTTCATTAATTGTGTCCTTATGGCAATCTAAAACTAATTTACCCAGATTGTAAATTGTGATGTTTTATTTGCTTCCATATTAGTACACTGATAACAAAAACCAAACAAATGCCCTCTTTGTTCTAGTAAACTGTGATAAACCAGTGTGCATACATTTTCATCAGTTTACCTTAATAATTTAGGGCTTTATTTTGGAGATAGATAGATAGATAGATAGATAGATAGATAGATAGATAGATATACATGGAAAACCAGAACACTGACCCAAAGGGGGAAAAGATGAAAATAAATTCCAGTCAACACGAACTCCAATTATTTCATGTTTTACTAACAGCTTTGATAGTAGGTTCTATAAACTGTTTACAGAGCAGTGTCCACAACACTAACTTTCCACATAGTTGACATATTAACTTCCATTTCATATCTACTAACTATTTTTAAATAAAATGTCTGTTTGAAAAAAAATTCTTGGTGTAATTCTACCTCTCCTTTCCTGAACAAAAATAGCTGGACTCTATAACCTGCATCATTTTTAAACATTTTTGCAATTGGTGTCCTCAATATTTGAAAATGCAAAGTGCTGGGGCGCCTGGGTGGCACAGCGGTTAAGCATCTGCCTTCGGCTCAGGGCGTGATCCCGGCGTTATGGGATCGAGCCCCACATCAGGCTCCTCCGCTATGAGCCTGCCTCTTCCTCTCCCACTCCCCCTGCTTGTGTTCCCTCTCTCGCTGGCTGTCTCTATCTCTGTCAAAAAAAAAAAAAAAAAAAAAAATCTTTAAAAAAAAGAAAATGCAAAGTGCTAGGGCGCCTGGGTGGCTCAGTTGTTAAGCATCTGCCTTCGGCTCAGGGCGTGATCCCAGAGTCCTGGGATCGAGCCCCACATCAGGCTCCTCCTCTCCCACTCCCCCTACTTGTGTTCCCTCTCTTGCTGGCTGTCTCTCTCTCTGTCAAATAAATAAATAAAATCTTAAAAAAAAAGAAAAAGAAAATGCAAAGGGAACAAAATTAAGATTTCCTTAAGCATGTATAAGATGTTTCTTATCACAAGTTGGGGCGCCTGGGTGGCACAGCGGTTAAGCGTCTGCCTTCAGCTCAGGGCGTGATCCCGGCATTGTGGGATCGAGCCCCACATCAGGCTCCTCTGCTAGGAGCCTGCTTCTTCCTCTCCCACTCCCCCTGCTTGTGTTCCCTCTCTCACTGGCTGTCTCTATCTCTGTCAAATAAATAAATAAAATCTTAAAAAAAAAAAAAAGCATATCACAAGCTAACATTAAGCAAGTTGGCTACTCCAAGTTTATTCTGGAAACCAACCACACATGTAGTCCCAGCCCATTGAACACACCTGCTTTTTCAAGTGGCACTGCCCACAAATACCTTAGAAGTATCACAGCTTAAAAAGCCTCTGGTTTCCTGAAACAGTTACTCATAAACTACAATTTTTCACGCCTTCTACTCCTGTGTGTAAAGGTAATACAAGCTAAAAGGATGCCTGGCCAATTGGCAATGCGGTATTTCTGGACATGTGCCATGTAAACATTTGGTTCTAATACCAACAATCAGATAATAAAAATAATGCTAATTTTTTATTTTATTAAAGACAAGCAGATTGAAATCTATCACAGGTCACAGAACGAGATAATAGAAGCGTTTTAAAGTATTACACTTACTGTTTCTTTAAAATCCTTTCATATGGAAAGACCCAAAGGTTTTCAACTTGGAAACAAATTTGAGGTGAAATGCATCTCGCTCGCAGGTCTAAAAGATGCTGACTAGCAAACTAGCAGTTCCGAAGCTGGTCTGATTTCGTCTGTGGACACAGTCACTGGTCCGGGGCGAATCAGGCAGGGAGGCAGATTGGCCTCGGCCTGCCGCAGGCTCACACGCAGGAGGACCGCGGGCCGCATGCTGCCGTCGTCAAGGCAACGACCTCACTCCGGCCCAACCATAGGCACGGTCTCCAGAGAGAGATACAGCCCAGGTCAGAATGCGTCCACGGCAGGCACCAACACGCCTGTTAAGGCCGAGGCCCGTAAAGAAATTAGTTGGGTGGGAGGGCACCGTCTCCCAGCTCTCAGGGTGCCCAGTCCCTGGAGTCTGTGAACCTGCGTGGCTCCAGCAAGCCCTGGGCGAAGGCGTTGGCCACCCAGCTGCAAGGGGGCGGGTTCTCACCCACCCGGGCCCGCCCTGAGTGCGCCAAGCCTCCCGTGTCCTGATTGGCTGGGCCCTGTCGTCACGAGCTACGATTGGCTCAGCGCCAACCACCCCGCCCCTTCACCTGGGGCTTGGCCGGGGTTCGGTTCACTGATGCGCAGACGGCAGCGTCCACTTACACTTCAATTCTTAAGTAGAGAGGCACCTTTCTGCTTTTGCCAGGAGACCTCTCCTCGCAACTGAGGGCAAGAGGCGAGTCCGGTGCTCACAGAGAGAATAAAAGGGGTGGTGGTTTTGTGGGATTGGGAGAAAACAGAAGGGGGAGACAGGCACAGAGGGCGATGAAGCGTTCCTCACAGCTTCCCTGCTGGGGCGGTGAGTGGGACCGGCTCCGGGCGCTCTCACCCGGGAAGGTTCCGACGCTTCCTTTCCGGTCGGGGCAGTGGGGCCAGGCCGGGCCAGGTAGGTGATGAGGGTGACAGCCTCGGAGGTGATGATTAGTAGGTGAGGCAAGGTGAAAATAAGTAGGTGACAACACACGTGACGTTAGGAGGGACCTCGAGGAGGACAGCCTGGGCACTGAAAGCGAGGGACACACTTTGAGGAGATAATGAAAGAGGGAGAAAGACCATGAATGAAACAAGGCCTAGGGCGTCCCCGGAACTAGAAGAGATGTGTGCAATACGGGCGTGTGGCAGCCAAATAGGGTGCACTTGGGGGTGAGATAGATTCAAGGCACAGACCATGCCTTAAGGCTAGATCCGTGACTAGGGAAGACTGGTAGGTCAGAATGACGCACAGGCTTGAGTCACACAAGAAACATGGTTTTCCTCATCTTCAAGTAGGTTGGGGTTTAGGCCATACCCCTCCAATGAGAGGCTTTAAGCATTCAGTTATTTTCATATTATATCATGAAGACTACGGGAGGCTGGCTGGCTCAGTTCGTGTAGCATGTAACTTGATCTCAGGTGGGTCGTGAGTCCAGCCCCTCGATGGGTGTGGAGATCATATAAATCTTTATTAAAAGAAATCATGAAGACTAAACGTTTTACAATCATGTTTGGTCTCTAGAACACCTTGATCCAATTAAGAGAATGTCCTGGAACAGCAGATATTTATAACCATAGTCAATATTAAGGTATGAATTCCTTCTTGTATACCAAGAAATAAATATTGATTTATAAATCATCTTTTGTGATCTTGGTTAGCATGAATTAATCTTCCAGTGCTTGATCACCTTGGTCAAGCTGCTTAAAATCTAGTTCCTGAACCTAAAATCATGAGTAGACCTAGGACCTGGGCATGAAAAGAATACAATTTCTTTGGTCAGTCCTGGCTGTGACCAAGTTGGAAGGAGTCATGCCCCATTTTGTTACCTCTATTGGCTATAACAATCTGATGAATTTTTTATATGAATTCAGGAGACCCCCTTTTATAAAGTGGCAAATCCCTGTTTGTTAGGACTGAAGCTTGAGAACAAGAATACAAAAATATTTTACTTTTCCAACCTTACAAATATATTCAACAACATAAATATTAAAGGCCCCTGCAGGCAAGAGGCCCTGAAGCTTAAATAACCTATTTATATCCCACAGGGAACCAAAAGGATAAAGACTAAAAGTACTAGATTTGGTGAATAAACAATACTTGAGAAAACAGTTTCAAAAAGAACTGAGTTTGAAAGCCAACTGTGAAGGAGACATAGGGTGTTCAACAGTTATACATCCTGGGTAAAGCTATCTACAGATTTGCTGAAGAGGAGGTAGCATTAGGTAGAAGCAGGATTAGGTTATTGCTTATTTTTCTTTTTCAACTGGGAAATCTTTGGAGGGAAAAAGAGTAGAGAGAAGCTTTAAAGAGGCAAGAAAAGGAATAATGAAAAGCCCAGGACAGGTCTGAGAAGGTCTTAGCCTTGAAGAGGCTTAGAGAAAAAAGGAAAACCTCAGAAAAGTATAGGACAGACACATTAGCTGGCCTAGATTTTCTCAGTAAAAGAACATTTTTGCTGAAAAAGATAACGGTGAGATTGAGGCTCAAGGATCCGAGTGTTGGAGGGGTACCTAGCTCGCTCAGTCAGAAGAGCATGCGACTCTTGGGGCACCTGGGTGGCACAGTCGTTAGGCGTCTGCTTTCAGCTCAGGGCGTGATCCCAGCATTCTGGGATCGAGCCCCATATCAGGCTTCTCCGCTAGGATCCTGCTTCGTCCTCTCCCACTCCCCCTGCTTGTGTTCCCTCTCTCACTGGCTGTCTCTGTCAAATAAATAAATAAAATCTTAAAAAAAAAAAAAGCATGCAACTCTTGATCATGATCATACATCTATACTATACTATATCATAACAGTGTGAACCTGGAAATCCATTCCTCAAATGTTAAAAATATGCATGGATTTGCACTGGTAACATGCCTCTTACAAAAACTCTCCCTTGACGTTCCAACTCCCTCTAGCCTCTACCGCATTCCTCCGAATCTTTATAACAAAACTACAGAAGTTTATTCATTTCTTCCTAGTTCTCTCTTGGGCTTTCATCCTTATCATGTCACTGAAATAGCTTTTCCCAAAAGTCACTATGACCTCTATCCTGCCAAGGTCATCTGTGCCAGAGATTACTAACTACTCACTAAGCTGGTTCCTTTTTCCTGTATGTATGGCTTGTTTATTTTCTGCAATCTCCATTGAGGTTGGGGTCATGTGACTTAATTCAAGCCAATGGAACATATCTACCATTCCCAGTCCTGGCACATAAAAATCTCCACACAAGATCCTCCGTATTCCTTTTCTCTTTCACCTGGCTATAATGAAGATGACTACAGCATGATCTTGAAGCCACACATTAAAATTGGTAGAGCCTTCATTCAACTGTGTTCCTAAATGACTAAGTGGGGGAGGGCCAGACCACTGGCCTGTTCACTACCGCTCCATTTTTTATGAGGTAAAAAACTATTGTTTGTGCCATTAGACATTTTGGGGTCTATTTATTATAGCAGATAGCCCCGCTTAATTAATTCACTACCTTATTTGACCTCTCAGCAGCATTTGACACAACTATTCTTTCCTTTTGAGATAAACTCTTGAAACTTAGCTTTCCATGACACCTGTGTTGCTGTGTTTTGTCTCCCTCAGCTTCCTTTGTAGGCTTCCTGTACTAGAACCCTGAATTTTAAGAGTATCTGAGGGCTCAATCCTCAGCCTCTTCTCTTCTGTACACTTACTTCCTAGGTGATCTCTCATCTCATCCAACAACTGCAAAGACCTATACTGGCCACTCATAGCACTAAGCTCTTCTCAGAGAATTCCAAAATCAAACCACCTGACATTTCTTCCTGGCTATCCAATTGTCATATGAAACTTAACACTGCTAAAAGAGAACTGTTGATTTTTCCCTCCACAATCTACTCTTGCTCATTCGATATCTCAATAGAGTACAGCTTTCCACCCAAGTTCCATAAAAATCCCAGGGACCATCCTTGAACATTCTTTTCCTCACATTCAAAATCTAATCCATAATTAAGTCTTCTAGGTTCTATCTCCACAATATATCTTATTAGCTATTTATCACCATCTTCACAACTGCAACCCTAATCAAAGCCACCATCACCATCACCATCACCTGGTACCCCTTCCTGACAGGTTCCACACTAATTCAGAGCACATCACCTCCCTGTTGAGATCCCTACAATCCCAGTACGAGGGTAAAATCCAAACTACAAGGCCACCCACAATTTAGCTCTTATCTCTTAATATCTGCTGTTATGGCCCCACTGGCTTTATTGCCCTCGAACATACCAATCTTCCAAACACAGAGCCTGTGCCTTTGTTCTTCATTCTATTTGGAATGTCTCCTACCAGATCTTATCATGGCTGCCTTCTCTTAGTTTGGATCTCAAATGTACCTCTTCAGAGAGGGCTTTCATCACCACCCTCGGTAATGATTACACAACAGCCCATTTCTTGTCACTATTACATTCTCCACTAGTTTTGCCCTCTGTTAGCCATGTGATCTTCGAAAAGTAACTAAACCCTGTGCCTGAATTAACTCTTCTGTAAAATAAACTGTACTCTTCCTTATAGGATTACTGTCATATTGTGCCCAGGACTTACCGGGACTGAAATTACTTATTCAGCACCCAAGATGATTTCTGGCACATACTAAGACTCTGATAAATATTTAGACTGCTGTGTAAATCCTTCTCACTTCTGTCACACATTTGTTATTTAAGTGCCTGCTTTGAAACATCACTCTAAGTCATTTCTGGTAAGTCATCATGCATTGAAAGGTCTCTCACGTCTATTTTCTAAGTTGCTAACCTCATCACCAATATGCAAGAATTTTTTTTACCTCTACAAGCTTCAGTTCACCTCTTTAAAAACAAAAAAATTTAAACTTAATAGGGTTATCAGATTAAAAAATATATGTAAAATGATGGGCCCTCAGAAATTATTCCTTTTTATCAGCTCAAAGACCTGGAGTATTTGACAGCTATTTGATTTCTCAATGGCTTTTTTTTCCCCCAAAGTAAACTCTACCCCTAACGTGGGGCTCAAACTCAAGATCCAGAGTTCAAGAGTCACATGCTCTACTAAGCCAGTCAGGCACCCCTGCCGCTATTTGACTTCTGTTCCCATTCTCTACTCTGCCTCATTACTTAATGCTGTGCTTCCTGAATGTAGTTCCTGATTAAGGGAGCCTTAATTTTAGGATCCATCTAATGCTGGAGGCTGTGATTTTACAATTTGCTAAAATAACCCCAGGATAAAAATGCACTGCATTCAAAGTTTAAATTTCTGGTATTTCAAACTCATTTTCTAAAATTAAATAAATCATCCTTTAAAGCAGATTGACACTTTTGGCTAATGCAGTATTTCAAATCATGTCATACCAGTACGACTGCATATCCTTTCTGAGCTTCAGTCTCCTTGGCTGTGAAATAGATAACGACTTACCTTGCCTAAATATTAAATCAGATGTAAAGCTACCAGAAGTATGACTCAGTTTATCTTCAAATTATATAGAAAACTCATTTTAGAGATAAAAATGGGGTGTAAAGATATTTTACTGGTTACACTATTTTAAAGTGGAAGCATCTGCTTTTCATTGATATCTTCATGCTATCCAGAACTCGTCATCGTCAATTCCTTTTATCAAACACCTCCTAAATTCAGGTGCCAAAAAATAAGCTAAATCTATTTCCTTCCCTCAGATGTTTAAGTCTTGAATTACAACAGCTTTTTAGTTTTCCTGCTTCCATTCTTGTCCTCTTACCATGTTTTTTAAAAGATTTTAATTATTTATTTGAGAGATAGAGTAACAGCACGGGGGAGGGAGGGGAAAAGAGGGAGAAGCAGGCTCCCTGACTTGATCCCAGGACCCTGAGATCATGACCTGAGCCAAAGGCAGACGCTCAACCGACTGAACCACCCAGGCGCCCCACCTACCATGTATTCTTGACCTGGCATTAGTCTATCACTTCCATGTTTAACATTTTTCATGGCTTCCTGTAGCAATTAGAAAAATTCCATACCCTGGTTGAGGTGATCTAATCCCCTTATGTCTCCTACCCCACCTCTTACCATTCTGCCACCTCTTGACCCGACTTCACCAATCCCAGCGTCTTCTCCCTGCTTTTCCAATTTTACAGGCTTTACATTAGCTGGTTCCTCTGGCTGGAGTGCTGGAATGGGAGAACGGGGAACACCATCCTAAAGTTGCCACATGGTGGCTGTGTATTATCTTAATGCTTTGCACAGCATTTACAACTACATTTCTCCATTATCAATAGGGGAGACCAATGGACTTCTCTTATTCACTCACATAACTTCAAAATCAAGAACAGTGTCTGGCACACAGAGGTGGCTCAATCTACACTTTATCAAGCATTAAATGGTTTGTCATTAAAACAATCGTCTAATAGTATATAGGAAAACACATACACTCATGCCAAGGTAATTACAGGGACCATCTACAGATTAGACTACGGGAGTTCATTCTTTTGGATTATCTGTACTTTCTATAATATGCACAGCCATGTTATTAATTGCAGTAAATATACATAAAATTGACTTCATATACTGAAATGAAATAAAAAGGCACAAGCCAAAATTTTACACAATCCTAGACAGCCTGATCTTTTCAGGTCCAGTTTCGCATCAAAATCCAAGAGGGTTTCACTAGCACTCCTGCCTCCTCACCCAAAAAGCCTGTTTTCCCTTGTGTTCCACATACCATTTTATTTCTCCAATTATGCAAGTGAGAAACTTAGAATTCTTTTGATACCACCCTTTCCTTCACCAAGCCCGTCTCTCAAATTCTTTAGACTTCTAACACCAGTACTCTAGCACACTTCAGTACTACCTAGTACCACCAATCCAGCATCGCAGCTCTTGACTGATTTACTGGCAGTATCCATTTACCTGATTGACTCAATTAATCACAGAACTCCTTCAATTTGTTTACTACGTAGCTAGAGATGTTTCAAAATAGAATTACCTGCCCCCACTTGTTAAAATTTTCCATTTCCCATTGCTCTTGGGATTAAGACCAACCTCCTTAAGGCTAGCAAGGCCCTTTATGGTCTGCTCCCTAGCCACCTTCCTAAATATGCACCCACGTACTTCTTACAGCCTGAAAGGTGGATAGGAGGGAACCAGAGGAAATTTTGAGAACAGATGAGACTTCAGATATTTCTAGGTTAAACAGGTCAGAAAAATGGGATGTTCATTATTAGAGAGCCAAGCATGCATAAATCACTTAGAGAAAATACATTGTTTTGGACTTCTGAACTTGGAATTTTCTAGGACTTAAAAGAGGTCCGTGGCAGGAAGGATTAAAAAACAGTGGGGGGCACCCAGGTGGCTCAGGTGGTTGAGAGTCTGACTCTTGATTTCGGCTCAGGTCATGATCTCAGGGTGGTGGGATCAGGCTCCAAGCTCAGCAGGTAATCTGCTTCCTCCTTTTCTTCCTCTGTCCCTCCCTCTGCTACTGCTCTCCCTCCCAAATCATCTTAAAAAACAAAAACAAAACACAAAAAAACGTATTTGGAACACAGGATAGGACGACAGCAAAATGCAAGAGAGTCAAAAATAGTAACAGGTAACAATTGCATTAGACCGGCTACATTGTTTTAGATGCTTCTTAGATTAAGTCACTGAGAATCCTCACCATCACCCACCTTACAAACGAGTAAACCAAACACCAAACATGATCAACCACAGAATGGTGGAGTTGCCATTGAAACCCAGGCTGTTTCTTGACTATTTTACTATATGGAAGCTATTGAATGGACAATATATTGAAGCTAAAGTTGTGCCTGGACTAAATGAAACCAGAGAAAGTCTACCAGGAAAGAGACAGAGGACAGCAGAAGGGATTGGGGGTGGGGTGGTTGGCATGCCTGGAGTTGTGAGGTGATAAGATCAAGTACAGAAAACAAGAGCAGTTAAAAGAATTCTAAGTCACAAAAGTGAAAGAAAGCATTTAAATAGGCAGCCAGCTTTATCAAACTCTTAGAAGAAAAAAAAAAATCTCAGAGATCAAGACAAAGATCAATTAATTTGGCAATAGAAGCATAGTAATCTGTTTGCGAATGTTTAATTCTGAATCTGCATTTATAGCATTTTGCCCAGTATTTGGTAATGCTAAGAACACTTTCCTATTCTGAAGCATGTTAAACATAAAATGTGCATATATACATAAACAGATTCGAAGATTTTAGTCTCTATTTGTCCAAAAAAAAAAAAAAAAAAAACCAAAAAACCTCAGAAACTTCATTTATCATTTGGCTTAATGATGTAAATTATTTTTTAACAATTACTCTCTATATGAACCTACTGAAATCTATCACAATGGGAAATTTCTTTCATGTAATATTGTTCACTTATCCAGTAATTTTAAATAATTTAGAACTCTGGCATCAAACTAACCATAATAGTCTACTACTAAATAACTAGAAAATCTTATGGAACACAGAATAAAAAGGGAAAAAAGGGGTCTTTATTCTTCTCTAGTTAAAATATAAACTATGATGAGCAAGTTGTCCTAATTGAAAGGAAAAATATGAACATCTAGCCACTAAATTTTCTTTCACTTGCCACAGACTACATCACATCGTAACTGAAATGGAGCATCTTTGTGTGGCTGAAATGTTCAAATATTTTGTTTCACCTAAGTTTCCTGAACCAAATGATAATATGCTGCTTCAAATTTGGTTGTTTTCAATACAGTGTAGCATATACATTTTATCCCTTCTAAAAAGATGTTTTTCCCCAGTCACAGGTCAAAGTTATTACATTATAAGTAAAATTGAAAGTGAATTTACTATACACTTATAAAAATCTTAAGTCTTACTTCCTTAGAGTACGGAAATAATGATTATTCTGGCTTCTCTCCAGTACAGACTTGTGAAGACTGATTCAAGGAATCTTCAAAAACAGTGTTATGAATACATCATCAGGAAAAAATCATTTATAACCATCCCTTTTAACAAAAGAAAAGTCTCAAGTTCTAAAATTACATATGCATTAGGACCTCATTTTTCATTTGAAATACATACTTGCAAACGTGACTAAGTAATTATTTTTCCTTTAATATTCTTTTAGAGCTTGACAAATTTGTTACGGTTTCTGAATTGGGTCATGCCTATAACTTCAGATAACCTCAGTCTTCCCATTCCTCTTCTTTCCTTCCGAGACAGGAGGTACAAATCCTTTGGAAACTCAAGTTTTGGTTTTCTTTAAATAAATGTTTGATTTCGATCATTCTCACCTTTCTTAAACTTATTCCCTTATGCTATTCTTTAACTTGTATACCACTTAGCTAAGTCAACTGGGGTACATCTCTAACCATGTTCAAGTCGTACTGAAATGTTTTTAGTTTTTTAGACATCAAATTTCACAAACAAGCAGCAGCTGGTTTTAGAACAATTCCTTATTTTTACTTAGGTTGTATGAAATGCAATTGGGAGAAAATACTTTGGAACACAAACCTACAGATTAAATTAGGGACATAGATAAATGCTGCAGACATCAGTAGTTTATTGTTTGTTTAGTCCAAACACATTCAAAATGGAAACTCAAAGAATACTTTTCCACCTGAAACAATTAAACTAGATTCTACTAGCATATAATGCTTAACACATTACAGCAATAAAGATGGTAATCCATTGTCTTCTATACCTACTAAAGCCAAGATGGTAAAGCCAATTTGGTTGCAATAGTGTCATAAGGATAGAATATTACCATCAAAAAAAAAAAAAAATCAGCAAATAACAGTAATGGTCAATGAATATTTTTACTCTGGTTCACTGAAAAGGGGACAAAATGTTAAAAGTCCACAGTACTGCAGGTGAACAATCACCATGTAAACTTCTCCATGTGATGTTTTAATGTTTTATTCATGGTATGTAAAGACTGAAGCTGAATGGCTCTTTACTCTAATTTTCTATTACACTTAACATCTGTCATTACTTTTGGTGCCAGAACACAGTTTTCATGGTGGCAGGGCAATATTGTAGATTGGAAATTATATATATATTTAAAATGGGAAGGAAAGAAATAAGAGTAGAGGAAAAATATGCTATAAAACAAAACACTGACAATAAACCACTTATTTAAAAGTAGTTTGAATAAAGGCTTCAAAACTCCAAAGTAATTTTCTGGTAAGAACTTCAAGTACTATATATCAGAAAGTGTAAAAGTGTTCAAACAGGAAAAAAATCTTTAAGCCCCCCCCCAGTGGAAACTATGAGAAATCTGTGTCCCCAAAATATATGCAATAGTGCAAGACTTTTCCCCAAACATGGAAGACCTCATTCAAGGGGGAAAAAGGACAGATTTAATTTCACTTATATTGCCCAGTACATGAAAAACAAAATATGTGCATCATTTGCTAGTTTACTAAATAGCAAACAGTTTCATAATTCAGATCCAGTTTGCTACTATGTCAAGTGCATTTTTTGTTTTTACTAAGAATGGAGAAGTCTTCCATGCTAACAAGCAGCTTTAAGTGGTCACACTTAATTTACCTCACTCCTAGCCTGAAACATCAGAAACTGTTATGTACCGAATGCTCCAAGCATAAAATTGGATATCCTTTGCCATACTTGCGGTTTACTGGAACTTGCTATAAAGACAGACAATAATCCAGCAGCTACAAACTTTGCTCACAGAATTGTTTAGAGATTTATGTAAAAATAAAAGATGTCGTCCCAGACTTAAATTCAGAGCCACTCGGGTGCTGACATCAGTTCAAGAATTGTGCAAAATGAATGACAGTTCCCTGCCCCCCAAATAGAAAATGCAAACACTTAGGAGCTGCTGTTCTTTTCTCTGAAAATTGCAGTATCCTCACTTCAGGTTTACTTGCCGTTTATGGAATCTGACTGCTTTTAAAAGGTCATAAAAACTGTACATCAAGTTGATTGACTTTTCCAAGCACCTCTCAAGTGATACGCTTCAACGTTCACATTCATGCTAAGGGAAAAGTCAACAAGAGACTGACTCAAATAACTGACTTCCTCCTTCCCTCTCCCTCCCAAACACACAAGACACCCTCCCACAGAGAACACAAAGTTGTTAACTGAAGAACAAAGTAAATAATATGCTAGTCAATTTTACTGATTTTAAAGATACTGCAATTTTTATACACTTCAATGATTTTTCAACATTTTGCAGCTGTTTGGCTTTGCAGCACAGCAATTCATACACTATACTGTACAAAATTACCAGCAAGACTGGAATGATGTATTAATAGAAGGCACCATCATGCTTATTACATTACCAGAGAACAAAAATACAGTAAAGACGATTTTCACTGTACACAGCTTAAAGAAAGGAAAAAGGGAGGAGTGTGTTGAGCAGCCAGCCATCCCTGTACTGAAGAGGGGCAGGTAGAAAAATCTTAGATATGGAGCTACTAAATCTGGTCTAATATTCAAGACCATAGCATTTGACGTTATGATTTTTGTTATTTAGTTCATAACTAAATGATTCCCTTCTGGAATATACTTGTAGTCTTGTTAAGGTTTATGTGTACACACGCTGGTCACAGCAAGCAGATAAAATGCCCTCATCATTTCACAAACTATTCTCTACTGGAAAAAAAGATGAAAGATCTTTTTCCCCTGTTGCCTCCTGTTGCAGATGTCAACGTTAATGAGTTCAGAGTACCCATTAGTGGATTTTGATGAGTGCATAACAAGTTTCTGTTGGGTTGTATTTTGGGGGGAGCCAAGAAAAAAGGCAAGATTCTCCAATTGCACAAATTGCACTATTTGTGTTTCCAACATTAATAGGCAGAAACAGTAACACTTAAACAAAATGTGCAGCAGAGGATTTTTTTTTTTTTGACTCAAAGGACCTGAATTCAGTTGGGCATGTCCTTTTAAGTTCATTTTGTTGTAGATAGTTTAAGATATGGTCATTTCTCAGTCCTTAATTCTCCAAGTCTAGATTTATAAATTAACAATGTGAATCTTGTTGTGAAATTGGGGAAATAATGTCCACCTCAATTTAACTGATAACCAAAAGATGCTTTTCACATCAAAGAAATGATCAAAAAGGCTGTGTCACATTCCAAAGCCAAAAAAAAATTAACAAGAATGCAAACACGATGAATAATGTACCACTGCCAAGACTTTGCCAACAGTGGAGCTTCAGCGACGCTGTCCTGTGAAGCGGCCTTCCATTTGCCCGGTTCCTCTTCCAGAGCCAAGTTTCTGTGCCATGCCACCTCTCGGAGGAGGTCCTCTTCCATCCCGGTCACGCATCATTCCACCACCCACTATGCCACGTGGACCACCAGGACCTCGATCATTGCGCCTAATATCCCTGCGATCATCACCACCACCTCTGGTTTCTCGCTCTCTTGCAGCTCTTGTTTTTTTCTCTTCCACATTTAAACGTACTTCCCCACGAAACATAATTGGCTTTAAAAGGAGAGAAAAAGATTTACATGGGCAGGTTAGACAGCAATTGTCATGTATTCCCTTATTTACCTAAGTAAGAAAATCCTGACAAAAAACTTCCAGGAAATTTTTAATATGCCATCTATTCCAACCTTCTTCACCACAGCAAATAGTGCAACTTAAAATAATCCACACCTCAAATGGACTGTCATAAGTAATTACTTGTGTGGTAAAAAATTAATAATAAATAAATAATCAAACTTTAAAACTACAAACAAATCTTTATTCTTTGCGTAAATACCATTTCTAGTAAACTATTTTTAGCTTCACCATTAGGAAAAGATCTTCTATGGCTTTAAAATGCACCAAATCAGTAGTACATACAATTGGAATAATAAAGTCTTGAACTATGTACGCCCTTTCAGTCACTTACTTTTGCAATTAAGATTCTCTGAACTGGTTCAGAGTCATCAAAAACCACAAAACCAAAGTTTGGAAGCTTTCCCCCAACACCCTTGGTATTGATGCGAAGTTCCACAACGTTTCCAAAACCTGTGAAAATATATTACACCAAGGGTTAAATATTTTAATAGAATACTTCGCAGCTTTAATTGTTGAAGAGAAGTAATCTACTTGAACCATTTCAAAACAAAAGATACAAGCTGCTACATCCAGTGACAACCAAGGCACATTCACTCATTTGTCATTCACGCAAAGATGCAAACAACTAGCCTGGCTGCTTATTTTGTTACTCTTCTTCATTAGTCCTCTCCAAAGGAAAGTTACCTGCATGGTTTTACAAAAACAATGATATTTTCTATTTCTGACTTATATTTGCCAAAAGAATCCCATCCCCAAATTTAAGGCTGAATCAGCTCTTGCTTCTAACCTCTACAACTAGGTCAGTCAACACTAAGTACAGTCATGGGGAAACATCTAATATAACCTTCTCCTCCCTTCTGATCAATTAAAGTGATTGGTACTTGGGAGACCCACAGTTTGTAGAGAGATAAGCTTTTTAAAAAAGTTCTAATTACATTATGAAAAAAGCTCTATTCCCCCTTGCTTAATGTTCCAATAAAGCAAAATAAACTACTCACTCATGAAGAACTCTTTCAGTTCATTTTCATCAATATCATGTGGCAAGTTACCAACAAAAAGTTGATGACTGTCTGGATAGCGAATTATTCTACGGTTGTCAGATTCATTCTGCTCAATATCTCCTCTGCCTGAGAAAAGGAATAGGATATTAAAGTTTAAAATGTCATATAATAACTAAGCTTAAAGCAATGAATGTACAATAGATATTCCTGTTTTAGTTTAATAAGATAGTGAGCTCCTTGAACAGAGGTGGAAGTGCCTATTATTAGTAGGTTAGTTAGAAAACAACATGACACTAAGTGTAAAGTCAGGGTATTGACTAGATTGCTAAAGTACCTTCTTCTAGATCTACTGATCTGATTATATGAAAGTCCAACATTAGTACAAATGTTCCTCCTTAACACCAAACTCTTGCCATCACCCAGGAACCAAACAAATTTCAGATAGTGAGATATATCTGTTCTAAATATTTGTTTAGTATTTTGAGGTTTGCAAATAAATCTTTGGTTGTATGAAATTATAGCCAAATCAGTAAATTTAATAGTAATATCTCATTTAGATAGCCTGTATACATAACATGCTCAAATTTATATAAAAAATTTATTTGATCCTCCCAATAACACAAAGAACAAAGTGAAGCATATAAGAAAGGCATCACACAAGAAAAGTTTGTGTAATAGCTAAATGGCATGAGAAGCTCATATTTTAAGGGTCTCACCCAAGACCATAAACTCAAGCAGTAGCAAAGCTAGGATAAACCCCAGTTCCCATGACTTCTGGTTTAGTAACACATCACTTTATTTTACTTCTGTGGGAAAAATTACATATGCTATTAATAGATACTATCTCCCACCTCCTCCCAAAAGCAATCTAAACATACTTATAGAATTCAAATAGAGGTGCTACATATATTAGCTAACAATGGAAACAAGTCAAAAATCATGGCAACTTACTTAATACCTAAGACAATCAAAATAAGAAGAATCAGGGTGTGCTTATTGTTTATCTGTGAAGAGATAAGAGTGCTAAGTAAGACAGTAGGTTATTGGCAGCTCGGTTTTGAATTCTTAGAACCAGTGACAATAACCAAATAAAATCTGTCTCAAAATTTTTACACCTTCAAAATACATGTCTCCATGGCATGTCAACTAATCCTCCCCTAAAAGTCAGTTGTTCTGCCCCAGACTGTATTTTAGCAAGTTACTTAAACCTTTAAGAAATTTTGTATTGAAAGGAACTGTATATAAAACACATTATAGTATTTTAAGCATAGTCTTTTCCAACTGTCCAAGTACTAAATGCGAAAGACCACAGAGGTGGCTGACTGACCTGGTCTTGGTCCCCTAGGAGGGAAACCAGGTCGTTCTCTAGGTCGTTGTTCACGCACACGAGGTGGCTGAGACTGAACTTCTGGTTTAGCTTCAACTCTTGGCTAAAATACAAGGGAAAAAACACATTATAAAGAAACTCATTCCATAGGAGACAAAACAACTCAATCAGTTACCAGCAAGTCACCAGCAGACATAACGGTAATTTTAAGTTTAGAATATTTTTAACATAGTGTCCTATGTATGTGAAGAATAAATTTTTATAAAGATATTCTGTACCAATCTAGGACTGTAGAGTAGGTTTGTTTTCCCATTCAAGGATATGTAACTCAAAATAAGCTGCTTTTTACAACCACATTTTTTCAATAAATTTACATCCACATTGAGACAGCATTAAAGGTACTGCTACAAAAATCACAAAAATGCAAGATGAGCCACTCCATGTAAATGCATATGCAAAAGAAACAGCCGTTTTTATTTTAGACAAAATTATGACACGTACTTTCTAATTATCTAGCTGTGCCCTTCAAATGTAAGTGCTTAGCCAATATCTTCTAAACCCTACCCCACAAATAAATCTTAAAACAATGGATAGTTCAAAATACACAATTTAGCTTACTCCAGCAACTAAAAAATCCTACATTTAAGTTAAAATTATATAAACAAGATAGAAACATGTATAAAACACCTCAGAATCAAGGAGTCCTTTAGCTCCCTATTGTTCTTCCTTATGGGAAAGGTAGGCAATTATTTAAGGACTGACCCCAACAATTTTCTTTAACTGCACCCCGGGGCAGGGGCAGGAGCAGGCAGGGAGTAACAGGACATTTTAAGATGACTTCCAAAAATTTCTGCTAACTGCTGAATTACACACATATAATTAACTATTTTAAGACAAAATAACATCTGCATCTGCTATTACCTTTTCCTTAATACAGTGGCATTTTCAAAATTCCCATACTCTTCAGCCATCTATTGCCCAAATATTTATGGTCCAAGGAAGAGACAAAATACACCTTCAAAGAATGCTGAAAACACTCAGCAGGATATGAAGAAAATATCCTCAGAGTCAGAAAACTAGTGATTTCAGCCCTGTCTTTATGTCTGATCATCTCTGAGGACCTCAGTCCAGCCAGTGTCTCAAACTCTTTCATCATTTATATAACTGGAATATCGCAACTTACAAGGACAAATTTTGATATAAAGAATTATGTTTCTTTCAAAAATGACAATTTACTGTAAAGGCTTCACCCACTGTAATCGAAAGGCATCTTAATTTCTATCCTAGCAGTTTTTAACAGATGTCTATCTCTTTCCAAGTTGTGTTTCCATGAACATTTTCCATTTCCCTCAAGATCAAGTTGCTTCCCATGTTCTAGAACTTCACTAGTTAAAAAAAATAATTTTTTAACTCTCTCCAGTTTTTTCAATTATTTATATGTATTTATTCCTCTAAGGACTGTATCTTAATTCATTTCTACAACACCCAAAAACCAAGCACAGTGATGTTAAGTATAGATGTTCAGTAACTCTTGCGTCATTTAAAATTAAATTACATTTTTTAGTTCTTTAACATGTAGGACAATGTTCTATGCCTGACAAGGGATCCTATGTTATAACTCTGAGACCATTGCTATCTGTATTTGGAGTTTACCACTATATGGTAATTTGACCCATATGTGATGTCTAAAAAAGGCAGTCATTTATGAATTTCACTAAGGTGGCCTAAAAGCAACAATTTACTAAGTATGAACATAGAACAGAATTGAAGAACAGATGTGCCCTAACAAAGTTTGATGAAGCTAGTGTGTTTAGAAAATTAATAAAAACAGCAAAGGTACCTTTTAATCTACAAATTTCAGAAAAACCTTAGACTCACTGAATCCAAATGATATCAAAGAACTTAAAAGGTGTCCTCACTGACCTAATTTAAATTTTTTTCAAAACTGATTACCAAAACAAAAATAACTACAAGTAGCGAAACAGAAAAATTCATCATCCTTTAGGGATTTAAAATTAAAAACAAACTCAAATAATTTCCAATGTCTTTCAAATAATTCATATCGCGATTTAGCAACCTGACTTTAAGATATTTGATGATGCCAATGCAAAAAAAAAAAAAAAAAAAAGGACCAAAGATGTAACAATATTCCTTTCAATAACTGATTAACACGTCACCTAAGCCAGCTGCGCATTTATAGTTCTTCAGGCTCAACTTCATGATTAGAACTATTTACTCCAATAAGATAAAATGGCTAACACACCACATACTACACTTTAGAGCCTTACAAATTAATTCCATGCAACCAGAAAGTCTGCTCAGGTGACAAATTCCACAAAAGAAGGTCAAACAGAATATGAAATAAAAATGGAACCATCAAATCAAACCAACGACAACAGGTAAAACCACAGTAAGTTCTTCAACTGAACATATGCTAGTTAAACTAGTCAATTTCCAGACAAACCCTTTTCACCAAGAAATTAACTTACCTACTTCTAAGTTAATTCCTACCAATACACTAAATTAATTCTTTCATTAAACTATGCTAAAAGTGTTAAGGAAATGGATATACTATACCAAAGTAATAAAACTGAAAGACTTATTAAATTGAGTGGAAAAATCATGAATCCATTCTAAATATAGCCTAAAAAGATCAGAAAGGGTTTTTTTTTTTAAGTTTTATTAATTTAAGTGATCTCTACACCCAATGTGGGACTAGAACTCACAACCCCAAGATCAAGAGTTGGATGCTCTACCGACTGAGCCAGCCAGGTGCCCCAGAAAGTTAAGGTTTAAACTGTACATGTTTAAACATGTCTTAGTATAAGGTATGGGTTGGAAAATACAATCTAGTCTCCTACAATTTAAAAAAAAATAACTTCAAAACTAAAAAAAAAAAATTCCCCCTAGGCAAAAGGATAGGATTTAATGTAATTAAGACATGCCTTAAATATAGTACTCCTCTTTGATGTAAATGGAGATACATTCCCCTCCAAAGGGCTAAGAAACCTATAGGTTTACATGAGTCACAAAGGGACTCTGGTGTCTAACTGCATGAATTCAAAGCTCAGCCCTATGCTATTTATACAGCTGTCTGACCTTAGGTTGAGGTACTCTGGGCCTCAATTTACTCATCTGTGAAACAGGAATAGTAACAGTAACCACCCTCACAGAGTGACTGTGGGATTAGAGGAGAATGAATATAAAGTACTTTGAACAATGCCTGGCACATACTAAAGGCATAATAAGCATTAGCTATTTTAACTTTTAACTAGCAGTAAGTTTAAAATAAATGTAGCCAACACTCAGAAGATGAAGCAACAATCCAAAGGATTCCAAATGCAAATCTGATAGGAAATCAAGGATTTTGAAAGAAAATTCAGAAGTCACTCATCAAGTCTTCAGAAGGGGTTGAAAAGCACAACCAATACTTGACAAATTTTCTTCACTAAGAATTCTGGTTTGTGATCTGACATTTTTCAACATTTCCTGAATGTTAACTGAAAAAAAACAGGTATCTTGAGACCATGTATTCTTCTATTATGTAGCTATGTGTACCAACACCATAAAGACTGTCTAATGATTATTACTTTTTTGAAACCTCAAAGTTTCACCGTTTAGAGCATATAAGAGGCGTATACAAATAATTATATATGCACTAACCATTTTAAATGTAAATTTTCTAGTGGAATAAAGTCTGACTCAAAATGTAGAAAAAAGAATTGAATACCTTTTAACTGTACTATAAATTTAATTATAATTTAGTTAATTCTAAACTACACCTAATAAACACATCAGGTAGCCAGTGTCTTATTTTCAATGTTTTTGAAAGCTCTGAAATGGGTAAGATGACAAACAGATGAAAAGCAGAATACTGGAATGATCAGTTAAGTGAACACTACAGTCATAAGTTGGTACAGGCTTCAATTAAACAGAGTGAACCACTTACAGACTGAGAGCTTAGGCAGTGTTATTTTTAAAAGTTTTCTATTTTTTTTTAAAACAGTGATTTTTATAATGCCATACTATTTTGTGTCTTTCCCTAAAATATTTCTGCTAAATAAATTTTAACTTTAAAAGGAATTTTTTTGTTATTTTAAGAAGCCTTTTAAATGACTCACTTTATCTATCAAACCAACTTAATGTGTATTTCACACCCAAACCCCAAATACCACCTATGCAGATGATAGAAATTTGGCATTTAAAGTGGGTGCACTGACATTTAATACAATTTTTTTGTATATTTAATCCATAATTTCTGATTGACTCAATTAAAGAAGTATAGAAAAGATAAGCAATTGGCAATGTAACAAGGATACAATCCGATGTGTTCACAGATTGGTTACCTGTGAGACTGGTGCTTTAACATGGGGTGGAATTCCAGAGGAAGAAACAGTACCACTAGGAGGCAGGTTTTTACTGGTCACTGAAGCCCAGGAGAAAGCCTGCAGGAAATGCAACAAACCTAGACTACTAATCATGGAAAACCACCAACATTCCTACAGGGAAACTTCCAAATATATATTTTCTTTTCATTTCTAAACTATTATTCTATATTGGAGGACTCCTCAAAAAAAAGGCACACACACACATGCCAGTCTATGTGCCAGCTTTCAAAATCTCATTATGCAAGATTATTTGTTTTGTCTGATCTACTAAATAAATCCACAAGCAAAGTTCCTATTTGCTCTAAGGAGATGAGCAATGGCAAACAAAACCACTACCTACACATGCTAGAAAAATAAGAACCTAATAGAACCAATTTCTTTCCCCTTTTGGGGGAAGATAAGGTGTGTGATGGTGTTGAGGGGAAGGACAGGAAAGAAGAGAGTACTCACTGGAAACTTTAACAGACATTCACAAATTGAACAAGGAATCTCCTCTCACTACCCATATATACTTTAACCTTCTACTTTACAGAAAGATAAAAGATGTTTTAGGTAGGCTTAAATGGTACACTATGGGTGTCACTTAATCTTTCCAAGACAGTTTAATTGGTGTAGTAAGAAAATTGCTCCCATTTTAACCAGAAATAACGGGATCTCTTCTTTTAATAGGCCAACTTGTTTAAGTTGGGAAATTTCACGACTCCAGTTGCATCCGTGCATAGAGGACTTACACAGAATGGAAGAGCGACTCTCAGCTTTATACGTGGACTCAAATAATTTCATGTAAAACGAGACTAAACACTGCATACAGATAAGGATTAATCTTAAGTTTCACTCTTAGGGGTATCTGGGGGGAGGAGGATCGTGAATACAAAGACATTTCCTCAGGATTGCAAAAACCCCACAGCTTTCATATACATAAACAAGCATAGTTTACTATATTAAGCCATTTAACATAAAAGAACAAAGGTCATGCTTCATTAGCGGTACCAAATGTGAAAGTGTGCTGTTACAGGCCTAAAAAGTTCCTCTGATCTAACCTTTGGTGGTTCCTGTGGCAGAGAAACAGGTTCAGCAGGAGGAGGAGAAGTAGACTTCTCCTCCAACTCTTCTAAGTTCTTCTCCTCCACTTGTGGCTTTAGTTCTTCAGTCTTTGTTTCAGATTCTGGCTCAGGCTCAGGTTCATGAGAGGATTCTTCCAAAGGCTCCTCTATGCCATTACTATAATAAAATATTTTGTTCATTTTTCAGTATGAGTGAAATGATCAGTTCTAATAAAACAAAATGTAGTACTTCTCTAATGGGCATAACTAGTAATAAGCTGCTTTGAAGCAAAAGTTCAATAAGAACTAGAAGGCAGAAGGGAATAACAGTCTTAAGCAGCATTTCTTTAACCCCGCCATTTTTTTTTTAAAGATTTTATTTATTTGACAGAGACACAGCCAGTGAGAGACGGAACACAGGCGGGGGGAGTGGGAGAGGAAGAAGCAGGCTCCCAGCAGAGGAACCTGATGTGGGGCTCGATCCCAGGACTCCGGGATCATGCCCCGAGCCGAAGGCAGATGCCTAACGACTGAGCCACCCAGGCACACCCTAACCCGACCATTTTTAAATGGAATTACTAGATTACTAAAAATGTTTACTTCAATACTAACTATAAATAACCCCATATTTATAAAAATAAAATAAAATGCTGTGTTGTCCCAACTATTCTGCATTATCAGTAAGTAAACACTGTTTTGGGCAAAACCATGTTCAATTTTTTATGTAAATAAAACAACTCTTTCCAAATTTCTTGCCCTTATATATGATATATATATATATATCAAATACTGGCCTGACAGGTAGCTTTATCAAAAAGTCACTTCTAACAGTAATCCCAGGAACAAAAACTACCTAGCAACTACATTAGAGTCTAGACCAAATTTGGCCTCGCAAACACTATTCTTACGCCACAGGGTGAGCTTCATAGTAACCACTATCAGCATTTTCTTGCACAGGTTCTGGAGATGGTTGCCTTTCTTCTTGCTCCTCTTCTACCTCATCTTCTGATTCTGACAATACAGAACACACATTTCTTTTTTAAGAGACTCAACAAACAATTTCATATGCATATTTTTAATGTTTAAGGAAGTGATATGCTAGTTTTAAAAACTGACCTTTTTCTTACAAGGCACTCAAATGCAGTATTCCCTGTTCTCTTAACAATTGAAAAGCAAGATGAAGTTTGATATTTACTCTGTTTTTATTTTTTTTCAAGATTTTATTTATTTGTCAGAGAGAGAACATGTGCCGGAGTGAGCGAGAGAGTGAGCACAGGCAGGGAGAGTGGCAGGCAGAGGCAGGCTCCCCGCTGAGCAAGGAACCTGATGCTGGACTCCATCCCAGGACCCCAGGATCATGACCCTAGCCACAGGCAGACGCTTAACCAACTGAGCAAGCCAGGCATCCCTTATTTATTTAAATAGGCTCTATGCCCAGTGTGAAGCCCAATGTGGAGCCCAACGCAGGGTTCAAACTCATGACCATGAGATAAGACCTAAGCCAAGATCAAGAGCCAGACACTTAACTGAGCCACGCAGGTGGCCCTATTTTTAAAAATGATCTATTAGCAAGAAAAGGAAAGGACAGGAAATAAATGATATTAAGCCGTAACTCAGTTTCCTATGTCACATCTATTCAATAGTGTGACAATGAAAAGAAAATATAATAAATGAAAGATCAGTAATTATGATATAGCCCAAAAACTGAAGGCCAACAAAGATATATTAAATAGAAAAGAGCTAGCTTTAAACCAGCATAATTCCATTTTTATAAAAATAATTATTGCTAAGGATGGGATCCAACAAAATTCTATATAGGCACCAAACTCTTGGCTATATATAAAGGATGTTACTTTCTATGTCTGATTTTTATATGACGTCATACAATGAACAGCTATTTCTTTTTAACAAAAAGGACAAAAGAGGGTTTGACTCAGGTACAATAGAGGCAAATTTAAGTTTCATACTTCTCGTGTTCTTTAAGAGTACTGATAGAAGCCTATCTTAACCTCACCTTCATCAAGTTCTGGTTCAGAATCACCAAATACTTCATCTTCATAACGAAACATATCATTGTGAACATAAAACTTATTTGGAACAGATCCCTACAGGAAAACAAAATCCAAATATTCCATTAAATACTCATAAATGCGGAACTGCATAAAAAGAACAAATTACACGGCATATGCACTATCTATTTTAACACTATAGAAATACAATGTAGACTAAGTATAATTTTCTAAAATTAAACATGCTATGTTAATATAAAGTATACTATAGAAGATCATTCAAATAGTGGAACTGAGGAATGGGTACTCAATAGAAGAGAACCAAGACTAATTATAATTAACAAATGAAACTGCCATTTTAACACATAACTTACTAAATAAGATACTTTTTATATTTCTATAATCTTAATAAATCTATCGATACATTTGTATCAGCAGACTTTTTACTTCTAAATAAGCAAAGTGAAAAAAATAAAAAAGGCAAAGTATGTACACACAAAGCTCAAATTACAGATGACCCCTGAACACAGGTTTGAACTGCACAAGTCCACTTAACACATTTTTTTCGATATAGTATAGTACGGTAAATGTATTTTATGTAATACCATTTTCCTTTCTCTAGCTTACTTTATTGTACGAATACAATATAGAATTATAGAATACATATAAGCTACAAAACATGTGTTAATCGACTATTTATACTATTAGTATGGCTTCTGGTCAACGATAGGCTATTAGTAAGGTTTTTGAAAAGTCAGAAGCTGTACATGGATTTTCTTTCTTTCTTTCTTTTTTAAAGATTTTATTTATTTATTTGACAGAGAGAGAGACATCCAGCGAGAGAGGGAACACAAGCGGGAGGAGTGGGAGAAGAAGAAGCAGGCTCTCAGCAGAGGAGCCGCTATGGGGCTCGATCCCAGGACCCTGGGATCACACCCTGCGCCGAAGGCAGACGCTTAATGACTGAGCCACCCAGGCGCCCCTGTACGTGGATTTTCTTTCTTTCTTCTTTTTTGTTTTTTTTTAAAGATTGTATTTATTTATTCGACAGAGATAGAGACAGCCAGCGAGAGAGGGAACACAAGCGGGGGGGGGGGGGGCGGGGAGAGGAAGAAGCAGGCTCATAGCGGAGGAGCCTGATGTGGGGCTCGATCCCATAACGCCGGGATCACGCCCTGAGCCGAAGGCAGACGCTTAACCGCTGTGCCACCCAGGCGCCCCTGTACATGGATTTTCAACTGCACAGGAGGAAGTTCGGTGCTCCAAATCCCTGCGCTGCTCAAGGGTCAAATGTTCATCAATGGGTTCAATACCAATTTCTCAAGTTTAGCCACATGCATATCTACACCTGTAAGAAGAAACTCTGGACACTTCAAGCAACTAATAACCACCAAATAAAATCATATAAATGAAACGTAAGTGAAATGAAAACTTACTTCAGGAGCCAGAACAAAGGTTTGCATAAACTTCCTCTCTGGCTGTCCACTATTAGATAGCAAACCCATGACCTGGACAACTACTCCATCACTCAAGGTTGCATGAGCATCCACATGACGAATTTTAGTATGACATTCACTGAAGTTCAGAGATAATACTTTGTGGTGTATATCCTTTAATAGAAGAAAAGAAGGAGGAAATACAAACTGTTGTGATACGTCATTACTTAATACAATAGAGCTTCACTGATTTTCTCACAACTCTAGAATATTAACTACATAATCTTTCTGCCTCATTTGAATCCTTTCCACCAAGATATGCGTTACTCCTAGGTTGATGTTCCTAAACCACCATTTTCAACACGTCACAGCTCGATACAAGAGATCACTATGGCTATCTCATATTAAGCAATAACACGGGCTTTATATAGCTCTCTCCCAATACTATTCTGTATTAAGCTTTTAATCATTCAGACAGACTGTGTTGACTACTCCTTGACCTCACAGCTGATTTTACTTTACTGGGTTTGCTGGTGCCATTTCTTCTACCTCTAATTTCCTTTTGTAGGTAAGGCCAAATTCTGTAATTCAGCATCTAGCTGAAGTCCCATATCTTCTGTAATGTCATAAAGTACATATATTTCTGTGCATTCCTGTAACATAAGGTTTAGTTCATATTTGTATAACCTTTATAGTTCTCAACTGTTTCATGTATAAAATACATCAATGATAGATAATTTCCTATCTTCTCCTTTGTATCCAACCCAGTGTTAACACCGTTTCAAACAAAATGGATATTTATAAGAACTGAAAGCTCATTTAACAACTACTGTAACGTAAAATCCTAGTTACAAGTCATTCAGGAAGAAATCCATAGGCACAAAAAGGCTATTTTCAACTACCTTAACACACAAAAAAAGGAATAAAATCTAAAATGTGTATGAAATTGATACTTACATTTTGGCCATAAACAGCCTCCTGGGGCTTTCCACTAGCATCTACTCCACCATGAACATAGGAAGAATTCCTGCCATAAAACCTATAAAGCCAATGATAATTGATTAACATTCAATTGTCAAGAGAAGCCTAAAGACGCAGTAGAGTTCTGGTATAAAACAGACCCACTTTCATGTCTGGCTTTGTCACTCAATAGTTGTAAAATCCTGATAAAGTCACTTACAGTTCTTAAGTTCTGTTTCCTTGGTTATCAAACACAATAATAGTAACTACTCCATAGGGTTGTTGTAAGGATTAAATGAGTAATGACAGAATTCTGGCCTGGCACACTGAAAATACACTCAAATCACTTGCAATTCTCATCTAATTCCCATCATATCTATTTTTTGAATTGGAAGAATGAGATATTCAAAACACATTCTAAATACTGATGCTGTAGTAATTGACCCAGTTTTCCCCTTTAGATACAAAACTCAGTTCTCTAGATTTGTTTGGGAATCAGATGCTATTTAACATTCTACTCAAAGTTCCAAATGATTACTAATTCCAAAAGCTTAGATTAAAACAAGTTTAGTTAGATTTACAATAATTGAAATAATTCAGAGACCAAATAAGAAAATCTACATTATTTCAGTATTTGATATCTCATTAATATTTCATACTGCTCTTAAGTACATGATAAATTAGCATTTCTCAGGCATTATCTAAAGCAATTAGAATATATTTCTAAATTAAGGTTATCAAACATGCAAAATTAATTTTTTCATAAAGAGAACTCAGCTCCTATTGTTAATGAAACATGTAAGACTTCCTCTATGCCAAGCAATGTTCTCGGTGCATTACATATATTGATTTATTTACCCCTTCCCTAACAACGTCATGAAATAAGCACTATTATGTAAATGAGCAAACTGAGGTTCAGAAGAAATTAACTCTAAGGCCACACACTAATCAAGTGGGGTAGCCAAGACATGAACCCAGACAGTCTAGATCCATAGTTCATGTTTTTAACGACTACCTGTATTTTTAAGTTTACACTATTTTCTCGCACGTACCACTGGCAAACATGTTAACTACCATTTTTCCAGAGGATAACTTGGCTGTTAAGTGTAGGAGAAGCCTTAGAAATAATTATACCTTTGATTAACAATTCTACTTCTAAGAACTTATCTTAAGAAAATAACTAGAAAGGTACACAAAGATGCATATATAAGGATACTGATCACAGTTTAACAAGTGAAAAATTACAAACTGATTTCCATTAAAAGGTAAATTGGTTACATAAGCTACACATAAAACAGAAGCTTACGGGTTTTTTGGGAAATGATGGTGGACAGCCCTATTGTCACTACAAAAAAAACAAAAAACAAAACATGCTAATACCTACATTATATAAAGACTAAATTTCAGACAAGGAAAGGCCCTATAATTCCATTCTCCCCTCCCCACCCCAAACTCCTCTACCTACATTGTCAACAAGAGCATCTTTTATTTCTATAGTTAGAAAAATGTACAGGTATTCACTTTTGGATTTTTTTTTTTTGAGGACGGTATTTGTTATAGAAAAATGTTTTATGGAATAATAGAAGACATACTGCAAAATCTAACTTTAGAGTGCTCAGCATACTTATAAAGAGAACCTAGCTAAAAGAACATAAGTCCTTTTAACAGCTTTCCCCATATGAAGTGGCAATGACTTATCCCTTAACTCATGTGGCTGGTGTGTTCCATAACAAATACTTGCAAAACCTAATCCTTATAAAAGTCTCATTTATCTTTCACCTGCTAAAATACACAGGAAGAACAAAAATTATAAATACTACTCACAATACAAATCAATTTCATTTCAACTTCTGGAAAAAATAAGCTTACAGATGTCCAACTCCTGCCAAAATAGCAAACAAGGCTACTACTGCTGTTTTACCAAGGAATACTATTTTGCAGATCAATCAGAAATTTTCCCAAGTATAATCACTTAGATGATTCATTTTCTAACACTGCTATAAGGAACTTAAAAATCAACTAATGACTGCGATTTCAAATTGCAGACTAGAACCCATTAGTTGGTCAAGTCCAAAGTTTATTTAAATGAAATACAAAATACTGAAGGATGTAATTGTGTACGTTATGTACACAGATATGAATGTGTTCTATATAATAGGATATAATGTGAAGCATTTTTCTACTGTGGATTTCACTTTTTTTTTTTTTTTTAAAGGAGTAAGCTGGGCATGGAGCCCCGTACAAGGCTTTAAATCACAACCCTGAGATCAAGGCCTGAACTGAGATCAAGAGCCGGACGCTTAACTTACTGAACCACCCCAGGCACCCCTGTGGATCTCATTAAAAACTTGCAAAAACGGTTTTAGCCATTAGACAATTAAAATATTGGTTATGATTTGCAAAGAAAGAATCAGAACATGAAATAAGAAAGACAAAATACTATGTAGGCCTATTCAAGAAAACAAAACTAAATAAAAATACTAAATAATCCATTTAGAATTTACCTGTGTAAATATTCTGGAGCTTTATTCAGCAAAGTATAATATTGCCTCACAAACTCCCGCCCTACAAGCAGCGGACTGGGCTTCTCCATAACCATTTCTTTGCTGCACAATGTCAAATGCTAAGGGAGCAAAAACAAGAATGATAACTATTAAAAACTCATCTTTGTAAACTTCCAGGAAGTAAATTTTCTTAGCCATACAAACAGGAATAAAGACAATACATTTATTGAAAAGCAATTTACAACAACAAAATAATAAATTCCCAACAACTACTGGTAACTTCCAATATGTGCAGTTCCTCTTTGTCTCTATTCCTCAATTACCCCCCCACCCCCACATAGTTCTTTGTCTTATTCCGAGAAAGTACCATGCTGCCTCACAGTATGAACAACATAACCAAGTCTTTTCCATGCACAGTACCGCTTTCCTCTGGTGACTATAATCCATGTCCTCCGATTCCGATAGTTTACTTTTGAAAACTAGGCAGAAGGCACAAGTCAGGACCTGGAGATTGGACTTATTATGGGAAAGTACGGACTTGTATTTTCTATTTGCTCTCCTTAGAACTATTTCACTGTGTCAAAATGATAATAATTACCATTAAAAATCAGCAATAACCTGAGTACGCAGAGAATAGTATTTTTTTTACATTTGGTATATGTCCAGTATTTCTTTCCGTTAACTAAGTAATAAGCATCTAACTATATTGCCAGGTGTTCTTTGATAAAGGGGACAGCGTGGTGAACAAGATTAAGACTTTAGCCCTCCAGAAGTTTATAATCGGGTGGAATTTAAGAAACAAAACAAGCAAAAGGGAAAAAAATATGAGAGACAAATCAAGAAACAGACCCTTAAATCCAGAGAACAAACTGATGGTTAAACCAGAGGGGAGGTGGGTGGGGGGATGGGTTAAATAGGTGATCAACACAGGGTGATGTATGGAAGTGCTGAATCTGTATACTGTACACCTGAAACTAATGTAATACTGTATGTTAACTAGAATTAAAATAAAAACTTAAAAGTTCATAATCTGTCATGGATTATAAACAAGCACACAGGAAACAGAATGGGTGAGGTGCTATGATAAAGTACTGCTAAGCTGAAATCTCAAAGGTATGATCAAGAATAACAAATCCACAGTCAAGGCAGGGGGAGGGAGGGTCTATGCTGATGGGGGGGCTTAAAAATAAAAGAAAAACAAATACAAAATACATATAGGAACACAATAATTTAAAGTAAATGAATTATATATGGTTATAGCCCCCAGATCAGTCAAAATTATAACATCAGGAATTGGAAAAGAGGGAGAAGAAAATAGAAAGTTAAATATTATTTGTTTAAATATATATATGTATATAATTTATAATCAAATATCCTTTCTCCTATTACACTTAAAAGTTATGAAAAAATCCACTGTATCTGTATTTACTGGGCAAACTGGGATACAGTTTAAATTCCTGCTTACAAATAAATCTCAATGTAGGTTTCTTTCTTTTCTTTCTTTTTTTTTAGAGAGGGAGGAGGAGGGGTAGAAGGAGAGTGGGAGAGAGAAAGAATCCTAAACAGGCTACACGCCCAGTGCAGAGGACACAGGGTTCAGTCTCAGAACCAGGAGATCATGACCTGGGCCAAAACCAAGAGCCGCACTTAACCGACTGAGTCACCCAGGTGTCCCTAGGTTTCCTTTAAACAAAAAATTCTATAGCCAAAGAAAACCTGCCATAATCATTACAATTGTGATAATGTTTTTAAATAAAAATCAGGAGGCACACTTGGGTGGTTCAGCTGATTGTCTGACTTCAGCCCAGTTTATGATCTCAGGGTCCTGGAATCAAGCCCCAAGTTGGCCTCTGCACTCAGCAGGTCTGCTTGTCCCTCTCCCTCTGCCCCCACCCCCACTTGTGCACGCACGCTCTCTCCCTCTCTCTCAAGTTAAATCTTTAGAAATAGGGGTGCCTGGGTGGCTCAGCTGGTTAAGCATCTGCCTTTGGCTCAGGTCATGATCCTGGGATCCTGGGATCCAGCCCCGCCTTGGGCTCCCTGCTCAATGGGGAGTCTGCTTCTCCCTCTCCCGCTCCTCCTGCTTGTGCTGCTTGTGCTTGCGTGCACTCTCTGTGAAATGAGTAAATAAAATCTTGAAAAAAAAATCTTTATAAATACATAAACCATGGCAGAGCCTACAGGCAAGACTGTAGCTCTATACAATCCCAGTGTTTTCTCTCCTTTTATGACAGTCCTGAAATGGTACAAAACCCCACAAACCTGTTTAAATTTTTAATGCCTCACTTGCTTTCAAAAATAGTTAATTCACTGCTTCCAGTGGCAGGGTCTAGGGATGAGGCAGTAACAAGAAGCCTTTGAAGCAGTTCACGGAGATGAAGAGGAAGCTAAGGCTTTCCAACAGAAACAAAAAGAGAAGCAGCTGGAGGAACTAAAGTGAAGGGTCTGGGGAAGGGTCCCCAGGCCACAGGTGAGAAATCTGGCAGGAAGTAAGCAGTTCCTTGTGTCTCCATTAGGAGATTGCTACCTGATTTCCACTGCTGTTTAAAACATCTGATTCTCTGCCATAACATGTTGCTACCTTTACCTAGAATGAAGTGTTGTGTCAGAGCCTGTTGTACATTAAAGAATAAACTTTGGAAAAGAAGAAAAAAAAAAACCCATACAGTGGGGCTCATCTTCTCTTTACTCCCTCTTACTCAGCCATTGCTACCTTAGCTGTAAGGTCAGAGTAAACCCAGCCTAGAATCCTGCCCATCTGCTCTTCAGTCTTTGTTCTACCTTGAATTCTGTATCACCTACAATTAAACGATCTTTTTTTAAAAAAAGAAAAGAAAAATTTAATTCACAAAGCACAATCAGATAGTGTCACTTCAGGTGCCATTTGTTTCCCCTAAACCTAAAAACTTCCAATAAGGACTAGCAAATCCTAATGCATAAAAGAATTCCCATCTGCTACATTTAAAGTAACAAAGCTAAGCAACACAGTATTTTTATTTTGAATAATGGGGAAGTGTAAAGAACAGACTTATCTAGTAAAATTTTATAAAATAACTAAAATGAAAATTAATACATACTTTAATACTGTAACTGATGCCAAAATAATACTACGATGTGGTAAGATACTAACTTAACCTCCAAATACAATATCTATGTACAAAACAGTTTTGTTCAAATGGTAAATAATAGAAATGCTATTAGGGACTGCTGATGGATTTGGAGATTCTCATGTTTTTCTTCCTTCTCTTCGTATTTCCAGATTTTCTACAATGACACTGTCATCTATCCCAAATCTTCCATCACATTCATGAAGGATACATTTACCTACCATTTTGGTCACATACATATAACCAAAGTAAAAAAAAAAAAAAAAAAAAAAAAAAGACTGAATACATGTATCAATACCAAAGAAAGGTCAGAATACACTTTAGAGTTATTGTAACAAAGTTTGAGAGGCTTTCAAAAGCCCACCATCTACATATACAATCACGAGTATGGTGGTCACATCATCAATACAGATCAGAGACAGGCAAGGTAGACACACAGTGAAGGCAACTTTAACGAGATTATTCAATAAATTATTCAAAGGAGGTAACTTGGAAAGTGAACCTCAAATGGTGGATGAGGTAAGGCAATGCTAATGTGGTAAAAGGCTAAACAAAGAGCTATACAGAGGCTGGGCAGAGTCCATCTTTAGGTGCAGGGAAGGCTTCCACAGGGAATGATAAAACAAAAAGAAGTTACTCATAGGATACTTCTTCCTTATTAACTCTGATTTAAAGTGAGTCAGAATTTAGTGGGCTGGGGGCACCTGGGTGGCTCAGATGGTTAAAGCATCTGCCTTGGGCTCAGGTCATGATCTCTGGGTCCTGGGACTGAGCCCCCAGAGTTGGGGTCCTGGCTCAGCGGGTAATCTGCTTCTCCCCTTCCTCTGCTCATGTTCTCTCTCTCCCTGTCTCAAATGAATAAATTTCAAAAATCTTAAAAAAAAAAAAAGAATTTAGTGGGCTAAATATAACTGGTGGAAATTAACCACATCAACATCAACCCGAAATATATTAGAGACAAAAGGGAAAAAAGTAACCTGACTTACCTATTTTTCAAGACACACTAATTTATTTGTTCTACACAAACTGCCATCTTGCCCATCTTCCCTAGAGTAGGAAAATTAACAGTGCAATACATAAGGAATGCATCAAAGAAACATTAAGATTAAATTATAAATGAACCACCAACAGGTAGTCTGGGTAGCTGTAGGAAGTTAAGACTTGGAAAACTGAGTAATACAAAGCTTGCATTTATAATTCATACACAGCCAATATAGACAAGAATTTGGTCAAGGGGAAAAACAAAAGAGCCAAATTATACATTCAGAATAAATGTGATTACAAGAACAATTGTGCTGTTTTTATTATTCACAGCAAAGTACCCAACTCTTAGGTAAGCAATTTCTGGGATTTGGGTCCTTTCATTTCTTTTTTAAATTCCTTCTTTAAATTTTTTTTAGATTTTATTTATTTGAGAGAGAGAGAGACAGAGTGAGAGAGCTGGAGGAGAGGGAGAGGCAGATGGAAAACCAGGCTCCCTGCTCAGCGGGGAGCCGGACACAGGGCTGGATACCCAGACTTCGGGATCACCACCTGAGCTGAAGGCAGATGCCTGAATAAGCCACCTAGACGCCCCTAAAAAAATTTTAATTTTTAAAAATTAGAACAATTTTTAAAAAAGATTTTATTTGAGAGAGAGAGACAGTGAGAGAGAGCATGAGAGAGGGGGAGGGGCAGAGGGAGAGGGAGAAGCAGGCTCCCAGCTGAGCAGGGAGCCCAATGCCCAATCCCAGGATCCTGGGATCATGACCTCAGCTGAAGGCAGAGGCTTAACCAACTGAGCCACCCAGGTACCCCCCATTTCTTTTTAAAAAGTTATTAAAAAAAAAAAAACAAAACACAACACACTGAACATGGGACAGAAAAAGCTTTTAACTATCTAAGGCCATGAAAAAGCTATGACCTTTTTGGATCTTAATTTTCTAAGTTACAAACTGAGATACGATCTCTGGTCAAACCCACAAAACTATACGATTCAACAAAGACAGCCAAGATTAAAGGATACTTATGTACAAAAAGAATCTTCTTCAGTTGGTTGTTAGCTCTAGCACCTTTAAAGATAAGAGCAATTATCATCTAACATCTTTTTAGATAAAGTAAAACTGCATGTATTAAACCCCATTTTTCCCATGAACACGTGAAAATGTGGAGATTTCTGCCACACTGGGATCCATACTGTAAAATTTCCTTGTTAAGTAAAAACAATTGGTCCTTTTTATTCATCCAGATGCCAACATGATTATATCTGGTTTCCCTCACTACTTAGAGCCTTAACTATTTCAGAGATCATCATTCTACTTTTCACCTTTATCTCACTTAAAATCCCCATATATTGTGTATCATCAACATTCTTTTATTCATTCTTGTTTCTTAAAATGATTCCTCTTCATTTGCCTAGACTAATTCCTGAAGCATATCTACTCCAGCTCTCATGGGAAATTGCTATCAATTGCCACTATCTTTTCTTAATCTCTTAATACCATCGAGAGGGAAGTGGAGGAAAGAAAAGTAACACATATATACACAAGAAAAAAAAAGAAGTCACATTGGGCTTCATCCTATAATATACTTCAATTTCTTCAATTTCAAAATAACTTAAAAAAAAAAAAAACCTATTATCAACCAAAGGAATTTTTGGTTCCTTCCTAGGCTAAAACTTCAGCTTTTAGTTAAGTACTTAGGTTTTTTGCTTACTTTCTCGTTAAAAGTAAGTTTGGTGAATCACAAACTAGTATAATGAAGCTGCCCACAAAGCAAAGAATCTCAGGCTACAACATAGATGTAATGTCTAAAATGAGCTGATAGGGGCGCCTGGGTGGCACAGCGGTTGGGCGTCTGCCTTCGGCTCAGGGCGTGATCCCGGCGTTATGGGATCGAGCCCCATATCAGGCTCCTCCGCTATGAGCCTGCTTCTTCCTCTCCCATTCCCCCTGCTTGTGTTCCCTCTCTCGCTGGCTGTCTCTATCTCTGTCAAATAAATAAATAAAATCTTTAAAAAAAAAATAAATAAAAATAAAATAAAATAAAATGAGCTGATAATTCTACTTTGTAAAAGTTAACTACTGGTTGAACAGTAAATGGAAATTTCAGGAAGGTAGATCAATATAATGCAAGAATAACCAGAATAGAGCTACTTCATAAATAGACAGTCATTGCTGGATTTATTCCAGAGACTAACTGAACAATTTAGAGGAAATATAGTAAAATAATCTATGTCTAACAACATTAGATTAGGTTGTTCCAACACTAGGATTCTAAAAGTCTATTAAACAAGAACTAAAACCTTTGATTCCTACTCCAATACTCATTCCATACCTTCCTATCTGTAACAACTGAAATCCTATGCATTCTTTAGGACCAGATATTGTATCCCTGAAAATCATTCCTGATTCTTCTATAAACTATAACTGTCTTTCCTCTGAATTCTCAAAGTACTTGAGTCTTTATCATGGCACTTTCTTAATCATATAGTTCCCTAAATTACTAACTGTGCATTAATCTTCCTCAACTCTCCTCTCAAATATAATCTGAGCTCTCCCTTAAATATAATTCTCTGGAAAGTCACGTGTTTTTTTTTTTTTTTTTGATGGCACTACTTTATTTCCCTCTTAAAAAACCAACTGCAACCAAATGAAGTGAACATAACCTCAAGATTTTATCATCTTCGTAATATAACAAAATATGAAGCCTAGAACTGGATCACTTGGCCCTTTCTCTTATCTCCTCCCAGTTCAAAATGCTTGCATCTCTTAATAGCCAGCATTCTCTTAGTCTGCAATTGGGCTCAACACATTCAAGCCTCAGCACAATCTTCTTTGTAGTTTTAGCCTTTTTCCAGAAAATTGGCTTAATCTGCCCACCACAACCATGCTGCTTCCTGTCATAACACTGCTTTCCCTTGGCATAAAGAGAATCTTTGCCTTTCTTGTACTGTGTCACTTCGTGGGGCTGGTGCTTGCCTCACTTCTTGCAGAAAGTCCGGCGGGTTTTAGGAACGTTCACCATGTTTGAGAGAACACTATCTGCATGGGAAGCTGGAAAGTCACAATTCTTAAAAACCCACCGACCTCTCCTCAGTCTTCCACTTGTCTGCATCAGCATCACTGATAACCTCCTCCCAATGCTTCTACTAGTGTTCTACGTAAGGCAACTTTCCTTCTCATCAAAATGCAGAAGTTCTCAAAGTTCTGTCTTCTAACCTGGAAATTTCAGAGAGTCTAATGGCTTTAGCTCTCATATCTACCTAAATGTAAATCTAGTCTCTACCATGAGCTCAAATTTTACATTTTAACCCCATGCCGAATACCCACACATGCCCTCATAGGTTATATGCATCTCTCAGAATGTTTTCCTTATTTCTGTTAATGATGCCACCATCTTCTTGGCTAGAATGATCAATCCTAAGTGACTTTCCTTCTTTAAGCTCCAAACTGTGAAATCCTGACAACTCAAAAGTTTCTCAGATTTTGTCCCATTCTTTCCACTTCCACTGAATTTACACTCTACATCTTCCTCAAATCTTCCAAACTTCTTTATCACGTTCAGCATACATTAAATACAGTAAAATTCAAACACCTGCATTTAACTTGAAGTGTAAGGTACTTCACAGAAATCCATGACATTCATGGTCCTGACAAACTTTCCAAATTTATCTCCCATCACACTTTTCACCTCAATAACAAATTCTGTGTTTGAAGAGCAGTATGCCACTCACCATCATTCCCCGAACCTGCAATTTTCATTCTTTAGGCCACTGTCTTATTTCATTCAACCTAAGATGGGTGAATAGTAGGGAAAACACAAATTCTTCCAACATTTAATGAATGTCTACTATATATGTATCAAAAACTATGTAAGGAAAAACAATGGTGAACATGAAAGACATGATCTGCTGCTCCAAAGAAATTTAAAGTCCAGTGGGAGACAAAATTCCTAAACACAATTATGTGATAAATGCTACAGCCCTATCACAAAGAATATACCATTTGAAAACTGGAACAGGCGTAGAAATTGGACATGAAGAAAATGAGGAAGTATCTCAAGCCAAAGCTAAGAGAAAATTTTTAGGGGATGACTATCTCCTCAAAACCTTATGCCACCAAATCCTTCCCCTATTCATTCTTCAAAAACCTGCCCAAAATCTCATTCCAGTTGTACCTCTGGCTTTCCTAACTAGGGTCCACCAGAAAGGATCAACCGTTTCTTCCTCTTAGTATCATAGATCTCTTCTTTAGCTCTAACTTTTGCACGTAATCCTAATAATATATGTAAATGAGCACAGACACATCCCTCTCCTATTTGGAAGACTCCTCTATGCTAATGCTAAGCATAAGCCTGGCAGCATTATGCTTCCAGATGCTCAAGAGACATAATCTTCGTAGCATCCGCCATTGCTGTGCACATAACAGGATTAAAAAATCTGTTGAACAATTCTGATACGAAAGCCCTAAGAGAAGCAACAACTAAAATACAAAGATATCTCAGTAGTTAATGAATAAAACTATGGAGGAATGTTAATGAATAGATTAAATACATTAAGCACACAATTTCAAGCTATCTTTAAAGTCAATCACTGGGACGGCACCTGGGTGGCTGATGGGTTAGGCATCTGCCTTTGGCTCAGGTCATGATCTTCGGGTCCTGGGATGGAGCCCCAGGTCAGGCTCCCAGCTCAGCTGGGAGTCTGCTTCTCCCTCTCCCTCTGCCTGTGCTCTCTCTCTCTCAAATGAATAAATAAAATCTTAAAAAAAAAAAGTCAATCATCTACACTCCTGTGCTTATTTATATGTAATTGTATATTCGTACAGTCATCTACAAGAATACATACTACTCTTGTAATATGAAGTTAGAGAGTTTTGAGATTAAAGGTCCAAACAAATCAAACACAGCAGTTTTGGCACAAATAATTTTAAGAACTTTTAGAACTTTAAAATCAGAACTTAAAGCTCTGATTTTAGAACTTTAAGAAATTTTAGAAATCCCCCCCAAATTAGCATTACAACAGACCTACACAATATAGTCAATTTCTTTTCAAAGGTACCAAGGTAATTTTATCTTTTCAACAAAAAGATATGGGGACAACCTGACATCCACACATTAAAAAGAAAAGGAAGTCTGACTCATACTTGGCACCCACATACAAAAATTACGTTGAAATGGACCACAGACATAAATGTAAAACCTAAAATTTCTAGAAGAAAACTTTTGTACCCTTACGTTAAGTAAAGATTTTAGATAAAACACAAGAATTAAAAAAAAAAACACCTGCAAGTTGGACCTCCATCAAAATATAAAACCTTTCATTTAAAGTCATCATTTAGAAAATGAAAAGACAAGCCACAGTCTGAAAAAAGTATCTGTATAATAAATATATGATAAAGGACTTGTATCCAGAAAAAAACTACATCTCTCGTAACTTAAAAAAAAAAGCACTACTGAAGGCTAAAAAAGTTGGTATTACATGATTCTACTGATACGACATTCTGTAAAATGCAAAACTATACGATTAAATCAGATCGGGGCGCCTGGGTGGCACAGCGGTTGGGCGTCTGCCTTCGGCTCAGGGCGTGATCCCGGCGTTCTGGGATCAAGCCCCACATCAGGCTCCTCTGCTATGAGCCTGCTTCTCCCTCTCCCACTCCCCCTGCTTGTGTTCCCTCTCTCACTGGCTGTCTCCATCTCTGTCAAATAAATAAATAAATAAAATCTTTAAAAATAAATAAATAAATAAATCAGATCAGAGGCCGGAGGCATAAAGGACTATAAAGGAACAGGAGAGAACTTCTAGGGTGATGGGACTATTTTATATCTTGACCATGGTGGTGGTTTCATGACTGTATGTTGACATGACTTCATGTGTAAAGTCATTAAACCACACATGAAGAGTTGGTAAATTATTCCCCAAATTTTAAATTTAGCAATACAATTATACTTCATTATGTCAATCATTTCATGAACATGTATGCAGAATCCCTTAACGCAATATACAGGAACCATGGTACTCTGCAACTCAGAATATCCAGTTCAAAAAAAGGCAATTTATTCAAAATTGACACCTTTCACTTATAAAATAAACAAAAATGAAAATTATTGGTAACATCCAGTATTGTTCAGGGTGTGGGGAAATGGGGTCTTCCACAATGTTTGTGAAAATATAAACTGTTACAACCTTTTGGCGATGTAATTTTGCAGTTTTAAAAAATTAATTAAAAATGAACGCATAAACCCGTAATTCCACTTCTAAGATACATTACAAAGAACTACACATACAACTGCACAAAGATGTATACTCAAAGTTGTTCAATGCCACAAAAGAAAATCAAGCGGTCTAAATATCCATCAACAGGGAAATGGAAGGCTATAAAATACAAAATTATGCACTCATTTAAAATAGGGGAAAATAAGAAAATCATAAATGTGGACAAGAAATACTGTCCACAAAAGTAATAAGCAAATTGTAGAATAATTTATAAACCCCATCTTTGGAAAAAAACATGATATAAAACGAACAAACACTCATGGGTCCAGGAAAAATAAAAAACGGCTATATACCAATTCTTGTCACCACCGGTAAGACATTAAATACTATTTTAAAATTTTCATTTAATATCTGATAACCTTCTAACAGATACATGTTACTCATTAGAAAACATGGCTCTAGGGTAGGGGTGCCTGGCTGGCTCAGTGGGTAGAGCAAGCAACTCTTAATCTGGGGGTTGTGAGTGTAAGCCCACACAGACGTAGAGATTACTAAAAGAAATAAATAAACTTAAAAAAAAAAAAAAGAAATGAAAACATGACTCTACAATAAAGGCCAAGAGTGTGAGAATTCATTTACCACTACTAGTAAAACAAAAAGGCAATCCCTGACATTAAGCCTACATTAGTGACAATTTATGGTTAAAGTTTAAGTGTGCTTAAATATTACCAACTAATTGAAGATAGCACTGAGGAGGCTGAGATGGGGAAAACAGACTAATACCATGCTGGTATTAAACTGAGCAGTTGCGTACAGAATGAGTAATAACGAAAAGGGTACTGAAAATAAAAAAAAAAAAAAAAAAAAAGAAAAGAAAAAAGAAAAACTTACTGCCTAGGATCCTAGGGTGCACTCTCCAAGGTTCCCAAAAGCTGATTTAAAAAATCTTTGATACGCTTACCTGATAAAATACTATTTTTGGTAACCTGATATTAACAGTCTTAGAAACAAAAATACAATGAACCGAACCCTGACTATAACATAAAACATCAATTCATATGCAGTCATTAAAATACTTGAAAGACAATAAAACCATCGAAGAAAACACTGAACACAGTATAAAATTTATAAGTAAGGTATGATTTCAATAATGTACAGGCTACGCATGCACTTGGGCAAGAAAATGAAATTAATTTTTTAGATCTACTATAACAAAATAGTTTTCAGAGCAGATTACAATGGAAAAGACATGGTAATACAAGCAAAATAATGTCGTATTCCATCAGTTATCTTTAATCTTGGGGATCTCTGAAACGGCATCTCCATTCTCATTAAAGGAATTTCTCCATACAGTGATAAAATGGCTAGATCTACATAAATCATAGACTCCAACTACTACTGTTAACTTCAAACACCTGGCTGCAACCACAATCTATAAGCATCAAAATGCACAATCAAAAATTCACTTTGAGGAACCTGGAGTGTCCTGACCACCATTTATAAAGAGTGATAACTGTAGCATCTTTGGTCAAGTAGTTTGGGGGCAGGGGACGGGACTTTCACTCACTGCAAATTACTGACATGAAATTTCATGCCACATTTTGATGCCATTTCAATGCTTGGAAAAAATAGTCAAAATGAAAATTGCAAAGAAGCTGAGACACTATGCCATCTTATTTAAAAAAAAAATCAGGAAACCAAAAGAAAATTTTTAAATCTACGAAAATATTATTTCAGCACTGTAAAGTTACATGTACTGTATCTTGATTTCTATAAAAAGAATAAGATCTCTAGTAACAGGATGCAGTTCTTTACAAGTAAGAAACCATGTTACCAAAGGCCATGTCTCTGCTAGGACACAGATTATCTCTACTACTGGATACTTAACTCCTTTTCCTCTCTAGAGCCCCTTACTCAGAGCGGGTATCACATTAGTCAAGCCCAGGCCCTTTCTCACTAAGCCACGGACTATTCCCAAACTCAACACATAACCTCATATTAAAACTGGAACTTTCTGCAACTCCAGATCTCTTTACTAATCAAAACAGCAAGGAACCTTTTTAAGATTTTTTTAAACTTTTAAGTAATCCCTAAACCCAAAGTGGGGCTGGAACTCACAACCGTGAGATCAAGAGTCCCGTGTTCTACCAGGCCAGCCAGTCGCCCCCAACAATGAATAGCTCTTTAAAGCAGAAACCTTCAATTTGTTGTGGCAGTCCATTGAATGAAAGTATCACAAACAAGATCTAAGTACCAGTGGTAGAAATAAATAAAAGGTAGTTGTGGATTAAGTAAAGTAAGCCTTTTCTTTTCTCAGACCCTAAAGTAAAGGAAGCAAATTTCAAAGTTCAGAAGCTCTTAAAATTGACCAAGCATTATGAAAAGAAAAAGCTGCACCAGGAAAATAAAAGCACACATTTATATTACCCTTTAAAGTTTAACACGTAACCTACATGTTCCTTCATCTCCTTGAAACAGATAGGATATTTAACTTCATTTAGAGAAAAGGAAACTGATGGTTAGGGAGCCTACGGAAAGGAGTTTACAAGATCCCTCAGTTATAGTCATGAGAGAGGATTTGAAATCAGATCTCCTGTCTCTAGTGATATTTTCATTATACCTGGTTAAGAACCATCACTTTAGAAGAACAGCTATGGAGGCAAGAATATAAAAATCTTCTGAAGTCCAACTGCCAGCTTATTTGATACTGCTGGGAGGAGCGAAAAGGAAAGGGCAGTAACATAATACAACAAAAATCCAAGAGTCATCCAAAATATCTGCAATGATGTACTAAAATAAGGTAAACTATCTAGAAGTTAAAAGATATGAATAAACTGAAGATATGAACAGCCATCAAGAAACTGATTCTATTGCTTCTGAAGCCAGTCCAGAGTTCTGGGATAAGAACCGATTTGTCCTAGCAGCTCTTAAACAAGCGTCTACCGATGGAGAGTAACTAAGTCATGTTTGTCAATTAAATTCTACTGAATTTAACTTCAGAAGCAACCCTTAAGTTTGTACCTATCAAACCCAGCCTTGAAAAGGGGTCATTCTCCACCTCTGTATCAACACAGTGTAAAACATGGGCAGTATTAAAGTAACCTAAGAAAGAATTAATGTTCGATACTGATAATGGGTAATCAATAGCAATAATTTTGCAGGATAAGAAAACTGTTAAGAATCTTAACACACCATTAGTATTTACAGATTTTCAGCAACTGATATAGAAATTTTCATTTCTGATCTCTCATAAGTAAAATATGGATAAAGAGTATTTCCTGCTACCAACAGCGCCAATATTACTGAAACTCAAGAATCGAACTAATGAACACTAAATTAGAATATCAAATTATTTAAAGACTTTTCTTCTTCTCCTTTCTTCTGCTTCTGATCCCTAAGTACCCCACGAATATTCTCGTTTTCTCCACTCTTAAGACTTGTTCACCACTAATATTTCAACCCCAAATATTTAAAAACCTGAACCATAACAACTCCGAACAAGCAATCCATTTGAGGTCCTTATCCTCGCAATTCCTTGATAGCGTTTCAGAACTAAACAGCCTCTAGAGACTAAATCATAACACAGGAATACACATGACTAATCCCCCAAATTTAAGAAAATAGGAAGGTAATATCACCAAAGAAACTACACATAATCCGGTTCTAAGAAGTTCAAGCTAATCATACCGTGTATCTTTTAAAACCAGGAATTTTGGACATCAAAAGGACCACTGGATACTACCAAGGCCAAGTGTTTACTTACAAACTTTGTTCACATGCCTAAGGCTATATTAACTGCCTAATATGGAGCTTAGACAAGGAATCCCCATCTTCTTTCCCTCTAACATACGGGGCTCCCTAACTGCAGTTGATGGTTCACGGATCCAGGTACCGGCAATGCTAACATTTGGAGGACTAGCACGGTATGTGGAGCCTTGAACATAAAAACAGTATTTTAACCCAAGTTGAAATCTTAACTTGGGGAGAGGAGGGTCAACTTTGCTATCATTCCAGCTTCGGTGCACGAGTTTTGTTGTTGTTGTTTTTTAAAGGGAGCAAAGGCACCTACCCTCAAATAAATTTAAAAAAAAAATCTGTTAAGAAATTAGGTATGCCTTGGGGGGAAAAATGATCTATGCGGAAAACTGAAGATGCAAATCTATATTCGCTCTAAATCGGCACAGAGCCATCTTAAGAAATCTGCTTTTAAAGACGCAGATAAAATTCGATCAGATTCGACTAACAAAAATCAACACGATCTAGGGAAGCTTATGTTTTTCTCGTTGACTATCCTTCCACTGCCCCCCCCCCCAAAGTGGGGGAAGAGGAAGAAACCCATTTCCAAAAGCACTCAAACATCTTTTCTATTCGCGGGTCAATACAGGATTGTCTGCATAAAAAGAGCAGGAAAAAGGTGTACGTTATATACAGCCAGGGTTTCTGAACACGTTAGGGATAAACCCGAGAGGGGCCAAAGACCGAGGAACACTAGGTACTGGGTAAGCAAAGCGGCGGCTGCCTTCAAACCCGGATTCTGTTTCGGTGCAGAGAAATGGTGCCCGGAGGCCGCTACTTTCGCATCTGCGTCGCTTCTGCCTCCGCCGACACAGCCTCTTTTCCCCTCCCCCACGGGCGGGGCGGCGACGGCCTCCCCGCTCCCTTAGAACCGGGAATAAGAGACGCAAACGACTCGGAGACAAGGCTGGTGGGCTCCCCACCCTAAAACATCCTCTCCAGAAAGCCTACTCCTCCACGTCCCGTATTAAGCCTCCACCAGCGCGCCTTTCGGAGCTGCTGCGTCTCCGGTCCCAGCTCGCCACCTCATCTCCAACAAATCCGGGCCCCACCTGTGCCCTCCGGGCCCTTCGTCCGCACAACGCGCGCCGGTCACCTCCCTTCCCACGCGGCCTCCCATCCCTCACCTGAGAGGAAAGGCTTGACTTCTTTCACGCACACACGGCAGCGTAGGCAGCCGGCAAGAACAATGTCTCTCTCTGCCGCGACACCTCCGACACTACGGCTCACGCACAGGACGGTTGCCTCGAGCCGCGGCGCGCGAAGGGAATGTCCCCTTCCGACCACCACACAGACCTCCCTTCCCGGCCCCCGTACACACCTCCAACCAACAGCGGCGGCGGGTACGTCGCGCGGAGGTCAGCAGGAGAGTCGCCGAGGACAGGCTGCAGCGGATTCTTCTCGCTCGCCGCACCCTCCCTCCGACAAACCTCAAGCCTCGGAAGCCGGAGAGCCGCGAGCTCGTTTCCCTTACAACCACCTCCTCCCGGGCGCCAGGCTCTGCGGCGAGCGACAAGGAACACGGACGTCCCGCCCCCTTTGCCGCCGCCCCCTCTTATTGTTTTACCCCTGCCGAAAGGGCTGGGGAACCCCCCAGCACGGCTTTAGCCAATCACGCATCTCCTTCGCGAGCTAGACCCAACCTTCTCGCGTTTCTCTGCGGAGCACGCGCAGAACGCCGCCGCGCTCACGTACTCTCGCGCCCAGAAAGCCGGGGAACCGGAACCGGCCTGAAGCCGCGGCGAGAGTCCGCTGATTTGACGTCACAAGGAGGCTGCCTTTCTACTGCCCTACGGCTCTGGCCTTGCCGCCCTTCGAGATCGCGCCCGAACAGGAACCGGTTGGCTGCAGCGCAGTGTCTTTTGCGGTGTCTTTTGGAGAGCGATATTTCTGGTCCTTTTGATTATTAATGTTAAAAGGGAAGAAATTTAGTCATTTTTTCTTTGAACTAGGTGTGTGCAGGTTGCTTCACTAGACCATAAAATGCAGCCAGTGGTTTCAGCTGTTTGCACCCTAAACTCACCTATATTGTTTATTAACCCATCCTAGGAAATGGAGGTATTAAACTCCACGGAGAAGGTCAAATTCACCCTAACAGCTCAAAGCAATATATGTTATGGAGCCGCCTAGGTGCTAGGCCCTAGGATGTGGAAAAATTTAATGCGGCCTGCACAGAGGGGAAAAGAATCTTATTTCTTTGTGTGCCTGTTCTGTATTTAGGTGTTGCTAAATACATACTAAGCGTTTTACATACTAAGGCCACTGAAAGGCTGAAATCCCAGGAGATACCAGGATTACAGCCCTGTCCTAGATCTAGGCCCAGACTTGGCCCCAGGGCATAGCTGGGAAAACACTAGACACTGACTCTCGTGACCTTGATTCATGGAAAAAGCCAAATCTCCTTACAGTCAAGGAAGCCACTTTGGACCTTAGTTCTGGCAATGTTTGTCAAAAGAATATCAAGACCAGAGGCATTTTTGGAAGGAAGGGCTGAGAAAATGATGAAAGAAATGAAAGGGCAATTAGAAAAGGAAAGAACACATTTATTACGTGCCCATGTACCAAACATAATGTGGGAATAGACATTTCATCAGTTTTAAGAGCAATTATAAGGTACTTTCCACATATGAAAACCAAGGTTTAGAGAGGCATTGCCAACATCTGAACCTCCAAAAACGTCACTGTTTTTACCTTAGTTTCCTTAATCATTTTGTTACGTGAAAAATATTTGAGCAGACCATAACGTTTATGAAATGAACTTTGACGTGTTTTTTTTCCTTTGAAGCATAACATATTACATGCAGATTTCCCTTTAATACTTCTGTACTAGACAGTCTTCAAATTACTTTATGTAATTGTTTAAGCATAACAATAACCCTATAGAGTAGTTACTATCTTATGTCCATTTTACAGATGAAGAAGTTGAAGTTTACAGAGATCAAGTATCTTTCCAAGGTCACATAGCTACTGTTTTGGGTGGAGCTGGATCAAATACAAGCCATCCACCATTATACTCCATGGCCTTAACCACAGGCTGTAGAATACTCTCACTGTATTAATTGCCACAATTTATTTATTTATCCATCTATCTATCTATCTCCTCTACTGCTGATTTGATATTTCGATTGTTTCCAGCTTGGGTTTGTTTATCTATCTATCTATCTATCTATCTATCTATCTCCTCTACTGCTGATTTGATATTTCGATTGTTTCCGGTTTGGGATTCTTATTCACAGCCACTGTTATTCTTTCCAATAACAGATCCTGGTGCATAGGTATAAAAGTTTCTTTAGAGCAATGGTTCTCAGAAATTAACCTACATCAGAATCACCCGGAGTGCTTGTTAAGCTACAGATTGCTGAGCCCCACTCCCAGGGTTTCTGATTCATCACGTCTGTGTTGAGGCCTGAGAATTTACATTTCTAACAAGTTCCCAGGTGATGATGCTATTGCTCCTCTCCTAACCACACTTTAAAAACCCACTGACTGGGGTGCCTGGCTGGCTCAGTCAGTGAAGCATGCAACTCTTGATGGGGTCGTGAGTTCAAGCCCCACACTGGGTGTAGAGATTACTTAAAAATCTTAAAAACAAAACAAAACAAAACCACTGACTTATGGGTCGAGTCGACAAACTTACACTGTAAAGGGCCAGAGAGTGAATATCTTAAGTTTTGAGGGCCACAAATGGTCTTTTTACATATCCCACCCTACCCCCTTTCGAAATCCATTAAAAATGTAAAGAAACAGGGGCACCTGGGTGACTCAGTTGGTTGAGCATCAGACTCTTGGTTTCCGCTCAGGTCATGATCTTAGGGTTGTGGGATGGAGCCCAGCCTTGGGCTCTTGCACTCAGCGGGCAGTTTGCTTGAGGTTCTCTCTCTTCCTCTTCCTCTCCCTCTCCCCTTCCCTCCACTCGAGCTCTCTAAAATAAATCTTTTTTTTTTTAAGATTTTATTTATTCGTTTGAGAGAGAGACAGAGACAGAGAACAAACGGGGAGAGGCAGAGGGAGAGGGAGAAGCAGATTCCCGGATGAGCTGGGAACCTGATATGGGGGTCAATCCCAGGACCTAGAGATCATGACCTGAGCCAAAGGCAGACGCCCCTAAAATAAATAAATCTTAAAAAAAAAAAAAAAAAAAAAAGAGGGACGCCTGGATGGCTCAGTCAGTTGGGCGTCTGCCTTTGGCTCAGATCATGATCCCAGGGTCCTGGGATCAAGCCCCACGTCAGGCACCCTGCTCAGTGGGGATCCTGCTTTTCCCTCTCCCTCTGCCGTTTCCCCTGCTTGTGCTCTCTTGCTCTCTCTGTCAAATAAATAAATAAAATCTTTTAAAAAAAGAAAAGATTCTCTCCCTCTGCCGCTCCCTCCTTCCCTGCTCTCTCTCAAAAAAAGTAGAAACATTTTTCGCTTAGCTCTAGGGCTATCCAAAAATAGGCCTCAGGCAACCCCTGCTCTAGGATCAATACCAATAAGTGAGTTACTGGGAAAAAAGATTCAGCTATCTTCAATTTAGTAAAAAACCATAATAATAATAAATAATAATAATAAACTGTTTTCCTAAGTGGTGATTTTTACTTCCTGAATATCGCTCAAGTCTGTGCCCTTTGAATGCCTCTCCATACTTAGAGCATCTGCCCAGGTTGAGGCCCCTTTCATCTTTCCAGAATGATTGCAGCAGCCTCCTAATGTCCCTGCCCTTCAAATACAACCTCCACAAAACATCCTCTCCCCTAATAGACTGTAAGGCTGGGAGACCAGTGTGTATTGCAATGATTCAGTGACTCAAGCCAAAAACCTTTAAGTCAAACTTGACTCTCATACTACACAGCCAATCATCAATAAACTTCTATTCCCCCTACCATCAATATTTAATCTGGATTAAACACTGCTCATCACTATTACTACTATTACCATAGTCCAGGCCACCATCGCCTACTGCAACAGCCTTCCACTGGTCTCGATGCATCCACACATCCCACAGCAGTCTAATCTCACAGGCACAGCAACCAGATCCTTCATAGCTACAATCAGATGACATTTCAAAACCTTCCAAAGGCAACACAATCAAATTCCAAGTCCTGGGGTGCCTGGGTGGTTCAGTTGGTTAAGTGTCTGCCTTTAGCTCAGGTCATGACCTCAGGGTCCTGGGATCGAGCCCCACATGGGGCTCTCTGCTCAGTGGGGAGCCTGCTTCTCCCTGTCCCTCTGTCTGCTGCTCCCCCTACTTGTGCTCACTCTCTGTCAAATAAATAAATAAAATCTTAAACAAAATAAAATAAAATTCCAAGTCCTGACTGGCCTACAAGGCCTACCTGATCTAGTCTTTATGTTATTTCCACCTCTTTTCTTACGACTTTTTCTTTTATACATAACCCACTCTTCAGTTTATCGAAAGTCTGTAACAAATCAAAGTAAATTCCATCTGTTGATTTCTCCAAGTACTCCTACTAAAAGATCTCACTCAAGCATTCTAAGGTGAGTTAGGTATGATTTTCCCCTGCCCAAACTATCCTTCTTAGAATTTGAGTTGATCTAATACTGCTTAAACAGTCTACTAGCTTGTCTAAGCTGTATCTATGGTTATTTTGTATTCTCTATATATTCTATAGTTCCTAGATTCTCTTCTAGATTTTTCTTTAAATAAATAGAAGTCAAATGGTAATCTATGGGGCACCTGGGGGCTTAGTCAGTGGAGCATCCGACTCTTGGTTTCGGCTGGGGACGTGATCTGGTAGTCACGGCATCAAGCCCCCTGTCAGGTCGGCACTGGGCAGGGAGTCTACTTGAGATTCTCTCTTTCCCTCTCCCTCTGCTCCTGCTCCCGGTTCTTCTCACGCTCACTCACACTCTCTTTCTCTTTAATAAGTAAATAAAGTTAAAAAATGTGTATATATATGTTCAAATGGTGATCTACGGGTTGTCTGGCAGAATGTCCACTTAATTACCATATAGGATTCTTTAAAACTCCTGGGGGGGCACCTGGGTGGCACAGCGGTTAGGCGTCTGCCTTCGGCTCAGGGCGTGATCCCGGCGTTATGGGATCGAGCCCCACATCAGGCTCCTCTGCTGTGAGCCTGCTTCTTCCTCTCCCACTCCCCCCTGCTTGTGTTCCCTCTCTCGCTGGCTGTCTCTATCTCTGTCAAATAAATAAATAAAATCTTTTAAAAAATAAATAAATAAAACTCCTGGGATTCCTTCATTCCATAGCCACCACTGAGTGCCAATGTATCAAGCAGAGCACTAGGCTCAGGATGAGGCAAAATAATTGAAACTTAGTGTCTTCAGCAAATGGGGAGAGGGACAAGGGAGAGAAAAGAGAGAGCGAGAGGAGGAAAGGGAGAAAAATAGAAAAAGACAGGCAGAGAGACACAGTGAAAGAGGGAGACTCAGAGAAAGGCGGTCGGGAGACAATGACCATAGAGGGTACTGTTAAGTGATAATGCACTAGGAATACCGAACAGCACTTTGTACTTCTTCGCAACACTGAATTTTTAAATGTATAATATCTGATGTTTTCCCTCTTGTATACACACATACCCCGTAAGTTCCACGAGGGAAGATCTCTCGTTTGCCTCTGCAATCCAGCACCTGGTACTGGCTGAGTAAAAGTGCAGCCCTGGGGCGCCTGGGTGGCTCCGATGGTGAAGCCTTCAGCTCAGCTCATGATCTCAGCAGGGAGTCTGCTTCTCCCTCTCCCTCCGCCTCTCCCCCTGCTTGTGCTCTCTCTCTCTGTATCGCTCTGTCTTAAATGAATAAATAAAATCTTAAAAAAAAAAAGTGCTGCCGTAAAGTCTTCATGAATTGTGTGAATGATCATTTGACAGCAGACAGAGGGCACAACAGTCTTAGTCCTGGACACCTTGTAGTTGTGATGTTTTTGCCCTAACTTCTAAAACAGTATATGATTTGTAGATTTCTATTCTTTCTTGATGAATGATAATTTTAAGACTGTAGGTTTTCCCCCTGCTTATAGTTTAGGCGACATCCCATGGGTTCTATTCACTACTATTGTTATTCTAAGCAGCTTGGAGTAGTTTACATTTACTTTTTGATTCAGTTATTGTTTAGAGATAGGTTATTGAGAATGTCTGAATAGTTTTAATTTTTAAATTTAATTTTTTAACTTTTACTTGTTTTAGTCTGTGAGTATGGCAGGTACGTTTCCGTGCTTCGTAGAATTGTTGAGATTTTTCTTTGCAGCCTAATACAGGTACAAGTTTTGCAAGTTGTCTATAATAATATATTTTTTCAAAAAGTGAAAACGACTTTTAAGAGAAGACAGTGGCAAGGAGAAAAGAAATTTGAGGAGTGTATAAGTGGCAAAAAATGTGATGATTAACTAGATATGGGGAGTAAGGGAGAAGCCCAGCATTGGATGCTTTGCTGGGGTTTTTTCTGGGTGACAAGAAAGCGGTAGGTAATATTCACTGAGATGTGAATACAGACTTCAGTCAATATTCTTCCAAATATTTTCTATCCATATTCTTTTTTAAATAAAGATTTTATTTATTTATTTATTTATTTATTTATTTATTTATTTATTATTTGAGAGAGAGAGAGCGGAAGGAGGGGGGACAGGAGCAGAGGGAGAAGGACAAGCAGACTCCTCGCTGAGCATGGAGCCAAGGTGGGGCTTAATCCCACGACCCTGAGATCAGGACCTGAGCCAAAATCAAGAGTTGGACACTTAACTGACTGAGCTACCCAGGTGGCTCTATCCATACTCTTATATAAAATAATATACTAGTTACTTCATTTCAATACTTTCTGACTGAACTGAATGCCACCTTAGGTCTTCTCCAAACACTGAATCAAGAGGAAACCATTTACTCTCCATTTCTTACCCTGCTCTAGTTCTGTTCATAGCACTTCTCACTACCTGACATGTATCATTTGGTGGGTTTTTAAAAGTCGTTGGCCTCCCAATAAACTTGAGTTCCATAAGGGCTCAAATTTGGTCTGTTTTGTTCAAAGATACATCTCTGCCACAAAGGAGACATTCAAAAATAATTAGTGAATAAATAAATGGATGTGTATGTGTGTATGTGATATATATATGGTATATATATATATATAAAGACAGATGGAGAGAAATGGGATCATAATTAAACATGGTTTTGCAGGATACTACTTTTTTCTTAACAGTATAATTTGGGCATCCTTTTATGTTAGTACATAGGTCTACCTAATTTTTTCCGCCAATGGTTACATAGATGAGGAATGACTTTTTAAGCTTAGAGGCAAGAGAATCAATTATAAAGAAAATTATGAGGATATAACCAAAACAAATATAAGCTATGTACTTGTACACTTCTGTCACAAATTTGAGTCAAAAGGACTAATAAAATTTGATAAGAAATCAATATGAAACTCTAATGAAGGGGCACGTGGGTGGCTCAGTTGGTTAAGCGTCTGCCTTCAGCTCAGGTCATGGTTTGGGAATCCCTGGATTGAGCCCTGCATCAGGCTCCTTGCTCAGCAGGGTGTCTGCTTCTCCCTCTCTCTCTGCTCCTCCCCAGCTCCTGCTCTCTCGCTTGCTCACTCTCTCTCTCAAATAAATAAAATTTTTAAAAAGAAAAAACCTAATCAAAAAACATGCAAAGGATGTCAAATTCATAGAAAAAAGTACGTAGCATTAAAAATACATAGTACATACATGAAGAGCTGTTAAAATGAAACAAGGGCAAACCATAAATAAATGTAAATATTTGTAAATGAAAACATCCAATATGAAAACCAAGCCCCTTTGTACATTTCTGTTGCAAGTAAACGTTAATTCATCCTTTAAAAAAAGTAATTTGGCAAGATATATCAAAAACTTTAAAATGGGGGCGCCTGGGTGGCACAGTGGTTAAGCGTCTGCCTTCGGCTCAGGGCGTGATCCCGGCGTTATGGGATCGAGCCCCACATCAGGCTCCTCTGATGTGAGCCTGCTTCTTCCTCTCCCACTCCCCCTGCTTGCATTCCCTCTCTCGCTGGCTGTCTCTATCTCATAAATAAATTTAAAAAATCTTTAAAAAAAAAAAAAACAAACTTTAAAATGTTTGCACTTTTTAAGCCAATAATTCCACTTCTAGGTATATATCTCTCTTAGGATATGCACCAAGAAGTGCACTATGGAGACGCCTGGCTGGCTCAGTCAGTGGAGCATGCAACTCTTGATCTTGGGGTTGTGAGTTCAAGCCCCACCCTGGATGTAGAGATTACTTAAAAATAAAATCTTAAAAAAAAAAAAAAAGTTCATTGTAATGTTATTTACTTATCACCATTTAAAAACTGGAGGCATCTTAAAAATAAAAAATAAATTTAAAAAATTAAAACTGAAGGCATCTTAAATACCTTACAGTGAATGGTTAAATAATTCACATAATCTTGACACATCCATATCTAAACCTGTAAGTTTAAATACTCAAAAATACATTTTTATGTTTCACATTTATGTTTCAACAAACATGTTTATGATGCAATCATAAGTCTAAAATATGGTACTCAATTTTCTATTAAGTAGGAACATGTTTCATGTTTTTGGTCAGCTTAATGTTTTTCTGTACCTCCTACTTTTCCAATGTCATATGTTACTTTCACAATAAAAAAATTATTAAATTGTTAAGGTGTTGCCTTAGTGCCTAAGGGAAGGGAAGCTTTGAATTTTTCATTCTTTCAGCTCTGTCTCCCTTTCCTCTCATAACATATAAAGAAACAATTTATATCATTTGACTAGAAATACCAAATCAAGCCATGAGAAGATAGAAGTGGTAAAACAAAAGAAATGAAATTACTAAAAAAGAAATCAGACTAATCAGACAAAAATCTGCCAATTGATGTTGAAGAAAAGATGCTGCCAGACATATAGAAAGACTTTGATATATTTTTTTCTCTCAAAGAAAAGAATTGGATCCAATCATTAGCAGATAAATTTCTAAAAAGAGTAAAATTACTAGAACTATATTAACTGATTCCTGATTTTATTATAGACTTCGGCATAAAATACTCATTTGTCATTTTAATTTACCAGGCTTTTCCTTTATGCCCTCTTATTTGACCATTTTCAACCTAACTGTATCTTTTTTTTTTCCTTTAAGATTTTATTTATTTGAGAGAGAGAGAGCAAGTGAGAGCACAAGCAGAGGGGAGAGGCAGAGGGAGAGGAAGAAGCAGACTCCCAGCCGAGCAGGGAGCCCAAGGTGAGGCGGGGCTAGATCCCGGGACTCCAGGACCACGACCCGAGCTGAAGGCAGGTGCTTAACCAACTGAGCCACCCAGGCGCCCCAAACTAAATGGATCTTAAAACGCCATCATCACCATTTTGCTGATGAAGTAAGTGTGTTTAAGAGATGACTTTTCATGCATGTTTCAAGGCCACACTTACCCCCACAGAAGTAGGGTTTATGTAGGACCCCAAAATATGAAGACTAGGCATTGGGGGTCAAATCCAAATCCTGAAAGGATCCTTGTTTTTCTTGGGAAGTATCTTTATTCATCACAATTTTAGCCTTCCAACGCTTACAACGACATTTAACCTTTCGAGACAGGCATAATGAATGTCTTGGACTGGCTACCAATCCAGTTAGTAAGGATTATGATGCCAGCAGCGTAGTCTGGGCTTTGGAGCCCGGCCGCCTGGATTTGCACCCTAGCTTCACTTCATCACTTGTTAGGTATATTACCTAGGTATTTTACTTCAGGCAGGATACTTAACATTTCTGTGCTTCAGTGTTTCTCATCCGTAAAATGGGAACAATAATATTTATCTTATTAGAACACTGTGAAGATTAGATGTAAAACATCTACAACTGTGTCTGGCACATGGGTAAATGTTCAATCAACATGAGCATTTAATGTTTGGTGTTTAAAAAAGCATATGCACCAAATGCTTTCAACTGACTCCTTTTTCCATGATTGCTCATTGATTTCCTTGGAAGTAAAACTTACATTTGTATAGCACTTTACAGTTTTCAAAACACTTTCAAACACAATTCATTTCAGTTTCACAAGCAATTCACAAAGTAGGCAAGCTGTACAAAGCTACAAGTGGCCAACTTAGAAAGAGACCCCAGAATCTCCCGGGGTTCCTGCCACTATGCCACGTCCCACTGTTAAATGAACTTTCGCAGCCTTGGAGCAAGCCTTCCTGATGGAAAACATGTTATTTGGGAACTTCAGGACTCTCTTGGTGCAGCTGGCTCCTTTGCAAAGCTTTCTGTTGCAAAGAGAAACCTGTTCCCAGGAGTAGGATGAATCCATTCCTTTTAGAATAGAATAGGGGAAAGGCTATTATGGCTGAAGAAAGAATCAAACATTAATTTCCCCTGAAATCTTTCCATCCATTATCCTTGTAAGCCTGGGACAGGTTAGGGTCTAAAGAGATGTTCTTCCTCTCTGTTTGATCATTGTGTTAAAATACGTCACATATCCAGAAAGATGCATAAAACATTTGAGTGACCTACCCATTTGTTAAGTATAAAATGGAACAATATGACTGCTTGAAGTAGGTGGTGGGTGTTAGCTACCTAACTGGTTTTGACCATACTCTTCAAGTCTTCAAGCAGCGAAGGTTCTAAATGCTACCAGCTTGGGAGAATAAAGGCTGCCAACTTGAAGGAGGTCACTTCTTCAGAATTTAAAGACGAAAATCTCATCAAAAATCAACCCAAAGTCGATTTTGGTCCGAAGAGTGTGTGACTTTTGATCTCTACGTGGTGAGCTTGAGCCTCACGTTGGGTGTTGAGATTTCAAAATAAATAAATAAACTTAAAAAAAAAATCAACCCAAAGAATTAGGTTACGAGATTACAAAAGTAACCCATCTGATTAATGGTTTATAAATTCTAATGGATTCTATCCAATGCTCATGAAGCTATGATGGCAGCTAAAATCACCTCGGGCTGAGTGCTCTAAAAGATACAGTAATCCTGGGAAGTACAACAACTAAAGATAATGTAAATAAAAGAAGAGTCGTCTGCCCTGAGTTGCCTGGAGTCCAAAAAATGATGACTTTGGAAGGAGGCAAAATTTCACCAGTGTTTATCTTGCACTGTCCAGGGTAGATTATATTTGGCAGACATGAATATTCTAATCATTACTGGGTTACATGGTGTATTTACTTTTGCAAGCCTTCTAGTCTGGATATGAGATGCCTTGAGGACATCCAGTTCTCTCCTCTTACTGCTCACCAAGCTCTCTGACCCACAGGAGGGGCTCTATTTATTGAAAAGGTATATCCCCCTTTGTGAAATAATATTCTGGTGGGTCATTAATTGGTCTCTAATGGATTACCTCAGTGTCAACCAGTATATCTGAGCCAGATTTCCTTGTGTGGAAAAGGAGGGAAGTTGTACCGGAAGAAGCCAGAGCTGAGGAGCAATTCTCCACTTAAATATAGGAGTGGGGAAAAAAGGATGAAATCCCATTTTCTTCACTAACTAGTATTTTTTTTAATCTCTACACCCAGTGTGGGGCTCCAACTCACCACCCGGAGATCAAGAGTTGCATGCTCTTTGATTGAGCCAGCCAGGCACCCCTTCATTAACTAGTGTTTTGATACCGGTCAGGTTAGTTCTCTTCTTCAACCTTTAGTTTCTTCAGGGATAAACAGCCAACTTTAGGGTTGTCGGGAGGATTAATTATAGTGTTTAGCACAGTTTCTAGCATAGAGGGTGTATAGGTCTGTTACAAAACCGAGGCAGACCTTCAATACTGGGGGACCGTAACACGGCGTGGTCATAAAGTCATAAACAGACATTAGCCTAGGTCTACCCTCCATCCTTCCACTCTCCGTTCTCCTCTTGGGTCAAATAGGTCGCTTGACCATGAGTCTTTGTCTTAAATAGACAGTCAAATTCAGGAGCAGGAAACGCATACAGTACCTTTAAAAGCAAATTTGTTTCACTAATTTTCTTCTAGCAACCAGGCTATAAAACTGTTCCAGGTTGCGGGGCACCTGGCCGGCTCACTCAGTGGAGCATGTGACTCTTTATCTCAGGGTTGTTAGGTTTAAGCCCACGTTGGGTGTAGAGATTATCTTAAAAAAATAAAATCTAAAAAAGAAAGAAAGAAAGAAAAAGAAAGAAAGAAAGAAAAAAGAAAGAAGAAAGAAAAAAGAAAGAAAAAAGAAAGAAAGAAAGAAAGAAAAAAAGAAAGAAAGAAAGAAAAGAAGAAGAAAGAAAAGAAAAAAGAAAAGAAAAGAAAACCACTCCAGGTAGTAAAAATCCCAACTGTATGCAAACTACAAGGCACTCATCAGCAGACCAAAAACTTCAAAGACAGGAGAGCAATTGTGAAACTTCTGCCGATTGGAAAAAGCTCATCATAAAAAGTTTTACAGCAAATACTCAGTGAAAGCATTTTGGCTTTCTTCTACCTTGCCAGTTGAGAACAAAACACGAGTGTCAGCATCAGGCCTCATTTTCCACCCACGGGCTTCCAGGGTCACCGCTTCCTTGCAGGTTCTAGGCTAGCTAACCTCTGGATTCTGGCTCCACGGCTGCAGAATGCTTTTCTAGGCTTTACCTCAGCAGGAAGCATTATGAGGTTTATGACTAAGGCAAGAATCCTCCTCAGAATCAAGATTTGTCCTATCCTTCCGGTCAGACCAGATGCCTGGCTTTTAAAAATATCTCTACTTTTCTCCTTTCAGATTGCCACTCTGACCTATGCCTTGTTGACTCACACTCTCTGGGTGAGCCCTGGCCGTGGCGGTACATTTCCTGGCTCCTACGAGCTGGCTCACAACAGCAGCTCCCAGGCCTGATGTCTAACACCAGAGCCATGGCCCCAAATTACCCAAGTTCTCGTGGTGACCTGAAAAGGGAAAGACAACTGAAAGTTAGTGACCAAAGACCTTTTGCACACAAGAAAGCAGTCCCAGATAAAGTGTATTCATAGGGCAATAATATTGGAAGCATAGGTTTTTTTCTCTAAGCAACCAAGAGCTGTAGGAAACCCAAGGAACTTTCAGCCCCTTAAATAAAAGAGTTGTAACAGAATTTGGGGACTTTTCTATAAGCAGAGTTAGGAAAAGATTAAAAAAAAAAAGCACTCTTAAGAATTGTTAGAGTTTCAGATCTATTTATTTCCTTTATGATTTTCCTTAATGTATTTCCTTATACGTTGTTCTAAACCAGTTTTTTTTTTTTTTTAAGATTTTATTTATTTATTCGACAGAGAGACAGCCAGTGAGAGAGGGAACACAAGCAGGGGGAGTGGGAGAGGAAGAAGCAGGCTCCCAGGGGAGCAGGGAGCCCAATGCCGGGCTCGATCCCAGGACCCTGGGATCACACCCTGAGCTGAAGGCAGACGCTTAACGACTGAGCCACCCAGACGCCCCCCTAAACCAGTTTTTAACCTGAGGCTTACGTACATGTTCAGGGGATGGAGACAGAGGATGTTAAACCAGGTACATTTTGTACATATGTGTACAACTGATCCCTGAACAACGCGGAGATTGGGGTGCTGACCTGCGTGCAGTCAAATATCTGCATATTAACGTCTGACTCCCTGAAAACTGAACTACTAATAGCCTACTGTTGACTGGAAGCCTTACCAGTAACATCAACAGTCGGTAATACATACGTTGTATGTTACATGAATTCTATACTATAATCTTACAATAAAGTAAGCCAGAGAAAAGAAAATGTTATTCAGAAATCATTTAGGAAGAGGAAATACCTTTATAGTACTGTACTGTATTTATTTTAAAAAATCTGAATATAAATGGATCTATGTAGTTTAAACTATGTTGTTCAAGGGTCAACTGTATATGTCTTTTTTTTTTTTTTCTGAAAAACTCATAGTTCATTATCTTCTAAAATGCATCTATGTCCTAAAAGATTAAAAACCAACGATCTGAACCACATTCTTCTTCAATATATATCAAGGTAATACTGAGTTGGTTTATTAAAATGAAGGCTTTAGGGGTGCCTGGTGGTTCAATCAGTAGAGCATGCAACTCTTGATCTTGAGGTGGTGAGTTCAAGCCTCACATTGGGGGTAGAGTTCACTTTTAAAAAATGAAGGCTTTATAGTATAAAGAATGCTATTTTCTTTTCTTTTCTTTTTTTTTAAGATTTTATTTATTTATTTATTTAAGATTTTATTTGTTTATTTGACAGAGAGAGAGAAAGAGTAAGCACAAGCAGGGGGAGCGGCAGGCTGTGGAAGAGGGAGAAGCAGGCTCCCCACAGAGCAAGGAGCCCAATGTGGGGCTCGATCCCAGAACCCTGAGATCATGACCTGAGTCAAAGGCAGATGCTTAACTGACTGAGCTACCCAGGCGCCCCTATTTATTTATTTATTTATTGAAGGAGAGAGAGTGCGCACACGTGCTTGAGCTGGGGGAGGGGCAGAGGGAGAGGGAGAGAGACTCCCGAGCAGACTCAGCATGAATATGGAGTCTGCTTGAGATGCTCTCTCTCCCTCTCCCTCTGCTCCTCCCCTGCTCTTGCTTTCTCTCTAATTAATTAATTAAAATCTTTTAAAAATAAAAAATGTTTAAAAATTTTAAAAATTTAAATGGTTTCTATTTAATAGTAGACAAAATAAGGATAATGTGCATTTCACAAAGCTACATGTTTTCCATGGATTAATTAACTTAAAGTTTAGAAATGAGCTAATATTATGATTTCTGAAAGAAAACTAAAAAAAGGGTCACATAATCATTCTTATTAATAATTTGCTTTCAAGGAGTGTATATGCTGATGGGAGAGATGCATACCAAGAAAAATTTTAATGTCACTGTAACAGAATAAGGTTAAAGATTTTATCCATTCACCCGAGAGAGAGAGAGAGAGAGAGAGAGAGAGAGAGCGCGCGCGCGAGCGCGCACATGAGTGGGGGCGGAGGGGCAGAGGGAGAGGGAGAAACGGGGCTCAATCCCAGGGTCTTGGGATCACGACCTGAGCCGAAGGCAGATGCCCAACAGACTGAGCCACCCAGGTGTCCCTCAGAATAAGGTTTAAGACAGAGATTGGCACAGGGAGCTGTGAGGACAGAGAGAAGGGGCAATTACGTCAAACCAGAGGTCCAAATACAGGCAGGAGATGACACCTAAGCGGAGTCTGGAAGGTGAAGCAAGAAGGAGCCGCAGAAGAAAATGCAATGGCTCAGGACCACTGTCCCAGGCAGAAAGAACAGCAAGAGCAAAGGTGATGTAAGTACAACACTTTGCTATTACCACAACATCGAGTTCAAGGCAGGGCATGACATCACATAGGCAGGCGGAGGGAGTAAATGGCATTTCACAAAAAATTTTCTTCAAGGTTTCCCACTGTATATAAATCCTAGAAAAAATAATTTGTGCAAACACTTTCATCACAGAATGCTTATTTCTGTGATAAGCAAGAGAAGACGTACATCTTGGAAAAGCTGTGCTTAATTTCCATGACCAAACTCTACATTTCCTCTCTATTTTTCTCAACGAACTGAGAAAATGTACAGTTTTTAAGCATTTAAAAGCAGTACTTTTTTCCCCCTTGGAACTGTCAGGGGTCTGATGACCTTTCTCGTAAAATGTGGGATGTTAAGGGAATCACAGAGGAAGCTGGAGCAATGCTTAAGTTCTAGAAACCTGCAGAAGTAATTGGTTTCTGCCTGACTGTTTGGTTGGGGACACATTTTTCTTTCTTTCTTTTTTTTCTTTTTAAGATTTTATTTATTCATTTGAGAGAGAAAGAGGCAGAGCTCACACAAGCAGGGGGAGAGGCAGAGGGAGAGGGAGACGCAGACTCCCCACTGAGCTGGGAGCCCGACATGGGGCTCCATCCCAGGACTTGGAGATCACGACCCAAGCTGAAAGCAGATGCTGAACCATCTGAGCCACCCAGGCGCCCCTGGGATACACTTTTCAAACAAATCATTTTTAGAGATTTCTGATCTAAAGACTAAACATCATCGCTAATTTTATGGGCACAGGGGAGTACTTATCTAGGGAAAGAAGCACATTTCTTGGTTATTATGTTTGTTGTGCGTAGTTTAAATGTCAGAGCCTCTGTTATCAATGCTTTTGATCTGGTTGGCCTCAAACCAAGATACTGACCTCATACCCTAGTTACTCTGTGAGGCTTATTTTGGGGAAGAGAGCACAGCAGGAGACCTGCACCCTTCCCCCTTTCAGAGCTGCAGCAAGATACCTGGTCCACAAAGACCATCCTCCTGCCTTACTGTGAAGGGCAAACCTTGTTGGTCCAGAAAAAGAAATTCCAGAGAACAAATTTCTGTGCAAGGTACTTTGCCATGTTTAGCAAGCATTCCACTAGTTTGTTTGAGTGTTCGGGGAGAAAAGAAATTGCCAAGGAAACTGGGTACTTTCTAACACTTGTAGGTATAAAAGCACTACTTCATCCTTAGCTATATGTTTGGTCTTATACTTAGACATTCTTCAGTGAAGAAAGAGGTTGGCCTACAGTCCTGAACATTAGATGAGAAAGAGAAAAAAAGAAGTTTAAATAGGAGGAAAAGTCATAAGCAGTTCCCAAAATAAAAAGATCCCAGGAAAAAAAAAAATCCCGGAAAGAAAAATCTAGATAAGGGATTCAATCTCTTATGTTTGTTAAATGTTATAAACATTTCAATTTATTCAGTTCAGGGGGCGCCCAGCTGGCTCAGTCGGTAGAGCAGGTGACTCTTGATCTCAGAGTTGTGAGTTCAAGCCCCACGTTGGATATAGAGATTACTTACAAATAAAATCTGTAAAAGAACATAAATTTATTTAGCTCAAATTTGATGACTTGGCCAACCAGTCCTGCAAGACCAAAATCCTATCATTTGCCTTCAACAATGTCAGTCTTCTGAATCAAAATTCCCAAACAAATCCTTCAGGTATGGATTATTTTCATACTAACCACGGGAGGTGGCTTATTCAATAAATCATGTGAAGAATATTTTGGAGTCTCAATGAACCTTTCCAAGTAATTTGTTCTGAAGGAAATTAGGTGAATTTAACATCAAAGGATCATCATGGCTATGGGCAATAATATGGGTGAAACTCACAAACATAATGTTGAGTAAAAAGGCAGACACAAAAAGGGACATATTCTATAACTCTATTGGTACAAAGGTTTAAAAAAGGCAAAATTGGGGCGCCTGGGTGGCACAGCGGTTAAGCATCTGCGTTTGGCTCAGGGGGTGATCCCGGTGGTATGGGATCGAGCCCCGCATCAGGCTCCTCCGCTGGGAGCCTGCTTCTCCCTCTCCCACTCCCCCTGCTTGTGTTCCCCTTCTCTCTGGCTGTCTCTGTCAAATAAATAAATAAAATCTTTAAAAAAAAATAGATAAAAAAAATAAAAAAGGCAAAATTATTCTATGTTTGTAGAAGTCAGAAGAGTTGTTACCCCAAAGGAGGGAGACATATAGGAAACTTAAAAATGCTGAAGGTTTGGTTTCTTGAACCCAGGTGCTAGCTACATGTGACTTGAGTTTGCAAAATTTTACTGAGCTGTATACTTACAGTTTACGCTTTTTTCCCTGCACATAGGTAAGAAATAACTTAAACAACAACAAAGATCATCATGGGTCCTGCATCAATGAAGCACCTGGGTTAAAAACCAACATTTGAATCCAGAACAGGGAATTCTATAGAGAAGGAAAGTAGATTAGTGGTTGGTTAGGACTGGCAGTTGATGGTTAAAGTGGACAGAGTTTCTTTTTGAGGCGATGAAAACATTCTAAAAATGGCTGTGGTGATGGTAGCACAACTCTGTGTATATGGTAAAAAAACAAAAACAAACCCACTGAATGGTACACTTTTAAAAAACAAAAACAAAACCAATATTTGGAGAACTACTGTTATTTTTTTTTAAGATTTTATTTTTAAGTAATCTCTGTACCCAACGTGGGACTTGAACTCACAACCTTGAGATCAAAAGTCTCATGCTCCACCCAGTGAGCCAGCCAGGCGCCCCGAAGAACTACTAGTTATGCTCTTCATTGCTTAGTTCCACTGGCTGGTCCCTATGTACTCCCTAGACTCCCAGACTGGGTTATCTGGCTGTGGAATGAGTACAGATACATATTTCCACTTGAAGACAGAGCTAATTAAAACAATGCTACTTGAATTCTACTGGCCTCCCTGACATCTACCTGTTTAGTATTCACTGCTTCCCTTCTCTCTGTGAGCAATGCTCAGCAGCAGTCAATATTGCGGGAAGGACTCTGCGGTTCTCTACCTTGCCTGCACAGTGATACCACCTGGGGAACTCTGAAAACCCCTGTCCCATCCCTAGAGAGTCTATTTAAATGCTGCCACCTAGGCAGCTGAATTTTTTTAAAGCTCCCCAGGGACCAAAATCTGGACACACACACACACAACACTCACACACTTTCTCTCTCCAGGTGCTTCTAATATGCAGCCAATATTGAGAACCACTGGTATAAGTGGTTTCCATAAGGAATTGAAAATCTAAATTCTCACTCGGCCCTTTATTAGCTATATGACATGAATAAACTATTTGATCTCTCTGAACTTCAGGTATGACTTTGAGACAGACCTACATAGCACACAGTAGGTTTTTTAAAACTGTTAGTTGAAGGGGGCCTGGCTGGCTCAGTCAGTGGAGCACAGGACGCGATCTCAGGGTCAGTGAGTTCGAGTCCCATGCTGGGCATAGAATTAAAAAAAAAAAAAAGGGGGGGAAAGGCAACTAACATTTTCTTTTAAGTGAGCTCTATGCACAACACGGGGCTCAAATTTGCAGACCCTGAGATCAAGCATCCCGTGCTCCACTGACTGAGCCAGCCAGGTGCCCCTACCCTTCCTTTTATCTTTTCCTTTAAAAACTAGAGAATTCTAGTAAAAAACAATTTTTTTTTAAATGGGGGAAAAAAGACAAAAGCCTAGAGAATTCTTTAAAAAAAAAAAAAAAAGCTCTTGTCAGGATGCCTGGGTGGCTCAGTCGGTTAAGCGGCTGCCTTCCACTCAGGTCATGACCCCAGGGTCCTGAGATAGAGCCCTGCATCGGGCTCCCTGCTCAGGGGGGAGCTTGCTTCTCCCTCTGCCTGCCGCTCCCCCTGCTTGTGCGCTCCCTCTCTCTGACAAATAAATAAATAAAAATCTTTTTTTTTTTTTTTTTTTTTTTTTAAATTTTATTTATTTATTTGACAGAGATAGAGACAACCAGCGAGAGAGGGAACACAAGCAGGGGGAGTGGGAGAGGAAGAAACAGGCTCATAGCGGAGGAGCCTGATGTGGGGCTCGATCCCACAACACCGGGATCACGCCCTGAGCCGAAGGCAGACGCTTAACCGCTGTGCCACCCAGGCGCCCCAAATAAATAAAAATCTTTAAAAAATTTAAAAAGCTGCTGTCTTGTGACTATTATCAAGTTCCATTCTGATGTTTTGTGTCCTATGCCTAGTACTTGCTCAGGCTTTTTAACCCAACTTACTGAACCTCTTGCTCTCTGTTGTCCTCTGGCTCTCTGTTCGCTGGCCCGGTAGATTGGGAACCTGATCCTTGCCTTGGCTGACCTCACAGGATTTGGCATCTAGACCACCTGTCAACCCATTTCTGATTTTGGCTTCCCCCTACTTGCTCTGTCTTTATTGCTGCTGAAAAGCCTAGCACGCCACATAGCAATCTTTGAGTTTGATCTTAAAGATCAGGTAAGAGTTGGGGCGCCTCGGTGGTACAGTTGGTTAAGCGCCTGACTCTTAGTTCTGGCTCAGGTCCTGGTTCTGATTCAGGGTCGTGAGATTGAGCCCCATGCCGGGCTCCATGCCGAGCATGGAGTCAGCTTCAGATCCTCTCTCTCCCTCTCCCTCTCCCCCTCCTGCTCATGCTCCCTCTCTATCTCAAATAAATAAATAAATAAATCTTTTTTTTTAAGAAAAAGATCAGGTAAGAATGAAGATTTGCATCAGTGGAGAGAATGGGGTTGTGCAGTCCAGATAATGGGACATGAAGAACAAAGAGAAGAGCCGAGAGGCACAAAGTATCAGGGAACATGGAGGGGCTTTGAGGGGTTTCTGGAGAGCACAGATTGCAAAGTGGGAGCCTGCAGGCCAGATCCAGCTCACGGTTGTTCTGATTAGCCCTCACAGTGCTTAAAAGATTTTTGAATTGATGGCTCGTATTTAAAATTGGGAGATTTCCTATCAAAATCCAGATGGCCAGCTTTTCTTGAAAGCGATGATGATCTGACAGCACGGGACACACGCCCCACATGTGAACCGCAGGAAGATCAGTAGCTGCTGCTCTCTCAGTGTGGGGTGTCCTCTGTCCAGTTTTGGGCAGCCTTCACCACCGCCTGCTTCACCTCTTCATTTACTGGCCTGCCTCTTTAGGTGCTCAATAATTATTTAGTTCACAAATCAATTAGAACGGGAGGGAGAGGTGGGACACCTGGGTGGCTCAGTCAGTTAAGAGTCTGCCTTCAGCTCAGGTCATGATCCCAGGGTCCTGGGATCGAGTCCTGCATCGGGCTCCCTGCTCAAGGGGGGGAGCCTGCTTCTCCCTCTGCCTGCTGCTCCCCCTGCTTGTGCACGTGCACACTCTCTCTCTGACAAATAAGTAAAACCTTAAAAAAAAGAAAAAAAAAAAGAATGGGAGGGAGAGAGAAAGAAGAGAGTTCCCCTATTAATACCATAGAGTTATATCAAATGCTCACGCTGTATACCTTAAACTTACATAATACCATATATCACTTCTATCCCAACAAATCTGGGGGAGGGGGAGAAAAAATAGTAATACTAAAGAGAGTAACTGTAGAAGTCCTCAAATAGCACACCAATTTAAGTGTGGACTATGGCATGGGGTGAAAGTCACCTGTAGGCATTTTCCCATGCAGCAACATGATCAAGGTGAGTGCTTGAAAATATTTGACGGCCAACTTCAGCCAGCACATGTGTCAAAGGAGTGCTTGCCTGACTTTATGGAACACTAGTAAAATTAAGCCCTCCAACTTTACATATGATACACAGTCGAAAATAATGAAAAGAATGCCAATAAAATTAATGATTTTAAAAAAGTCTACTTCTGAGGTAAGTATATTTTTATATCTCACCAAGTTCCAGGAAGGATTTAAGATGTCAGGAAGAGCTGAAGTGTGAGGTGCTCCATCCAGAAACAACAGCCGGGGGGGGGGGGTTTCAGTAATTTGGAGCATGAAGGAAATTGGGGCAGGAGGACACAGAAGAAGGGGTAACGGTCAAGACCTGGTGAATGTCCAGGAGATTGGCCCTACGGCTCAAGACCCAGGTCCCAGAAGACTCTGTCAGTGAAGGTGGGGGACCCCGCACTAGTGGGACTGGAACAAAATAAAACAAAACAGGATATGATTGTCTGGGAAGGGGCTGGTAAAACTAATCAACACTTCAGGGCCTCAGCAAAACAGGGCTCACACTGACTGGGAGCTCGATATTCTTGGTAAGGAAGATAAGCATCATTCAGGTCCTCAGGAGGGAAGACTGCAGTCCCTGGCAGGCCCACCAATCAGACTCAATTCTAAGTTCGCCAAATTGTGATCCTTCGGTTCCTGCCATGGTGTCGCCTGAACTGGGCAGGTCTGAGCCCGGGGGGGGATGGGTACTGGTGTGCAGACCCTATAGTTCAAGGTGGGTCCAAGGCGCAAAGAGTCTCGGACATTCCCAGAAATCAGCTAGACACATGCGTCGGGAGCTCAGGAAAGAAGGCTGGAAACTGAGATTTGGGGGGAATGGTGAGAAGTCGGCGCTAAGGGAGAAGCACATCACCCTCAAACATTCACATTTAAGGGATGAAGGGATAGGAAGGAACCACCATAGGAGTCAAAGATTCACACAGAAAAACCTGAATAGAACAGAATCATTTAACATCACAAGCTAAGAGAGCAAGGAGTTTAAGAGAGGGGGCTGATGAGAGACTCTTAATCATAGGAAACAAACTGAGGGTTGCTGGACGGGAGGGGGGTGGAAGGATGGGGTAACTGACTGATGGACATTAAGGAAGGCAGGTGACGTAATGAGCACTGGGTGTTACATAAGACTGATGAATCACCGCCTGTACCTCTGAAACCAATTATACATTATATGTTAATTAACTGAATTTAAATAAATTAAAAAAATTTTTTTTAAATAAAAGGGGGGCTGGTAATAGGCATTTACTGAAGAAAGGATATACAGGCCAGAGACTGAAATAATGTCCAGGATCTGATAACCTTCAGAAGAAGAATTTTCACAGAAAGGGATGGAAACCAGATTGCAAGGGGTTAAGAACAGTAAAGTAGAGGGTGCCAACCAATCCGTTGGTATTTACGGCAGTAAAGTTTGAGTTGTGTTTGTTTTGGCTGTGGAGTTGCTAGGCTATGACAAGGGCACACTGAACTCCTGCCAGGCCACCCCCTTTTATGTCTGGAAAGAAATAAGAAATCACCTAGATCATCTATGCTTACTTAGTCCTGTACTTGTTATATTTCTTCTTTTTCAAAATGGAAGCCAACAGCTCTCCAATTCCATCTGTGGTTGCCAACAGTCCCTCGCACTCTGGGCCCTGTTAAGTGAAGGACCATGGGGCTCATCCCTCTGGGAACGTGGAGGGGTCACGGAGCAGCAGACTGACTAGGCAGGAGGGGATATGTTCTTTCCTTTGTTGTGCATATTTGTTTTTCCTTCCACGCAAGTGCCCAGTGGCCTTGGCAAAACAAAAACAAAAACATTTCAACCTGTAAACGATGCAGGCCCAACAGACAATTGCCAGCCTTCTAGCAGTTGTTCCCAATCATCAGTGTCGTCACGGAAAGAAGACTAAATCAGGAGTGCAGACACCAGTGGGCAGCCTGCTAATTTTATAATTATAATCCTTTTATACAGTTCCCTGTTCACATGCACGCAACGGTAACAAAATTAAATTCACAGCATTTTCCACAGGGTAGGTGTTCAAATATACTTGTTCTTAAGCAGTCAGAAAATGGTCATTGCTAATAAAAACAATTTAAAGGAAATAGAACTTCCTTGAAAAGTACAAACACTTATATTCAGACATTATTTTGCATCCCCTTTAAAAAGACAAGTGAATTGGGCTTTCTTAAACATGGCACCGAAAACAGAAACTTAGAGAAAATAATTAAAGAAAATTTAAATCATGAAATAAATGTATTTTGATGAAATATTTATGGATGAAATATGATCTCTGGGATTTGCTTCAAAATGATAAATAATTTAGGGGATGTGGGTAAGGTATATATAGATAATGTAAGATTAGCCTTCAATCGATAATTATTTAAACTTGGCAATGAATATGTACAGATTTAATACAGTGTTCTCTCCACTTTCATTTGTTTGACATTTTTCACAATATAATGTTTTTAAAAAGTACTTTACTTTTGTAAATTAGATAATATCTTGCAAACAAAATTGAAAGGCAAGCAATAAACTAGGGGAAATATGCAAAATGCTATCCTGTAAGGGTTTATATCCTTAAGTGAGAAACAGTTCTTACAAATGAATTAGAAAGACTAATAGGGAATAGCAAAAAAAATGTCAGGAATGGGTAAATCACAAAAGAAGAAATACAAAAAGCTAATAATCATATGAAAACACATCCAACTTCACTAATTATGGGAGAGAGAATAATGATCCCCCCAAGGATGTCCATGTCCTAATCCCCAGACCTGTGAATGTTACTTTACATGGCAAAAAGGGACTTTGCAGATGTTGATCACGGATTCTGTGATGGGGAGATTATCCTGGATTATTCTGATAGGCCCAAAGTAATCACGCGGGTCCTCCTGCTAGGGAGGCAAGAGGATCAAGGTTAGAGAGAAAGGGGCCTGGGGAAAGAAGCTGAATCTGTGAAGTAGATTCAATGAGGCCAAGCTGCTGGCTTTGAAGATGTAGGAGGGACCATGAGCCAGGAAGTGCAGGTGGCCTCTAGACGCTGGCAAAGGCAAGGAAACCGATTCTCCCCTAGAGCTTCCAGAAGGGAGCAGGCCTGCTGACACCTTGTCTTTAGCCCAGTCACTGTGCCTGGAGGAAAACACACAACACTGCCTTCTGATCTCCCTTCAGATTCCTGCCTAGTGACTCCCAGGGGTCCTACCTCCCCCACCACTGCAACTGGGCACTATTTGTCAATTTCCTCTCCTAGGTAACTATGTCACAGCTTTTCTGCTCTCCTCAAGTTTGCAGACAACTTCTCCCCAGGCAGCCTCCCAATGCATTCCTGTTGTCTGCAGTTTGCAGGAGGGAGGGACTTCACCACGTGCCCACAACCCAGTCGGGCAATCTGGGCACTTTCCTAGTCTCCTGCCTCTACACCCACCACTCCTCTGTCCTTCCTGTTGCTTTCCATACACTGTGCTCCTTTATCAAAGGCCAAGCATCCCTCCTACCTACTCAAGAACATCACTCTTGCAGTTGTCCATCATCACCGTTTTTCCCTCTCCACTGGATTATTCCCATCAACATGGAAACATGCTTCAAACTAGCCCAGCTGAAAAACAGTAACAAACTTCCCCTACTGCTCCCCTCTAGCTACGTCCTCATTTCTCTGCTTTTCTTCAGAGTAAAAACTCAAGAGTTGTCTCTCCGCTATCTCTAATTCCTCTTCTGTCCTTTTTGAACCCACTCCAATTGGTTGTTAATCCATCCTCGGCAAAGAGCTGCACAGTGGGAATCATTATTTCCATTTACAGAAGAGGAATCGGAGTCTCAGAGATGTGGGGCAAATTGTTCAAAACCACACATCAGCACCCAGCTGACTATAACGCCGGGGCCGTTCCTAGTCACTGCTTCAGTCCGGTTCGCCCACTTTCTTATTTTCTTCTGTAAATAAGACCACGCAGCCAGCCTCCTAGAACATTGGCTTATAAATGCTGAGAAAGCATTTATAACATGTAATTCTAATTACTTTATGGACTACAACATAATATATAATATTTCAGATTTTATGTCTGTGTCATGGCTTACGTTGAGATGTTTTCTCTTGTAGTTATTGCTTTTAGGAATGATCTCATGAATATTTCCTTAAGCTAAGAGGCTACATTACTATGATCTATATTGTATCATTTTATTTGTAAGTTTATTATTTTAACTAAAACATGCTCCATATGGAAATGTAGGAAATGGGAAGCAAAAATAGATGAGCCACAATCACATGACCAAATACAAATACTGTTAGCACTTTTCTTTCTTTCCAAGTTTTCATGTTTTTTTTTAGTTATACTCATAGCAAATACGGAAAAGCAATCTTGCATATCTATTAAAATATACAAAGAAATCAACTTTAATAAAAACACGTATACTTAAGAATGGGAAATGTTTAATTCAGCATAGACAAAACCAGGAAATAACTGTTCAATACAGGAATAGTTACATAATTTATTTCCTCCTCCACAGAGTCAACATAATATTAGTACTTCACTGCATTGTTGTCAGAATTAAATTAGATAACGTATGGAAAGCATAGAGTATATAAATAACAGATAATTGTTCAAGAGCATGTTACTTTTACCCTGGTTATCTCCTCAACCCTGTATTCTCTAATTTAGCCATTTCCGGCTCAGGTCCAAGTTCTCTAACCTGGCCCCACAATTCCAGAATTTCCATTTCTAGGCTCCAATGAGATGAGGTCATTCTGTCAACCTAATAGCTACCAGGGAAACTTAGTCCTCTGTGTCCTATTTCTCACAAAGATGAGTTCTGCTGCTGCATTGTTTTGTGGGTTTCAGTATGTCTCTCTGATGAACCTAAATCCATCTTCTGCCACAAATTACCAGCTCCAAGGAATTAGGGCTGCTTGGCCTACACCCTTGGCTTGTCCCTTTCTCTTTTGATGGCTACTTTGTCAGGGTTTTCATCCACTTCTTCTCCCTTGGGATAGCAAGTAGTTGGTCTTTTTAATCCTGTATTTACTTTTCTTGTCCACTTTTGGCATCTCACAAAATCAGGCCTAAAATAAAACTCCCAGCAAATAAAAAACTGTTGGTGCAATAAGTATTTTTTTAATGAGATTCTGTCTTTTTTTTTTTTTCCTTTTAAGGTAATCTCTATACCCAATGCGGACCTCAAACTCATGACCCAATGATCAAGAGTCCAATACCCTACTGACAGCCAGCCAGGAGCCCCAAGATTATTTCTTTTTATTGTCAAAAAGGTGTGCTGAAAATATACTATTAGAGTTTATTAATGGCACACTTAAAAAGGGGGGAAAAGATTAAATAAAACTGGACTAATAATTTTAAACCACTTGATTTAAGTAAAATATTTTTCTTATGCCCCTGAATTTGCTAAAAGGAATCTTGTTGACTAAGCAATATTTTAAACGTGAAATGACAGTGTCAGCTGGGTCCAGTAAATAATATCCTAGTCATTGTGTTTGTTTATATTTGTTGTACATTCTAGCCACCTGTTAGAAAGTTTCTGGGCTCAAATACAAATACTGTTATAATTTTGGAGAAATATTTTATCCAATCACCTTCTACCCACTAGAATACTCTAGAGAGGAAAAAAAAAAAAGGCCATGAAAGGGTCCAGAATATGCCACTGTGGCATAAACATTATTTTGAGCAGAAGGCATGTGACTTTTTGAAACCTTTATCTTCCTAAAAGCAGAGCCTCCCGAAAGAACTCAGAACCCAAATTGTCACAGAACAATGAGGTTAGAATGATTCTTATCACCACAGACACTGAGAGGTCTCCACACCTAAACAGACATTGTCACAAAACTCCCATCTCTCCCATCTATACTCGTAGGGGCCCATGAATCTTTCCAAAAACTCATCTGTTGTCCCATAAATGTCCTTCCTCCCCCTTCCCTAATTAAGAGAGACTGTGGACTCTGGGAAACAAACGGAGGGCTTCAGAGGGGAGGGGAGGGGGGACTGGGATAGCCCAGTGACGGGTATTAAGGAGGGCACATATTGCATGGTGCACTGGGTGTTATACGCAAACAATGAATCATGGAACATTACATCAAAAACTAAGGATGTACTGTATGGTGACTAACATAACATAATAAAAAATTAGAATTAAAAAAAAAAAGACTTTTGTTTTCCAGTAAGTGCCCTTCTTCCCATTCTCTTTCTCCATTAAGACGGTATGATACAAGCCCCAAATTCAAAATGCCCCTTTGACAGACATTTTCTATGAAGTCCTGTATACACATTAATAAAAACACATGATGAATTTTTGTCTTTTTTCTTGCCAATCTGTCTTTTGTCAGTTTAACTCAAAGGCTCCCCACAACTGAACCTAAGAGAGTAGAAGAAAAGTTTCTTTTCTCCCTGACAACCTTATCATCTAGCATTTCCAATATTCCTTTGCAAATGCTGAATTTTAAATCTTCATACCTGCCCTATCATAAGAGAAAGCATCGTGCGTGGATTCATTAGTAGGACTACACATGGAAGCTACAGGAGGGTAATCAGTCCTGAATGTCCCGGTGCACCAGCCCACCCTGGAATTTGGGAATAAGACTGGAGGGAGACAGAGCAGAGATAAATCAAGTCATCCCAAAGAGACTTCCAAAGATTCCATGAGGTAAAGCTGGACCATAACCAGACTGAATATGTAAATATATCTACAGATGCAGAAGTGAGTGAAAAGGGCAGTTGGTCAACCCTGAAAGGATTAAAAGAAAGGAGCCCAAGGAACAACCTTGGGACAATTCCTGCATTATCCAGAGCTAAGGCCATTTGACCACTACACACGAACAGTGGGGTCTCCAGAGCAGGGAGAAGAGTCTCCTGTACTTCCTCGGTTGAAGGACAATCCTGAAAGTCACACACTTCCTTTTGTTCTAACAGAGTAGCACTTAATAAATGGAAGGAAAGAAGGAAAGAAGGAAGGAAGGAGGGAGGAAGGGGCGAGAAGGGGGTTCCCACATGCAACCTTCTGATTGTAATATGGATTCCCTATAACTTCCTATAGGGTGAGAAAGTGCTAGCTAGCAAGGAGTGTCTTCCCCCTGACAGTTACTATTTCTTCTTACATATTAACAAAGGAGCAAACTTGAGGGTGGTGCAAGGTTCAGTTGGCAGAAGCCGGTTTCTCAGCATTTCAGGCAATTTGCGAGCCAGTTATGAAGACCAGGCTCTGATGGCAGTCAGGTGTGAGGAAGCAGCCAGCAGCTCACACAGACTCCACCTCTCAGCCCTCCATCCACAGCACTTGCCGGTTAAGCAATTTCCATTGGTTTCCTCAGCCCTCAGTCCTTTCATTCAACAACTATCAGCTAAATATCTAAAAGGGCCAAACACTGAACTGCGTGTAGGCCCATGAAACAGACAAAACAAAATTCAGGCCTCCTGAAGACTGAGCCCTCCTGAAGTCTGCCTCACTGAACTGCGTGTACTGATTAGCAAACAGGCCAGGGTAACGCTGTGGGGGTAAGATCTGTGGGAGAGGCACAGGGGAGCGCCAGATTCAGTGGGCGGGGTGGTGTCTTCGAAACTGAAAACCAAAGGACAAGCAGGAGCCACTTTTGTGGATGGGAAGTGGTCCAGGTGGTGGGTAAGCAGAAGCAGACTTCTGGAGGTAAGAACATTTAGGAGCTGAAAGCTAGTCTAGAAGCTGGAGTTTAGGAGGGCATTGGGGAAGAGCAGAGGACTGGGGGGTGGAGAGGGACGAGGCCAGTTCTGAAGTATGAGGGGCTGTAATAAATCAAACATTGTGAATTTTATCCTGAGTGCAGTTGGGGGGGGGGGGTTGGTACTGAGGGTGTTAGCCCAGAGCGAAACCAGATGAAATCTTCTTGAAAATATCACAGGTCGGAGCAAGGAGAAAGGAGGGGGCAGGAGGAAGACAGAAGGCAGGGAGTCCCTTTAACAACTTAGCTGGCATGCATAATAATTTACCTTTAATTCATCATTTCTTCCCCTCTTTTCCTACTCATTTGATTCATAAGACGTTTTCAAGGTCATTTCATTTTCTTCTGAGTTTTAAAGATAATTTTAACCTAAATATCATTTCATTTGTTGGCAACATCTTTTGTCCATCTCGGAGTAAATGCTTCTCCAGATAAATAAATTTTGGATCTTAAGCAAAATGCATACTTCTCCGTAATTTCTTTAGTTTTTTTTGTTGTTGTTGTCGTTAATCTCTACACCCAACGTAGAGTTCGAACTCACAACCCCAAGATCAAGAGCCACGTGCTCTACGGACTGAGCCAGCCAGGTGCCCCTCCAATTTCTTAAAGATTTTTAAATTTTTATTATTATTATTTTTAAATCTGTAGGCCTACACTGAGATCTCCTAAACTCTGCAAAACTGGGGGAGGAAGTGCCCAGAGGGGATAATCCCCCGGGAGGGGAGGGTCTTGGGTAGTACATTTAAATGCCTGATGTCCCCACCTGGAGTTCTTCAGAGATGCAAACTGCCCACTGGAGGAAACAATACCCACAAAATCCTGGGCTGCACCTTCAGGCTACCTGGGAGGTAAAGGCCCACCCCAAGAAAGCAGGAGGCGGAAATCTGATGTAAATCTTTATATTCTCAACGTGAAAGCACAAAGGCAGAGCCCCACAAGCATTCTGTTTACCATTTCAACGGAAATCAGGAATTACAGACCAGAGTCAAGTTAAGTCACCTTTGTACTTCCCTATGAATTTTCTTGTGAATTGTGTCCAGTCTGTTTTCCTGTGGTGATTACCTGTAAAGCTCATTTAAAAAAAAAAAAAAAATCCAGCCTGGGCTGGTCAGGACAGCCAGGTAGGGAGAGCATATTCTGCCCAGCACTAGGCCTGGGGGAGAGGGGTCCCCTGGGCAGAGCGGAGGGTGCGGAGAGCACGCTGGGAAGAAAGGAGTCTGGGCATGGAGGAGGCCCCGAGGCTCAGGAGTGGAAAACCCCTAGAAAGTTGCTTCTACTGCCACTTACTAGAGCTCCTGAATGAGCATTGGAAGGGTTCTCAAAAAGGGAGTGGACAAGCCCAGTGGAAGAGTGCTATGAGGAGGGGATGAGTATAAAGGGCTTCCCTACAGATTATTAGGTATCAGAAGTTTTGCTGTCCTCAGAACTCATGGATAATAGTACCAATAGCTATCATTTACTGAGCACAGGAATAGTGCCTAGAAAAATGAACACACGATATGTGCCAGGGACACACACACACACACACACGCATACACATACATAACACAAACACATCTCACTCACTGAATCTTCAAAGTAGTCCAACCAGGTCAGTTCTATTATTTCCACTTCATACTGGAGGAAATGGTCTCCAACAGGTTATATAGGCAGCAGAATATAATTCACAGGTGAGTACTTTGGAAATTCTCTGAAGATCCCACTTACTCCTAAACTTAAGCTATTCTAACAAACCCGGATATTGGGGCAGTATCGTATATTCTTCTATAGTGTTAGAAACTCTGGAGCCAGACTGGGTTTGAGTCCCAAGCTCTGGCTCTTGGTACTTGTAGGACTTTGGCCAAATGGTCACAGAATAAGCATAAAAATAGTGCCTGCCCCACAGAGTGCTTATGAGGATTCTACTAGCTAATATGCAAAGTCCTGGGAACGGTGCCTGGAACACAGTAAGTGCTCAATAAAAGTCGGCCACTACTAAACATCTACATTAGATCATAAGTAGGAAATTAAGAGTGGAAGGACTATTGTGCACAGCAATGGAAACTGAAAGCTAACGACCTTAACAGCAAAAGGGAAATGTAAAAAACAAATACCCAAAACATATGACCCTCCGGTCCCCAGATAAAATTATACATTCATAACCGGGTTAGGCTGAAGGAATGGACTTGGGATAATGACTATAACACTTAAAAAAAAAAAATCTATATCATATGAGACAATTAAATTGATGAATGAGGATGCCATTCACACATTTCTTCAATAAAGCATCATTATAGGTTAGCTTAATTCTTTTATTTAATAAATATTTTATTTATTTATTTGAGAGAGAGAGAGCACAAGTGGGGAGGAGGGTCAGAGGGAGAGGGAGAATCAGACTCCCCACTGAGTAGGGAGCCCAATGCAGGGCTCGATCCCAGGACCCCAGGATCATGACCTGAGCTGAAGGCAGCCACTTAACTGGCTGAGCCACCCAGGTGCCCCTAAGTTAGCTTAATTCTAATACTATGGTTTAACAAATCAATTTAGAAAAATGTTGGATTGGGCCTTCCTTAGTCTTGTTAAATATAAACTTTATAAAATTAAAATAAATTTGTATTTTTCAAGCTTTATGGCATTTACTACAAGTGGATTTGGATTTAATGAAAGAGACTATTATTTAATATTAAATACTAAAGTGAGAATAATTCTTGAGAAAAGAAATGTAGACATAATCCTAATTGAATAAATTAGTTAATTGTTTTTCGTAGCTACAGTTACCATCAATAGATGCTTTTTGGCCAACATGTATCTAAAATAGAAATTATTTCACAATAAAGGCAAATGTATGTGTAACAAAAATGGACCCTCTATTATTGAGTATGGGCATGGACAGAATTAAGTTAGCACCGTGCTGTGTGCTGAAATGTTACCCCTTGCAGGGGGGAATATGTGTTGTCTGAAGGGAAGTATTCTTTTTTTTTTCCCCCTTAGGTAGGCTCCATGCCCAATTCAGAGATTGAACTCACGACCCTGACCTCGAGTCGCATGTTCTACTGACTGAGCCAGCCAGGCACCCCTGAAGGGAAGTATCCTTGATTTCAAACTGAAAAATGCGCGTGAGTCTAAGGAAGGTTGTCTGGACCTCTCCCTTGCCCTGAGTCTGAGCCTGGTCTTGAGGAATCCAGCTGACTATCCCTCTCTCCCTCTAGACTTGGCCCTGAGAAGGGACCTTGCATTTTATTCTGCCCCAGCTCCTAGCACCAAGCCCGATAAATGATTGCTGGATTTTGAGAGTAAGGAGGGCCCCATGTGCATCATTAGCCCAAGAGCTAGGAATTCAGAACCCCCAGTGAGCTCCAAGCTGAGGATCAATATAATTCTGCTAATAACCAGTTTACCTAGACTGACATCACCCTCGCTCTGTTTCCCTGTGGCAGCCCCTAGCAGAGAGAGTGAGCCTAGCTTTCCTTAGGCTCAGCTGTACACTTGACTCACAGCCACCGGTCCCCAGTCTTGGAGAGGAAACAGTGCCTCTTAGAGGCCAACTTGCCAGTGGCAGCAGTAATGTGTTAGGGACCTGAGAAGATACCTCTTGGGGAACAGATGATTATGGTCCAGGCGATCATCTCCACTTTAAGTTTAAAGTTTGGAAGCCTTATTTTTATTTAAAAAGTGTCTTTAAAATTTTTTTAAAGATTTATTTATTTGAGACAGAGAATGCTCCAGCAGGGCGAGGGGCAGGGGGAGAGGGACAAAAGCAGACTCCCTGCTGAGCGCAGAGCCCCACACAGGGCTTGATCCCTGGACCTGGAGATCATGACCAAGTTCACGACCCGAGCCAAAGGCAGATGCTTAACTGAGCCACCCAGGTGCCCCTCCGTTAACTGTCTTAATACTGCTACTCCCATCCCATTTTAAAATTTTTTTGACAGAATCATCTATCCCAAAGGTTGCTAGCCTGTGAATTATGATTCCCTTCAACAGGAACTTGGAGCTAAAGTCTGAATATGTGTGGGTGCCTGGGTGGCTTGGTTGGTTAAGTGTTTGCTCACGTCATGATCCCAGGGTCCTGGGATCGAGTCCCACATCGGGCTCCCTGCTCATCAGCGAGTCTGCTTCTCCCTCTACCCTTCCCCCCTGCTCATAATCTCTCTCTGTCTCACTCACAAATAAATAAAACCTTAAAAAAAAATCTGAATATTTGTGTCACCACCCTCCACCCCCCCCCCAAATTCATATGTTGAAATCCTAACCCCCAATGTGATACTATAGATGAGGCCTTTGGGAAGTTATTAGGCCACAAGGGCTCCAAATGGGATTAGTGTCCTTACAAAGGCAACCCCAGAAAGCTCTTTTTTTCCTTCTGCTATGTGAGGACGCAGCAAGAAGCCAGCCATCTATGAACCAGGAAGTGAGTCCTTCCCAGACAGGAATCTGCCAGCACCTTGATCTTGGACTTCCCAGCCTCCACGACTGTAAGAAATAAATTGCTGTTGGTTTTAAGACACCCAGTCTATGGTGTTCTGTTAGAGCCACTCAAATGGAATAAGGTACTTGGGTAATAATAAGTCAGCTCTGCTGACCCTCGGCTTCAATTTTATGAGAGGACATAAGCTAAAGTCGGCTAGTTCAATTTAATGGCAGGGAGAAAGCTCATTGATCATCCCACCACATACCACGTACGGTGCCAGGTGCTAAGCACTAAGCTATTATTGAACATTAACAATGGCGTATATAAATGGCAAAGTATAGTGTCCATTTGGACTGCTTCTAGAGTTGGTAGATGGCTCCACATGAGAGACAGAGCAACCTCACCTTATCTCCGTATGTTCTGGCAAGAACACTGCTTTGTCACAGACTGGAAACCACTGGGAAACAATGTTACTGGGTGGACCTTTGTAACTCACTGGTTAGTACTCCCCTTCCCACAAATGATCTACCTCCCCAAAGTGGGACAGCTTAGCCTGGGGAAGTAAGGACCAGGGTTAAGCTATGGCAGTTGTCAGGAGCAGCCAGTGAAATGGTGAGACTGATGTGGGAAAGCAGGAGAGGGCACAGGCGCTGCCGCCAGAAACCTCCCATCAAATCCCAGCCACTGAGCTTTGTGACCTTTAGCAAGTTACTATATCTCCCTCCTTCGAGTCTGCTCTTGCAAAAAGGGGATGAGAAGAGCGATATTAAGACAGTGAATGGAGGGGTGCCTGGATGGCTCAGTCGGTTAAGCATCTGTCTTTGGTTCAGGTCATGATCCCAGGGTCCTGGGATAGAGCCTTGTGTCGGGCTCCCTGCTCAGCAGGGAGTCTGCTTCTCTTTCTTCTCCTTCTCCCTCTGCCGCTCCCCCTGCTCACGCGCACTCTCTCTCTCTCCCCCTCCCTCGCAAACAAATAAAATCTTTGTTTTTAAAGACTTTACTTATTTGACAGAGCCACCCAGGCGTCCAATAAATAAAATCTTTTTTATTTTTATTACTTATTTATTTTTAAAGATTTTATTTATTAGAGAGAGAGAGCACAAGCAGGGGGAGCAGCAGGCAGAGGGAGAAGCAGGCTCCCCGCTGAGCAGGGAGCCTGATGTGGGGCTCGATCCCAGGACCCTGCGATCTTGACCTGAGCCAAAGACAGATGCTTAACTGACTGAGCCACCCAGGCACGCCCCCCCCCCCCATAAATAAAATCTTGAAAAAAAAAAAAAAAAAGACAATGGAGACAATATACACGGTGCTTAGCACAAGGACTTGTTGGTACTAATTGCTGGTGTTAGGAAGTAATACCAACTACTACATGCAGGTAGAACTGAAGCTCATTGAGTCTTCACAATGAGATACACCATCTTCTGTCCTCCCGCCCCATATACACTCTATAAGCCAAGATCAAGGCGAACACAGTGAATAATAATGAAACATTTAAGAAGTACGGGTCCTACTTGCGCCATGATAAACACCTGACACAAGCTGAGCCAATCAGATTTGCAGTGTCTTCCTGAGTCGGTTACAAGGAGCTGGGCCATGAGGTTCTGTTGAGTTTGGGCCCGGGCTGGGGCAGTGGCAAGCTAATGCCACTTGCAAGCTTAACATAATGGCAGCAGAGGGGCCATGAGTCAGCAGAGAAAGCAAGTCTCAGAAAGAAACAAGACAGTGAAACAGACTCATTGGAAAAAAAACACAGAAAAGAGAATATGAAGGTTCACAGACCTGGACTGCACACCACACACACGCACACACACACACAGTACCCTTATGTTGACTCTCTAGTTCTCACGAGGCTGGGCTCTATTTCCTGGATATTTCCTTTAAGATTCCCCTATATCTTTACAATAGACCCTTCTTTGATCTGAACTTTTTTTTTCTGTTCCTTTAAACAGGAAGGGTCGTAGACTATCCTAGAACTCAACCTTTACAACCTTCCACTGTGCAATTTCAGAATAACAGGAATAGAGGCATCACTGTGGATGAGGTGAAGTGTGAACCACAGGGAGGATATAGAGATTCAACTCGAAGGTGGCAGCAGAATATCGGCGTCTACATATTGTAAATCTTATCAGTGAACTTTCATTTAAATATGTGAGCAAGAGGCAAGCTACCGAATAAGCAGAGGTCCAGCGTTTGTACCACAACGGGCCTGTTATTCTATTTCTTTCTTTTTTTTTTTTTAAGATTTATTTATCGGGGTGCCTGGGGTGGCTTAGTCAGTGAAGCGTCCAACTCTGGTTTTGGCTGAGGTCACGATCTCAGGGTCATGAGATTGAGCCCCAGGGCGGGCTCTGTGCTGGGCACGGAGTCTGCTTGGGATTCTTTCTCTCCTTCTCCCTCTGCCCTCCCTTCCCCATCCCCCCCCCCACTTTTGCTCTCTTTCTCTCTAAAATAAATAAATAGTAAGGTGCCCCTTACTATTTCTTCCTTTATTTATACCTTACTCATTTTGTGGGGGAGATGGTACACTCTAGTAGGAGTACTGGACAATGAGAAGGATTTGGGAAGGCCAGATATATCCCTCTATATTCCAGAATCTGGAATATCCAGGTTATAAGGCACTCTCAAAAAGACTTGGCTGCAAAGAGAAGAAAGAAAGGTACCACCTAAACTTGGGAAGACTTTTGGATCTTTCCCTAAGACAAACTCATGTGTTAAGGGTAAAATTTATTTCCAGAATCTTATCATTGTTCTTTTCTCAATGTGCCCTTCCTTTTTTTTTTTTTAAGATTTTATTTATTTATTTGACAGAGAGCGAGACAGCCAGCAAGAGAGGGAACACAAGCAGGGGGAGTGGGAGAGGAAGAAGCAGGCTCCCAGAGGAGGAGCCTGATGTGGGGCTCGATCCCAGAACGCCAGGATCACGCCCTGAGCCGAAGGCAGACACTTAACCTCTGTGCCACCCAGGCACCCCTCAGTGTGCCCTTCCTAAGTCACCTGTTGCCACAGGATACTCATACTGCCTACTCAGAAACCCACTCAAGTCTACCCTTTCTGAATATCACCGAATGGCCCTGTCTTCAATTAAAATGTTTATTCTTGCAAAGCATGGCTCTCATTTAGCATTTAAGATATATGACAGGAAAAAAGATATGATAGAATTAATTTATGCTAATATATAAAGGACTGTTTAGTCTAATGATGATGTACTCTTCCCACCGACATTTGCACTTTAAAAGAAGATATTTGTTGATCCAAAAGGCCAAGTCATTCATAGCAAACTTTTACTCATTGTAATCATTGGGTTGGGCAGATATTTTTTCATCCAGGCATCTTTCCAGGGCCTCTTAACTCACATGGTCTTCCCCTACTAGAATATACATTACATAAAGGCAGACACTGTTGTCTGTTTCTAATCATTGTTGAATCCTCAGTGCCAAAGACAGCACATGGCATAGTAGTTGCTCAAATAGTGTCTGTTGAATGAATAAATGATTTCAGGATTCAAATCCAAGTCTGTCTGACTTTAAAGTATAGTGTTCATTCTACTATATAAAATGGTCTTTTTCTTAAAATGAATCTTGTCACCCTCCTTATATTAAGAGGAAAAGAGAAGAAAAATAAAGGAAAGGAAGGAGAGAGATGGTATCAAAGTAGATGAAATGAAATTGAAGCTGATGCTTCAATATGGGGCCCGTTGGGCTTCTCCCATGCAGATCAATAGTTTTGTCAGGGCTCCATATGTTTCTCTTCCAGAAGTGTTTCTATTTCATATCTTTTCTAAGTTTCTTATTATTTGTGATTTTTTTTAAAAGCATGCTTGTTAAAAAAATTATTTCCAATGGAAATTATGGAACAGTTGAAAGAAGAAAACATTACCTAGGATCTTCCCAATAAAATACAACCACTCTGAATTCACATCTTGCTACATTTTCTTCTAGGTTTCTCCTTTGCTTATATTTTATTTTTATTTATTTATTTTTAAAAGATTTTTACTTATTTATCTTAGAGAGAGAGAGAGCATGCATGAGTAGGGAGAGGGACAGAGGGAGAGGGAGAGAAAGAATCTCAAGCAGACACCTCCCTGAGCACAGAGCCCAACGCAGGGCTTGATCTCATGACCCTGAGATCATGACCTGAGCCAAAATCAAGAGTCAGATGCTTGGGGTGCCTGGGTGGCTCAGTTGGTTGACTGCCTGCCTTTGGCTCACATCATGATCCCAGGGTCTTGGGATCGAGCCCCGCGTGGGGCTCCCTGCTCAGCAGGGTGTCAGCTTCTCCCTCTCCTCTGCCTGCCACACCCCTGCTTGTACTCTCTTTCTCTCTCTCTCTCAAATAAATAAAATCTTAAAAAAAAAAAATAAGAATCAGATGCTTAACCACTGAGCCACCCAGGTGCCTCCCTATGCTTGTATTTTAAACTTAGCTATGATCATTCAGTATACATAATTGAATCCTGATATATTATTTTTCTACCATCATTTTTTTGTCCTGTACTGATATTATCATTCCCTGATGTTCAGTATAAAATCCTCAGTTAAATGAAGTGAGACTTTGCTGCCAATTGGTATTAAATTTTCATAATCTTACATACTGATTCCGTGACAATGGAATTTTAAAATTCCAAGTCTTATCATTGGCCGAAGAGGAAAGGTTTTTACAGTTCCCTCTCTCTGTTAAATATTTTAAAAACTGCAAAGAATCGATAAAACATACAGTTGTGTTTATTTATAAGACTGAGCAAATGCCATTATTCTCTAACCATTTTCCCCTCCCAGGTCTTTACAGATTATCATCCCCGGGGGAATGAAGAGCCATTGCCCCAAAGAACAATTGTCTTAGACTATAAGGAGGTGAACATGCCCAAATATAAAGAAATTTGAATCGAGTTCTTTTTTAATATACACATAATGCTGTCGTAGTAAATGGTCCTAGAATCTACAGTCGTGTAGATTAACACAGCACAGAGGTAGTTTTAGTTGTATAGCTGAAGGAACGCCAAAAGATTCAAGAAAATATAGAATTTCCAAACCAGTAAAAGGTCACTAAGGTGTAGTGACTATTACCTGTTCTATTTATTACCTATGTGACTACAAGTGATTAAAAAAACAAACAAATAGATAAAAAATTGTCCCCACAAATTGGGGAGGATTTTTTTTTTAAGTATCAGCCATGTTCCTGGCTTCTTGGTAAATGTCTTACAAGCAGTATTTAATCCTTACCATGATGATCCTAGGTTGGCAAGTTGCTCATTCAGTGTTTATTCTTCCTTCTTTACTATAAGAATCATTATGTATGTATTTATTTATTTTGGCCCTTCCCCTTTGCCTGTTTTCCTTTCCAGAATAAGGATGCCATGCTGGCAATGACGCAGCCAGCTTGTCACCACAAAGATAAAAGCCTCAAGCCAGGGATGGCTGAGCAGAAAGATTCCAGCTTAGACTGCAGGTGACATCGTAAAAGCTACTCTGTGCCGGCCCTGCTCTTCCTCCCTTCTCATTTGTCTAAGACACTCTTGGGTTTCCCGTTGTAGCAGCACATGGTCACCCCAACTGATACGGCAAAGTTAAGTCATTTGCCCAAGGCGACACTGTCCAGAAGTGGCAAGACGAGAATGAAAACCCAGGTCCGTCTTGGTTTGCAAACAAAACTTGCCTTTTGGGCCTATGCCACGCTGAAGCCCAGGTTTTCTCTCTCTGGGAAATAGGAATAAGGATTTCTAGCCTTCCACGATGACATACACACAGGAGTACCTAGAGCGGCGCCTGTCACAGAGGACAGACTCCCAGTGTTTGCTGAATCAGTAGTTCAAGAACCCAAGCACTACTGTTTTCAGTATGCTGCGATGCAGAGCTATTTTAAGGACTGGGAAACACACACACACACACACACACACACACACACACAAACTGTTTCTGTGGGTGTAATACTCTAGTTGCAGAGATTAGTCAGCAGTTTCATTGAGTTTCTCAGATCTCTCGCCACTCTATTCTCTTTCTCTTCTCTGCCTCCTCTCTCCTTCATAGAAGCCCTTCTCGTCTTATCAATCAGCTCCTGCAAGCCCAGCTCCCCATCCCATCCTACCCCCAAAAAAGAGGGAGGGGGCATATGGATTCGGAGAGAAAAGCTCTTTAAAAGAAGTGGCTCATTCTGCTGGGGAAGACAGGAGTTAGCCCACAGGAGGGACCATCCTTCCCGGATTGGCAGGGAAAAATCAAATATAGGGATGTGAGCAGCAGTCCGGAGGAGCAGACTCTAAAAGGCTCCAGGCAGGGGAGCTAAAGCTGCAGGAAGGCACCGAATCCTCACCAGATGCGCAAGGACACAGCAGAGCTTGGAATCGCTCATTTCTATTACAAGGAAGCGTGTTAAATGCGTACTTTTATTGATTTGTTTTAAAAGGTATGAATTGTGAACTTTTTAAAAACAAAGATCTTGAAATTTACTATACCATGCAATAAGTACCAAAATACCAGGAGAGTCATTTTGCTCTGACCCAGATACTAGAACCAGACCTAGATAGCAGAGCCCTCACAGGAAGGAGACTGGCTGCGGCAATGACCTATTGGGACACTGGACTCTGAGCTATTTAGGAGTCACTATTCACATACCTGGGAGAGAGGGAGCAGTTTTAGGACTTGGGTCTGGGGCACTTGGGTCCGACAGGCTGTGGTCCCGCCCTGGAAAAGCCACGTGTGAATGGGAGGATTGGAGGTGGGGTGAGGGTAGTGGGGAGAGCGAGCTACAGTTCTTGCAGCTCTTCATACTACCTACAGCAAGTGTGGTGTTCATGAGATCCCAGCAAGGCAGCATCAGGGAATGATCAGGCCGAAGAGGAGACTTCTCTTCCTTGCCTCTCCGTGCTCATGATTTTCTCATCTTCCATTTCTCTGGAATGGACGCCTGAGCCACTGGCAGAGAATTACAACCTCATCCAACTCCCCTCTTCTTTTCCTGAACCATCTGCCTATGTCAGTTCTGGACCCTTCAACCAATATGGGCAAGTTACTGAGCCCACCCCCAATTATGTGTGGTGTATTCAAAAACCACAGGCCATTGGCACCTTATAGTCAACTTCATTAAAGGGCTGGAATTGGGGAGAGAATGGACTCTGGAAGTGTGGGCTGGCTTTGAAAAGTTCTGGTCCAGGTCAGCTAACCATTCTGCTGACCTGAAAGCCCAATCTACCTTCAGAGACTGTATTCTTTTTTTTTTTTTTTTTTTTTAAGATTTTATTTATTTATGTGACAGAGAGAGGCAGCCAGCGAGAAAGGGAACACAAGCAGGGGGAGTGGGAGAGGGAGAAGCAGGCCTCCCGCTGAGCAGGAAGCCCGATGCAGGGTGCCATCCCAAAATGCTGGGACTATGACCTGAGCCGAAGGCAGACGCTTAAGGACTGAGCCACCCAGGTGCCCCCAGAGACTGTATTCTGATCTCAGGAGACACCCTACAGAGTCCCCGGCACCCCATCCCCTCCCATGTACTCACTTGGGCCATAGACTCAGGCAAATGAATTAGGTCAGCTGCAACTTGCTCTGGGATCATGGATTGCTGGTAGAGGTGGCAGTGACTTCATAATCAACCATCTTAAGCTTCCACGGAATCTTGGCAACAGCCAGTATTGTGAACTTCAAAGGATTTGGGCTAGCTATGGACTGCGCCAGTAAAAACCCCATCCTGGCTGTTCAAGACCTGCCTGTTCGGCTAGCTGGGAAGAGAAGGGGAAGAGAAGGGCATAGTGTGGAGGTGACCGCAAACTCTCCACATCGGGCAAGAGTGCCAGGGCCTGGATCTGATAAATCCGTCCCTCAATAAATAGTTTTATAGAAAGTCCTTTCGAACTGAAAATGGGATTTCCCAATTTAGATGTTTCATAAGTAAGCAATTCTGTTTATTGTATTTTCTCAAAAATGAAAACACACCTGGACCACAGTTGTTTTTTTTTTTAAGGGTAAAGATACAGCTTTGCTTGTAGACAGAAATACAGTGCAATGTGAAATTACTTTTATTACATAATGCAACATGATCTTTTGAACCTTTTGCAGAGCAACAGAACTGAGGCCAGCAATATGCTAGTAGCACTGCTGGAAAACTATTTTTCAAAAAAAACTGGCAAGCAGTCAAGTCCATTAGGGCATACAGTGAGCATCCATTGTTTTTTCTATCCTGATAAACTTTCCCCTGGCACGGTATTCCAGATTTCCTTTGAAGAAAGTCCCTGTTCTCCTGTTCTTATGCCTTTTGCTTTCAGATGAACTGAGGACTCTCACTGCTGGCTTTGCAGGTGGGCATGTGAATCACGGCCAATCAGTGTCTCTCACACACTGGGCTACAGGAATTGGCCCAACACATGGGCACATGACTCAGCCAGATGCACCGAGTCATGAGGAGAGAGGTTAGGAGTCTTCCCTGATGAACTTGGATCTGGGAGATTATAGGACTGACAGCCATCTTGCCCCTGTATGGAGCCAGAGAAAGAAACCAATAAAAAGAGCAGAGCCCAGAAATAGAGAAAGCCCAGATCCTGGGGACATTGTCTTGATGCCCCAGATTAAACCATATCTAAAGTCACAGAATTTTCAGTAACATCAGCCAGTATCGTTTCAGTTAAGTACAATTATAGAGTAATATCTTTATACGTTCAGTTTTTAAGAAAATGATGGCACACATCAAAGATGATTTGGCTTTCCTTTAATGAGTACTTACTAGATTTCAGGTAGTAAAGTATTTTTTTCAAAAAAATAACTAAATAAAATGAAGTACTTTTTTCTTAAAGATTTATGTATTTTATTTTTTTTTAAGATTTTATTTATTTATTTGAGAGAAAGAGAGAGAGAGAGCGCACAAGCAGGGGGAGCGGCAGGCAGAGGGAGAGGGAGAAGCAGGCTCACGGATCAGGGAGCCTGATGAGGGGCTCGATCCCAGGACCCTGGGATCATGACCTGACCTGAAGGCAGACGCTTAATGACTGAACCACTCAGGAGCCCCAAGATGTACTGTAGAGAGAAAGAGTGCACATGAATGAGCAAGTGCGGGGGGGTGGGGGGTGGGCAGAGGTAGAGGGAAACTTGAGCAGATCTCAACTCGGGGCTCGATCTCATGACCCTGAGATCACTACCTGAGATGAAACCAAGAACTGGATGCTCCACTGAGCACACCACCCAGAGGCCCCTGGGGCATTAAGTATTAAGGATGTTAAAGTTATTCTCTAATAAAATCCTAACAACCGCATTTATTTCCTTTCTAAACAGGCAGAGTAGGAATTTGAACCCTGGACTCTAGAACATGTGAGGCTACTTGACTATTGATCATGCCTTGGTCACATTTCACATCTCCTCTTTTAGTAGATGTGAAATTAGTCCAAAATTTTAGCCTCTCAATCTTTTTGTTCAAATGAAATAGGCAATGTAAACAAATGAAATCTATAGAGTGGAACAGGATGGGAGTCCAGAATCTTCTTTCTTGCACCCTCCTCTCCTAATGAATTCTTAGGCCTTTAAAAAAATGTTTTGAGGGGGGCCTGAGTGGCTCAGTCAGTTAAGCGTCTGCTTTCGGCTCAGATCATGATTCCAGGGCCCTGGGAAGAGAAACTGCCCCCAGTCAGGCTCCCTGCTCAGCAGGGAGTCTGCTTCTCCCTCTGCCACTCCCCCTGTTCATGCTCTCTCTTTCTCTCTCTCGAATAAATAAATAAAATCTTTAAAAAAATCAAAACATATTTTGAAAAGCACTTCATGGGATACAATGAGGATGAAGGTGTATGTACCCTCTGCATACTGACATGGAACAATCTCCAAGACATATTAAATGGGAAAAAGGTGCAGGACAGCATATACAATGTCCTACACTTATTTATGTTATTTTAAAAAAGAGAGAGAGAATAACAGAGGCATTAAATATACATTTTTGAGTATCTAGAAGGATAAACAAGAACTGTTTGCATTGATTACCTGTGTGGCCAAGGAATACAGATGGGGAACTTTTTACTATATACCCTTTTGTACTTTTTATTTTAACCATGTGAATGTATTACTGTCTTAGAAAAAGGAGGAGGAAGGGAAGGAGAGGGAGGAAGAGGAGGAGGAGGTGGAGGAGGAGAAGGAGAAGAGGGAGGAGAAGAAAAACACTTATTAGTGTGAATCTCCAAGCAAGGTAAGCTGGCCATTGGGTGGTCGAGATGTTTCTCCCAGTGGGCTGAGATCTAGTCCCAAAAATATAAATTCTTTCTCCCACAGAATATTTACCTTTACATAGGACTAAACATGAATTATTAAGTTAGTCATTAAAGGCCAATAAAATATTCATCAACTAAAATTAGCACGTTAATAAAATTTTCTGAGGACCCCGATGCAGATTCTATTGAGGAAGTCTGGCTGCCACGCAATGCTTAGCAACACTGCAGAATTTCTGCTCCCATGCACACAGGCTGAAAGCAGGAATTTCCTCATCTGGGGAATTCATTCACCCATTAGAGTTACCAAGTGCTTACTATGTGTCAGATACTGTGCTAAGCACTGAGGATAAAGCATTTCACAGAAGGACTAAAATCACTGCCTCATGGACTTACATTCTGCTGGCAATGAGGATATAAACAAGATAAAGATGTAAAATATATACTACACGCCATTGGTCCCGCAATGAACATTTTTTCACATTTTAGGAAACCTGAAATTGGGATGCATCTAACAATTGGCAGGGCTTAATTTCTTTCTTTCTTTCTCTGAGGGACATTTAATGGTGTCTTAGATCTGATGAAATACAGGAAAAAATACATATGGGAAAATACTGTATCAGACTGACAAGTGCTACAGAGAAAAATAAGCAGAGCAGAGGGAGAAGGAGCATGGGGAAACTGCAACCTACAACAGTCAGGAGAGGCCTAGGTCACATTTGAGCAGACTTAGTTAAACAGGTGAAGGAGCAAGCCATTCATCTATATGGGTGGAACAGCAGCATCCCCAGTACAGGAAAAGAACAAGGGGAGAGGGGAGAGTAAGTTTCAGAAACACAAGATGCTTATGTGGATAGAGAGGAGGGAAATGTAGCAGGAGATGAGGTCAGGGGGATAACACAGGGGCCAGATTATGTAGGGACTTGCAGGCCATATTTCTGCATGATCGTTGCCCTGAGTGTACAAGAGGCTGGGTAGCATAGTACCTAAGAGCACAGGTCTTGGAGCCAGATCTCGGATTTATGTCCTACCTCTGCCACTTCCTAGCTGTAGGACATCAGGCAAATTACTCTCTGCCTGTGTCACCATCTGTAAAATGGGGCTACTATCACTACCCACCTCGTAAGGTTGTTGTGAGGATTAAGAAAAGTATTCTATGTAAAACACTTTGGATAGACAGAGCCTGGTAAAAAAAGGCACACCACCTATGTGTTTAATATTGTTGTTATTGATTGGTTATGAATTTCAATAGCTGCCTCATCGTTAGGAATTTATTTTTCTGTATGTTGTTTGGTTAATGGATAGTAATGCATAATTGTATCAACAATGCTTTTGGGGGCACCTGGCTGGCTCAGTCGGTAGGGTGTGCGACTCTTGATCTCCGGGTCATGAGTTCGAGCCCCGCGTTGTGCACAGAGTTGACTTAAAAGAAAACAAAACAAAACAATGTTTTTGGACACTGATTTTGCAGTAATTAGTCTCTAAAGACCTGTGTATGGTGTATTTCAAATACAAATTATCATCTCATCTTTCTAAGCAGTTATAGACAACACTCCACCACACCACCATCACACCAACTAAAAAACAATCTTGTGCAATTATATTTCATTGCTTAGTTGAGTATGCCACGAGAAAGTAAGAAAGGATGGGGGAAATGGGCCACTGAAGCGACACTGAAGTAGGGGATTGTAAGGAGCAATTTAAAAAATGAATTTCAAACCAGTTAATTGTGTTAGTCGCTTTGTTCTCAGGTTTCGTTTAAAGAAAAACCACTCTTATTCACCCAAGTTAAAATGTTTGATTATGTATATTTTAATGATCTGTGGCATTCTTATCCCGAATGTTTAAAGTTATGCAAGTCTGAAGTATAATGGCATAAGTCAGGTAGTCACAATTTTTTCATGTTTTCTCTTTATTTAAGAGACGGTCCTTGAACATCTATCATATTAAAGGAATTATACTAAATGATAAGAGGCTACAAACAGGAACAAGACATGGTCCCTGACTTTTCTCTATAAAATTAGTGGAAGTACATTCACATGGAACTCCCTCCTGTTAAATAAGAAGTCCATTTCATGGCTGTTCTGCAGTCATGATGCCTATGCTCCCCTTTCAGACCCCAAAGGAGGGACAAATTAGCCACTGTACCCTCTCTACTTCCTCCAGAGACTGGAAGTGGTGAGCAGCTCCAACCCTTGCCGGACACCAAGACAGAGGCAAGACTATGGGGGGGGGGGGCAGAATGGGGGCTCTACCGTCACCTCCTCTGGACCCAACTGTCCATTCCTCCTGCCCACAGTCCTTCCGGCCCAGGGGATGCTGTTAGGGAAGAAAACAGGTCAACTGGAGGGAAAACTCACAGTATGCTGTTACTGACCTACAATACTCACTAGTTTAAAACAAAGCAGGGCATTTTGACAAGGTCGGTGCCTTATAAGAATTTAGCGAAAATGTCAAGGCACTGTTTCTGTATTATGAAAGAATATTTGTAGTAGATATCCATGAGCCCCACTCCAGATGATGTGGTAGAGTGAGGCACAGGAAGAAGGTGAGGAGAGGCTCAGGAAAGGGTGGGGCTTAGGGACTGAGTGAGGTTCTTGGCACACATTACTTGGTAATAGCAATCTGAGCATTTATTGATCACTTTTTTTAGGCTGCAACAAAATGCCCTCATGGAAAATGTCTGAAGCAAATGTCAAATGTCCAGTTTTCAAGCAGAAGACAATGCTTAGTGCACAGTATTTTGGGCTGTATGATCCCAACCATTCTCCAAGTCACCCAAGCTTAAAACCTTGGCAATAGAAAAGGAAATTTCACCATAGCCTCTGTGATATGTGTTATCTACAATTCCACCTCACAGGCGAAAAAAGGACCCCCCTCCTCAGCATGATATTCCTATATCCATAATGTCTTCCTCATTTATCCATCAATACCTTTTATGACAGGGCCAACATACAGAGATACAAAAACGAATAACATAGCCCTGCCCCTAACAGTTTGGCTTCACAAGCATTTATTGAGTGCTCTCCACATATTAACAACTGCAAAGTGCTAGCACAGACACATGTATCTTAATTTCAGGGAAAGCTTTCAGATGATGCCAGAGTTAAGTCTTAAGGAACCAGTAGGAGTTTCCTTGATGAAGAGGTGGTAGGGGAAGGGCATATCCAGGCATAATTCCACAGTACATGGGGGAGGCAGGAGCTGGAAAGACAGGAGCCAGAACATAACAGGCCTGGATACCAAGCTACAGAGAGTGGATTTTATTATGGAGCAAATGGACAACCACCTTTGGATTTTAAGAAGAGTACCAACATGGACAGATGTTTTGTGGTTGTTAGGCTCATCCAAGGGTGACTGGACTGGAGACTGAACTGGACAGAAGCCAAGGCTTGAATGCAGACAAACTAGTTAGGAAGCTACTGCTATAATCTTGGTGAAAAATGATGAGAACATAAACTATGTCAGAGGCAGAGAGGATGAAGAGCACAGGACCTGTTTGAGAAATATTCTATAAATAGAAATGAAAGGACTTGAACACTGGACATGTGGGGGTGAAATCCAGAACATAAGATTCCTCCCAGTGTCCTCCTTCTAGCTTAGGCGATTATTTGGCTAGTGGTACTGTTGAGGGTGGCAAGACACAAAGAAGCATATTGATTTCTTTTTTTTTTCCCTTTAATGGAGGCTGGGAAAGATGATGAGTTCAGTTTTAAATGCTGAATTTGAGATCTGGAGGGGATCCAAGTGGAGAGGTGTATGAATCAGTAAGCTAACTCGACCCTGCGCTTTTTAGGCTCAAGAAATTTACAAGACTACTCCAGAAACATGTGTACCTACCTGGGCAATCGCATTTCAAAAGCGGCAGGGCATTCCATTTTGAAAAAAAATGACATTTTTCATATTTAAAAAAAAACACTGAAAATGCAGGGGTTGAGAGTTAACAAAATATGCTACTAAATGCCAAACTGACCCTATAGATCAATGTATTTTCTCTAATAAGCTAAATGCAGGGTTCGATCGTTTTCCACCTCACACCACTTGAAAATAGCGGCGTACCTGGTGTTAGGATCTAGGAATTCCTTTTATAACAGGTTTGAAGAGCAAGAACTGAGAAATGCGCCCTCCGGTGGCAATGGAATGAGGGGGCTCTAGCACCCTTTTTACCACCAAACAAAGCCCTGTAAAGAAATGCAATTTACAAGGATCAGAAGGCCAGAAGGCTCGTACTGCTAAACCGCAAAACCAAACGAACCCTCCCAGGGGCCGGGACCCCTTACCTGTCACGTCGGCCGAAGTAAAATTTCACTTTCGACTCAACAAAATACGACCCCAGATTCGACAGCTTGCAGTAAGTCCCCTTCGGCGAAAATTAAACACCCCGCAAACCAAAACACGTACACTACCGGGATTCTCTCCAGCCGGCGGGGCCGGGCTTCGACCACGTGGGTGGCTGGGACCAGCAGTAGTTACCCGCGAAGGGCGGGTGCAGGAGGCGTGTCCCTGCCGAGGGAGGCGGGACCTGCGCAGTGGGCGGCGCTTGGGCAGATACGGGCTACCGGCCTCCTCTCGCCTACTTCTCCCCTTTGCCTTCGCCCTTCGAGCCGCCACGTAATGCCACGTCCCCGCGCATGCGCATCTTGACTAGTGGTGGCGGCTGTTTCCGGGCTTAGGGGGCTGGAGCGGCCGCGGAGTAGGAGGCGTTGGTGGCAGCGGCCGGGGAGTGCAGAGTGCGGGCTTGGGGGCCAGGCCCTGCCGAGGGCAGGAAAAGTTACCTCTTATTTCCCAAGGGGCCGGTAGAGCCGGTGGCTGAGCGACAAGATGAATTTCCTCCGCGGGGTAATGGGGGGTCAGAGTGCCGGACCCCAGCACACAGAAGCCGAGACGGTGAGAGGAGCGCGATGGGTCCGGGACTTTGGAAGGGTTCGGGCAGGAACGGGACGGAAGATTCGGGGGCCTGGAGGTGACTTCCCGCGCCCCGCCGTAGGCTGGGGGTTCGCTTGCTGTCTCTCCCTTTGCCTCCCTTTCTCTGCTGAAACCCCCGAGTTATTCCCTTACGCCCCCAGCGCAGCCCCCCCCCCCGCGGCGTTTCGGCCAGGCTGACAGCAGCCGCGCCCCAAGCTCCACAGGCCCGGCGTGGAGGGTGGTCCTCGGGTAGTGCCGCCCGGCAAGGGCTCGATTCTGGGCACAGGTGGCTCGACCTGTCTCCAGTGCCCCTCGGGGCTTCGGGCCCTTGCCTCCTTTCGCCTGTCTCCCCTGGCCGAGAGGAACCTGAAGTCCTGCTCCCTCCGTCGCAGCCTGGAATAGGGCACAGGGGAAGACTGCAAGGTTTAAAACCCAGCTGTTGACTCGAGCATGTGGCTAAGAATAAAACGATAGTTTGTGGACATAAGGCCACCTGTCCCTTCAGCTGGAGGAAGGTCGTTCTGCCAGGTGTTACTAGTTCAGACCTCGTTTTTAGGGCTCCTCCAATTCTGTGGCATTTGGGGAATACCCGCTTGAACGTATAGGGGTATTTCGCGCTCAAACCGCTTTGGGACATATCCCCGGCTTTCCCTGACCCCATGCAGAAGTCTGAACCCTTGGTAACACTATTTGCAGCGTCACTTTAAAAACTTGTAAACCACTGAATACAGTATTTGATAGTTGGTACAATGCTAGGTTTAGGATAAACTTACTTTGAAGTTTGGTTAGTTTCTATTAGAAATGAGTGTGTGTGTGACATTTTAAAAATTATTCGAGAATAATTTTAGATCTACAGAAAAGTGACAAAGTATAACATTTTAAAGGTAAACTTCGGGTAGTATTCATAGACATAATTGGGGTGTCTATGAGCATAGGTCCTAGGTCTTATGTTCTGTGTTACCGGGATCTTGAAGGATAATAATAGCTTTCGTTTGTCAAGCTCTTACCTTGAGGTAGGTACTATGCTGAGCTCTTTATAGTCTATATTTTCCATTAATCTAACCACCCTGCAAGATGGATGATAGTATCTTCACTTTACAAATGAAGAAATGAGGTTTAGAGAGGTGAAATAACTTGACCAAGGTCACACTGCTAGTCATACTAGAGCCAGGATTCAACCACGGTTTGCCTTACTTCTTAGCCTAGGTTTTCTTGCTGATCCCCATATTTTAATACTTACCTGGGAATTTTGAAAATTTATGTAATATTAAAATTAACCTCTCAGATCTGGATTAGAACTGTTTATTTTTTTAAGATTTTGTTTATTTATTCGACAGAGAGAGAGAGAGAGAGAGCACAAGCAGGGGGAGTGGCAGACAGAAGGAGAGGAAGAAGCAGGCTCCCTGCAGAGCAGGGGGAGCCCAATGTGGGACTCATCCCAGGATCTTGGAATCATGACCTGAGCCTAAGGCAGTCGCTTAACCAACTGAGCCACCCAGGCTCCCATGGATTAGAACTGTTTAAAGCAGAAGTTGAAAGCTGATGAATCTGTTTTCCTTCATTTGAAAACCAGGAGATTTCATCTGCATGTGCGTGGGCACGCACCCCCCCCCCCGATATTTGGCTTCTTTTGTCTGCTCCCACATGGCTACAAGGCACGCACACTGCCCTGTTGTAAGACCATGCTTTCTCCAGATTACCAAAGTCACAGCCTACTTCTTCTGCGTTTGTTCATTTATTTTATTTCTGGTATTTTTTGTTTGAGGCACCAAGTATGGTTTATTAGAGCTTGCTTTGGATTTAGACCTTGATTTGAATCTTTGTCTTCCACCCCTAATTTGATTGGATCAGGCAAGAGATGGATAATACCCTGTGAGTAAAGTAAGGAAACCACCTGCTTTTATGCGTATAAATGAGGATTAAGTGAAATAAGAAATAGAGCCTGGCGGGGCGCCTGGGTGGCTCAGTCAGTTAAGCGTCTGCCTTTGGCTCAGGTCATGATCCCAGGGTCCTGGGATCCCTGCAGCGGGCTCCCTGCTCAGTGAGGAGTTTGCTTTTTCCTCCCCCTCTGCCCCTCCCTCATGCTCATGCTCTCTCGATCTCTGACTCTCTCTCTCAAATAAATAAAATCTTAAGAAAGAAAGAAAGCAGGCGAGCTCCTGGGACTTAGTATGTGCTCAATAAAGGGTTATCTGCCTTTAGAGGAAGACTATTTTTTTTAAATAGTTGGCCTTGTCACAATGACTTCGGTAGAAAAGATGGTGAATAATCAAGTATAGGATTTTAAAGCTGGAAGGTCCTTTGCAGATCACGTTCAACCCCCTCATTTTACAAGTTAGGAAACTGAGGCACAGATCACTAAACAACTTGCACGGTTATTACAGAACTGAGACTAGAAAACTGATCTTGCCATAGTGCATAGAACAACATAATATTTACATCGTGATTTCAAAATGAAGTTTGGGAGCGCCTGGGTGGCTCAGTCATTAAGTGTCTGCCTTCGGCTCAGGGCGTGATCCCAGAGTCCTGGGATCGAGCCCTACATCAGGCTCCTCCGCTGAGAGCCTGCTTCTTCCTCTCCCACTCCCCCTGCTTGTGTTCCCTCTCTTGCTGGCTGTCTCTCTCTCTGTCAAATAAATAAATAAAATCTTTAAAAAAAAAACAAAAAACAAACTGAAGTTTGAGTATCACGTGTATGTTGTTTATGTAAACTGAAAGGAAAGTCAGGGTCTTTGTTCTTGCCTAACTCTGAGCATGCATACTCAAAATTGGAAAAGTAATTTGTCTTATGAAGAGAATTAATAGTTTACTCCAAGTTACAGTATGAATTAAATTTGTTTCATCATCTCACTCCATTAGGAAATATAACCGGTAAAAGGGGTCATGGGTCACTAATTTGAAAGTATTTGTATGGGCACCTGCGTGGCTCAGTCGGTTAAGCAGCTGCCTTTGGCTCAGGTCATGATCTGGGGTCCTGGGATGAGTCCTGCATTGGGCTCCCTGCTCAGCGGGGAGTCAGCTTCCCCCCTCCCCTTCCCCCCTGCGCGGGCTTGCTGGAGTGCACTCTCTCTCTATCTCTCATGCCTGCACGCTCATGCAAAATAAATAAAATTTTTTAAAAAGTATTTGTAGGACATCAGTAGAATGAGTGGTACAGTTTAGATGTTTTAACTGGTGATTTGATCTGGTCTGGATATTCAAGTTGCCAGAATTGGAAACTTCCAACTTATACATTATTGTTTAATATTTTGTAATTTTTTCCATTTCTGTAAAATTAAATCATTCTCATTGTGGTTTTCCATCTTTTGTGCTTTTCTCCAGCAGAAAGCCTCTTTGTCTAAGGTCTACCTGTCCTTTATTTTACTTTATTTTTTTATATCTTATTATTTTTTTGTTGTTGAAGATTTTTAAAAATTTTAAGTAATCTATACACCCAACGTGGGGCTCGAACTTACAACCCTGAGATGAAGAGTTGTGTGCTCTAGCGACTAAGCCAGTCAGACACCCCTAAAGTCTAGCTGTCCTTTAAATTTTTTTTTTAAGAGAGAACGCAGGGTGCCTGGGTGGCTCAGTCAGTTAAGTGTCTGCCTTCCGCTCAGGTCGTGATCTCAGGGTCCTGGGATCAAGCCCTGCGTTGGGCTCCCTGCTCAGCGGGGAGCTTGTTTCTCCTTCTTCCCACTGCTTGTGCTCTCTCTCTCTCTCAAATAAATAAATCTTTAAAAAAAGAGAGAGAGAGAATGCAAACCTGTGCTGGGTGGTGGGGGTGGCAGGTGGGCAGGGGCAGAGGGAGAGAGGGAGAGAATCCTAAGCAGGCTCCACGACCAGGGCAGACCAGCACAGAGCCTGGCGCTGGCTCCATCTCAGGGCCCTGAGATCATGACCTGAGCCAAAATCATGAGTCAGATGCTTAACCAACTGAGCCACCCAGGTGCCCCTAACTGTCCTTTAAATCCACCCTTATTTTTCCTCCCACTAAACTGCAGATAATCTCTTTCCCCTCTGAGCAATCTTCACATTTTAACTAGATTGTGCATTTCTTAAGCTTTCTACTATTTGTATATGTTTCATCTTTTCTAGACTCTTAAATGTCTTTAGGGAAGAGTTCAAAAGTATTTTAATCTTTGTTTTTCCATAGTAGTAGATATTCAGTGAAGTATTTGTTGAATGAATTATAGAGGTGTCTGGGTGGCTTAGTCAGTTAATTGTCCGAGTCTTTTAGCCCAGGTGGTGATCTCAGCGTCACGAGACGCTCAGTGAGGAGTCTTGCTTGAGATTCTTTCCCTCTCCTTCTGTCCTTCCCGTTGCTTGTGCTTGCTCACTCGCTGTCTGTCTCTAAAATAAATAAGTCTTCGGTAAATGAATGAATGAATGAACTATAGTGTTACATGAAAGAATTCCCAGATTATAATCATAGCAGCTTACAAATTACGAGGTGCTAAAACAATACTTTTTAAAAACTGTAGGAATCAAAGTTCTAGAATGATTGATGTCCGTTTTGTCAAACTTTGTACTTAAGGGATTTTTCCAAATTTACTGTGGTTTTACTGCTTTCCTGTTTGCATTTTCTTTCTTTCTTTTTTTTTTTTGGTGGGGAGCAAAGCAGAGTTTATTGAGTGATAATACAAAGCTCTCCAAGAGGGAGGGGACTTGAGAGGGTTGCCCTGTTTTCCTGTTTTCTCTTAGTGAACTTAAGTATCTTCTGAATGTGTTAAGAGTTAAATTATTGATTTTTTTTTTTGAAGATTTCATTTTTAAGTAATCTCTACACCTAACGTGGGGCTCAAGCTTACAACCCCGAGATCAAGAGTTGCATGCTTTACCGACTGAGCCAGCTAGGTGCCCTTATTATTGATTTTATAGTTCCTAAATTTTCATAGTGTTGGTTAAGAGTAACTTTGGGTTAATATTAAGATGTTCTCTAGAGACAAAGTAGTAAATACTTGTATTTGTATCATATGATAATAATTCTATAAAATTTTAAATATTTTAAGTCTAGAATTTCATCCTCATTAAACTTTGCATATTTTAGAGTCAAATACTTTTTATTTTTTAAGTTTTATTTATTTAAGTAATGTCTGCACCCATTGTGGGGCTTGAACTCATGACCCTGAAATCAAGAGTTCACATGCTTTTCCAACTGAGCCAGCCAGGCGCCTCTTAGAATCAAATACTTTTAAATTTGATTTCTCTTTTTCACCTTAGAGAAAGGCACTGATTTCTGGTGATTGAAGCCTCCTTAGTCTGGACATACTTTGCTGGGTGCAAATAAACACTAATTATACTATAAATCCTACTTATTTTTTTGAATGCTCATACATATTTAATTTTCCATCTACCTTTCAAATAATAACTTTTTTAAAAATTTTATTTATTTGACAGCGAGAGAGAGAGAGAGCACAAGAGGGCAAAGCGGCAGACAGAGGGAGAGGGAGAAGCAGACTCCCTGCTGAGTAGAGAGCCCAAAATGGGGCTCCATCCCAGGACCCTGAGTTCATGACCTGACCGAAGACAGCTGCTTAACCGACTGAGCCACCCAGGCATCCCAACACTTGGGATTTTCAAAAAACTAGCTTTTAAAAAAAAGTTACTAGGGGCGCAGCTGCATTTGGCTCAGGTCATGATCCTGGAGTCCCGGGATCGAGCCCCACATCAGGCTCCCTGCTCAATGGGGAGTCTGCTTCTCCTTCTGCTCCTCACCTCACTCTCTCAAATAAATAAATAAAATCTTAAAAAAAAAAATCCCAGTGCTAACAACATTTGATAGTAAATCTTAGGTTTTTTTTTTTTTTTCTCAAGTTGTATCCCAAGGCATGAAACTTGCTTGAGTCCTGAAAAATTATGTGGAATTACTGTACTGATAAGTTGTGTCTTTTTATTTATTTTTTATCCTGTTATTATTTTTTAAAGTAAGCTCCAGGCCCTACATGGGTTTTGAACTCATGACCCCAAGATCAGGAGTCACATGCTGCACTGACTGAGCCAGGCTGGTGCCTCAAAGTCATCTCTTTTTAAATCAAACTTTGATCAGCTGGCTTAAAAAGCAAAAAGGCTAACAATATGAGACAGCTGTACTTTCTTATAATAAAAATTGTTACTAAGGAGTGTATGCTTTGATTTAGACATAGTTTTGTTTTGGTCAAGCATATTTTATACCACGTTACTATAAATGTATAGTCCGAAATTCCTGTTTGGGTTCAAGTTTCATATTCTACATTAATAAGCAGGTCAGTGTCATAACTGGAATGTGTTTTCTCTCTTGGCTGTCTTGCAATAAGTGTCGGAGAAAACCATAATAATGATTCGTGTTTTGATCACTTCTGTATCCAACCAATGATGTCTCATGTATATTTTTTAAGTAGTGTCTATTGAAAACTACATGGCTTTTTTGAAGGTGAATTGTAGATTACTAAGGGCAATTTTAAAAAACTAGAATCATTTAAATATTACACATGCTACCAGTACCAACGTATGTTCCAAAAAACATGAGTGGATGTACTTAAATTTGTTACCAAAGAAGTGTGCTGGGTGATGATCAAAAACAAAACAAAAAACCTAATATTTATATAAAGGAAGTTGTATTTGCCAATTTTATTTGACCAGATCCCTTTTTTTCCTCAGGAAATCTTGTAGAGCTGAGTGTTCTGAAGAACACACTTTGGGAAAAATTGTCCTAGAGAATATATTTTTTAAAGGAATGCTATATTTAAGAAGTCTTTCATTAGCATCTGTTTTATGGAGTTCTTGAAGTGTTGCCCATTTAAATACCTAAAAGATAAAGTAAATCCTGGTGCTTTATGGTTTGAGAGTTAATTATAATCACTCTTGAATCTGATTATCTTTTAGGAGAGAATATAAGAATTTCTTATGGGGGCACCTGGGTGGCTCAGTCATTAAGTGTCTGCCTTCCGCTCGGCATGATCCCGGGGTCCTGGGATCAAGCCCCACATCGGGCTCCCTGCTCTGCTGAGAGCCTGCTTCTTCCTCTCCCACTCCCCCTGCTTATGTTCCCTCTCTTGCTGGCTGTCTCTCTCTCTGTCAAATAAATAAAATTTAAAAAAAAAAGAATTTATGTAAATTTGCTGATAGGAAGCACCATTTTTCTGTCTTTACATATTTACCTTCTGTTGTTTATACTGCATTGTTTTTTGTCTGTTGTGGAAATCCTAGAAAGGCCTGCTTATATTTTTATACCTCAGGCAGAAATGCTATGAACATTTTTGTACAAAAAGTTATCTTTAATTTAAAAACTTTGTGGTGTTAAGACTTTGAGATGCCAGCATTTGTGTTAGGTTAGTTGGTAGACAAGTTTCATAATGATGCCTTGCTTGGAAAGAATGTTTTTTCGGAAAGCATTGTTCATTTCTTAGAGAAAGCATGGAGAATAAATGAAGCAGCATATTACCTTGGCTGACTTATTGTTAATTGTAATGGAAATAGATTGTGTTAGATTCACTGGATTTATTTTGCAAAGAGACTGGTTTTGACTTTGTAATGTTCCCACATTTTTTTTAGATCATAGTAATTTAGGTCATCTGAAGATAAGACTGACCTTTGCTTTTTTTGTAAAAATCTTCTGAGCTGTAGAGTTCAATTTAAAATAATTTTTTTTTTTAAGATTTTATTTATTTATTTGACAGAGATAGAGACAACCAGCGAGAGAGGGAACACAAGCAGGGGGAGTGGGAGAGGAAGAAGCAGGCTCCCAGCGGAGGAGCCTGATGTGGGACTCGATCCCAGAACGCCGGGATTACACCCTGAGCCGAAGGCAGACGCTTAACCGCTGTGCCACCCAGGCGCCCCAAAATAAATTTTTTTTTAAGATTTTTTTTTTTTTTTTTTATTCGACAGAGATAGAGACAGCCAGCGAGAGAGGGAACACAAGCAGGGGGAGTGGGAGAGGAAGAAGCAGGCTCCTAGAGGAGGAGCCCGATGTGGGGCTCGATCCCATAATGCCGGGATCACGCCCTGAGCCGAAGGCAGACGCCCAACCGCTGTGCCACCCAGGCGCCCCTAAAATAAATTTCTGGTTCTTTTTGTGTTTTAAAACACTAATACTTTCTTTGTTCCATTAAAACAATGTAAAGGAATTGATTATTGGTTAACATGAATTATTTTGGTTCTACAGTAAATAGTCATGGTCGGGGAAGTTCTCTCCAGGGAAGCTGTAACTATGTTTTAAGCTTCATGAAGGCAGTTATATGATCAAATGTGTTTGTATTAGATGCTTGATAAATATTTAATAAATGACTGAATGATTGAATTAGATTTTTTTTAACTGGCATTCCTGTTCTTCATTTTTGCATGTCAGTTAAATAGCTACTGAATACTTAAAAAAAAATAGGGATTTCTGGGGCGCCTGGGTGGCTCAGTCGTTGAGCGTCTGCCTTCGGCTCAGGGCGTGATCCTGGCATTCTGGGATCGAGCCCCACATCAGGCTCCTCCGTTGGGAGCCTGCTTCTTCCTCTCCCACTCCCCCTGCTTGTGTTCCCTCTCTCGCTGGTTGTCTCTGTCAAATAAATAAATAAAATCTTTAAAAAAAAAAATAGGGGTTTCTATTAGGGATTGTGAGGAAATACTGCAAACCACATTATGTCAGTGTCTCGTAAACATACCTTCAGCATGCTAGTTTTACCCCACCTTCCTTTTTTCCCTTTTTACTTTTCAGTGGTTTTTCATTTTCACATTCCTCATCTCACTTTTTTTCTTTCCTGGTCACTCCTATTCCCCTTGCTTCTTTTTTGATCCTCTTTGTGTATATCTGAATAAAAATAAATGGAAGTATTGGTTAGCAAAACAGATACTAAATTCAGATTATTAGGCTGTCATTCTGATTATGCTCAATTTACCAATTGTTAGATTATTTGTCCTTTTCAAATTTTTCTTGGTAAAATTGCGACTGTCACGTGGCAATTACTGAAAGCAATGAAGAGTTCTGATACATAATCACCTCCATGAGTTGCATTATGTTATACATATTACTTTATTAATTTTTTAATTTTTTTGTGACACAAAATGGCAAACAGTATTAGTAAAGTTTAAGGCCCCTTTGACTACCATCTTTAATTTCAGTTCTCTTTCCAGAAATAACCATGAGTCTTTTTTTTTTTTTTTTTAAGATTTATTTGAGAGAGAGCACACATGTGAACAGGAGGTAGGGGGAGAGGGAGAGGGAATCCCAAGCTGACTCCACACCGAGCGCGGAGCCCTTCATGGGGCTCAGTTCCACAACCCTGAGTCACAACTTGAGCCTAAACCAAGAGTCTGGACAGTTAACCAACTACACCACCCAGGTGCTCCCAGAAATAACCGTGATTCTTAATGTGGTATAAATCCTTCCAGAGTTTTATGAATAATTATGCATTTGTACAATATAGAATTATGTATTTGTATGAACATATTTATTTTTTTTTCATAAACGGTATACTGTTTATGGTGTTTTGCAGCTTACCTTTTTCACTGATATGTCTTGGAGATCTTTGCATATCAAAACATAGAGCCACTTTATTAGAATTATTTAAAATACCAGATTTTCAGTTACTTTGTTAACCACACTATACTCAGACTATAAAAGCATCTTGATAACAGGATACATGTCCAGTTCATCATTGTATTTATTTCTCAGAGCACCTAATACTTTGCATAATATAAACTAATTGAAGAACTACTGTCTTTTGAGTTTTTCCTTATTACCCCTTTCTTATCCTTCTAAATAAAACTAACTCTGGTCAAATTTTATTCAAATACATATTTTCTCTTTAGAACTGTATTTTGTTAGTAAATACTGTTCTGTTGTTTAATGCAAGAGTCACAAATCAGATCCCAACAGTGTCAGTTGGGTACCACATCATTGTTCAATCCAGCAGGTTAGATTAGAAGAGAGCAGAGGTCTGGATGAAACTGGAGCCTGCACCTCGTGACTTGACGGTGTAGATGGAGCCCAACTCCAGCCAGTTGTTGCCTGTAGAAATGTAGGCTCAGAGAGCCAATTTAATGTAATGGTTAAGCACTCAAACTGCTTGGCTTTGAATTCCATCCAGCCACTTACTAGTTTTGTGAACTCGGACTTACTCTGCCTGTTTCCTCACCTCTAAAATGTGAATAATAACAGTGCCTATTTTATTAGGTTTTCGTGTAGATTAAATGAGTTTAAAGCTATACAGATCTTTAGAACAGACTGGCACTAAGTGCTCTATATTGCCATATTTTAACAATTCTGAGATGCACATTAGCATGCAAACATCTCTGAAATCAGGTTGCATCATGTAATTACAATTAGCAATATTTCTTTTTTCTTGGTGTTACATTAAAAACTGGTGGATCTTGGGGTTCCTGCCTGGCTCAGTCAGTGAAGCATACAACTCTCAATGTGGGTTTGGGAGTTCGAGCCCCACATTGGACATAGAGATTATTTTAAAAAAACGATGAATCTTATAATTGATGGCTTCTTAAATTGTGTGAAATACAGTATTAGCTGTCATTAACTATCAGGCTAATTTTCTTCAAGAAGAGGTGGAATCTGGATTTTTATATGACATCTTTCAATTTTGAAATGTTGGCTTAAAAATTATTTCAAACAGTGTCATAGGCCAAATAGATTTTTCAAATAGTGTACCAAACAGATACATTATTACCTATTAGGTAAAATTGAGTATTTTTAACTTAATCTAAGTTTTGAATATTAAGTAGCCTTAGCGTTTATCTAGTTTTTTCTTCCATCTTGCAGACGATGATACAGACTTAGAAAGACTATATTTAAGGTTCAGTCAATCCTTGTTATTCATGGATTCCATATTGGCAAATTCGCCTATGTGCTAAAATTTATTTGTAACTCCAGAATCAATACATGTAGCACTTTCAGGTCATTTGCAGACATGTGTAAGGAAGTGAAAAATTTGAGTCACCTGATGTGTATGTCCCCATTTGAGGTCAAAGAAGGAGATATTCTGCCTTCTTATTTCAACTCTCATATTAAACCGGTGTCCTTTTCACAGTCTATTTAGTGTCGTGGTTTTTGCATTTTTGTCCTTTTTGTTTGTGATTTCACTGTTAAAAATGACCCCCAAGTATAATGTGGAAGTGCTGTCTAGTATTCCTAAGTACAAGAAGGCTGTGGTGTTTTCACAGAGAAAATATGTGTGTTAGATAAGCTTCCTTCAGGCATGAGTAATAGTGCTGGTGGCTGTGAGTTCAGTGTTAATGAATCAAGGACATGTATTGAAAAAGACATCTTTAAAGAAATACACATAAAACAAGGTTATGTATTGGATTGATTGAGGAAAATGTGACCACAACTCACAGGAACTCAGCCCTGTATTTCTCTTAAATGGAAAGGTTCAGTATCTGCTAATTCATTCTTTATGGTCACTTATAGAACATAGAACTACATGAATGACAAGAATCAACTGTATTCAGAAAGTAGATGAACAGTGAGTCATCAGGAGCTATGGTAGAGCACATAATAAAATAAAAGCGAGGTCTCATATATTCTGGAAATTTCTTTAAATTTTTCTGCTTAGTTGTTGAAGCAATAGTGAAAACATGCTTCTTATAAATAATTCACATCAGTATGTAGTTTAAAATTGCCCCTTTCGTCTTCCCTTCACAATTTTATTTCCCATTACCAGGGGTAATTGCTGGTGAAGTTTAGCATCATGCTTCCAGAATGTTTTCTTTGCATTTACCAATATGTTTATTATACAAATGACTTTCTTTTGAATAGTGGCATTATATTCACAGATACAGATATATATATATATATCTGTATCTGTATTTTTTTTTTTAATTTATTAGGGGTCCCTGAGTGGCACAGTTGCTTAAGCATCTGACTCTTGGTTTTGGCTCAGGTCATGATCTCAGGGTCCTGAGATTGAGTCCTGCATCAGGCTCCACGCTCCTTTGGGAGTCTGCTTGAGATTCTGTCTCCCTGTGCCCTCCCCCACCCAAATAAATAAATAAATAAATCCTTTAAAATTTTAATAGTAGGTATTAGGGTATTTCTATTCACTAATTAGTAAACATTTTTTTTCTCCACAGAGTTTATTTGTTTTTAAAGATTTTATTTATTTATTTGAGAGAGAGCGAGCTTGTGAGCAAGAGAGCACAAATAGGGGGAGCAAAGAGGGAGAGGGAGAAGCAGACTCCCACTGAGCAGGAACCCCGATATGGGGCTCCATCCCAGGACCCTGAGATCATGACCTGAGCCAAAGGCAGCTGCTTAACTGACTGAGCCACCCAGGCGCCCCTCCCCACAGAGTTTTAAAAATATTTGTAAATTTCTTTTCTTTTTTTAGATTTGATCTATTTATTTGAGAGAGAGGGAGAGAGAGAGAGCACAAGCAGGGGCAGCAGCAGGCAGAGGGAGAGGGAGAAGGAGGCTCTCTGCTCAGCAGAGAGCCCAACCCCTGGAATCATTACCTGACCAAAGACAGATGCTTAACCTACTGAGCCACGCAGGCACCCCTGCCATCATGTCGATGAGAGTGTTGAGGACTCAGACTGGAGTCTGTGACTTCAAATACCCAGTAATTTATGAATTTTGCTTTAAACTACAAGTTGGCTTCCTTGGTTGGTTTCTGAGATAGTGAGTTGCTAGTTACAAAGTCCCTCACCTCAGAATTCCATTTGGGACACTGAATACATTTATCCTTTAACTCTAAGATACTGCCCTTTTCCCTTCTGATAGTATAATGTAATCATTCACTCTGCTTCCCTACTTTTCCACTTGCTTTGTTCTTGTTACTCATTACCCACACTTCCGACTGTATCCAAATCAGTGCTTACCTTGGGGCCCTCTGACCAACGAGGTTATATGTAAAGTAGTACTCTCCACCTAATCACTGTCTCATTTCCCTGATTATTTCCCTTGTCATGCTTATCGCTTTATCTCTTTATCTTGCTTTTTAAAATTTATTTTGTAGTCTCCTTGCCATTATCTTTTCATTAGAATAAGTACTTGCTATAGTCGCTCACTGCTGTTCCCCCAGAATAGAATTTTGCAGTGCCTTTCAAAATATTAAGCACTTTAATAATATTTCTCAAACTGTCTGTGGTGAAAGACCAGTTGCTTTAGTTGTTGGTTGTTGTTGTTGTTGTTTAATGCAATTAATTGCAGACCAATACTTTTGTGAAATACAATAAAAATGAATGGCTGGGAAAATGGAATGACAGTATACATACACATACTCGTGTGCGTAAAAACATTAAGCCCTGGGTTTTTTGTTGTTGTTGTTGTTAAATAGATATAAAATTATTAGTTGTTGTAGAAGTTTCTACATGCTTAGTCCCAGGTTCTGGACTGAGCTTGTTACCACTGCTTTCTGGTTGCACTGACCATATCTCCCATGAGGGTGGCAGCACTCTAATATTTGTTGAATGAATGAACGAAATCACCCACTTAGGATGATGGTACTGAATCCTTCAGATATATTGCTCCTTTGACCTTTGTCCTTGCCAAAACCCAGAGTATTTGCTGAGATATAGAAGAGTGATTGCTGATTCATGATATCAAACTTCAGCTAGCTTAATCACTGCTGCTTTTTTATTTTCTAATTATATCTTTTAAAAAACAATATTTGACTACATGTTTAAGGAAAAGCTGTAGAAGTTGAATCCCAAACAGTGGCTGTTCCAGACGTTTTATTCTTCAGAGCCCCAGCCTCCTACATTCAGTTCTTTCAATTATTCTTTTGCCTTATTTGTCCCTTCAGCTTTTTGCCCATTACCATCACCCTAATACTTTTTTCTTAACCTTATTCCTTGTCTGTTATAATGAGCTGACGTCTTTTTTCTCTCTCTAGTTTCCAATTTGTCCTTATTTCTCCATTCCAATTTGTCCTTATTATCTCAGCTGAGTTAATTCTAAAAAAGTGAGTATGTATTGGGGTGCCTGGCTGGCTCAGTTGGTGGAGCCTGTGACTCTTGATCTCGGGGTTGTTGGTTCAAGCCCCATGTTGGGTGTAGAGAATACTTAAAAATAAAATCTTTTTGAAAAAGAATGTGCGAATATATTAATTTTTGTAGTTTTTCTGAAGTACTTAGAGAGAGTGCTGATTTTTTTAAATGCTTGGTAGGGGTTTTTGGTTTTGTTTTGTTTTTTTGTTTTTTGGTTTTTTTTGGTAGCTTCTGATTATAGCTTTCCCAAAGTAAAGCTCCAACTCCCTTAGAACAAGGGACTACCCTGGATGAGCAGTTAAGTCAAAGGCTTATCAGGGTCCTTAGTAGGCTGTAGTGTAAGTAAAACCTATTCATAAGAACTGCATTTCAATCTCCCCCTATTTACAAAAAAAAAAAAAATCTTGCTGTCCATGTAGTTTGCAACAGTAACTCAGATTCACATTTTTCTGCATAGGAGGCAATATAGGCTATTAGAATATGGGCTTTAGAGTGGACCATCTGCAGCTTGGCTAGAGAGAATCTGAACTGCCACCAAACTGGCAGTGTATTTTGGGATGTATTGCTTTGTTTCTGAGCCTTAGTTTCTTCTATAAAACGAGTTTATTAGCTTAGGTATTGCATCAGCTGCTATAACAGAGGCCAGAAAATGGGTCTAACCAAAATAAAAAGTTTACGTCTTTCTCCAGCTAAAGTCCAAATTAGAAGGCAATCCCTAGGGTAGGGTAGTTCTTCTCCTCAGGGTGGTCCAGGGGCCCGGTTGCTGCTTTTTATCTTGTGCTGCCATCCCCTAGGATGCTGCCATTGTTTGAATTGTTGAAGTTACCTCATTACCACCAGGGTCTAGTTCCAGGTTGAGGGAAAGAGAAAGACGAATGAAGAACAAATAGCTTCCTTGAAAAAAAAAAAAGATTTTATTTATTTATTTGAGATAGAGATAGAGCGAGAAAGGGAGAGAGAGCACGAGTACGAACCAGTGGTAGGGGCTTGGGGGGAGGTAGAGGAGAGGGAGAAGCAGGCTCTCCACAAGCAGGGAGCCCAACGCAGGACTTGATCCCAGGACCCTGGGATCAGGACCTGAGCTGAAAGCAGATGCTTAACCAATTGAGCCATCAAGGTGCCCCAAATAGCTTCCTTTTAAAGACAAGGGTGTGACCTGGAAGGTACTAGCAACTCATTGGCCAGAATATAGTCACTGTCTATGCCTAGATGCAAGGAAGACTTGGAAAGTAGTCTAGGTAGACAGTCATGTGCCCACCTAAAACACTGGGGGTTCTAATAACTGAAAGGAGAAAATGGAAAATGAGGGACATTTATGCTGCATTGAGTTGGTTTTTCAAGTAAGGAATAAATGGCATTAATGGTCTTTGAGATCTACAATTTCTGAATATAAGTTAAGCATTCTTGTGCTACAAAATGGTAACTATCAACTGAAAAATATAGACAGTGTTTGGCCTAAAGCATGGCTAAATCTTTGTAAGGTTTGGAACATATAATATGTTTTCCTTTCATTTGGTTTCAGTTGTCTGTAAAGAGTAGCAGTGTAGCACTTTGTTATAGAGAGATCAGGTATTCAGAAACTTCAGCCATCTGGAATATTAACAGGAGGTAGTGGGCTTTCCTGTAGCAAAAGTAGAAGTTGCAAGATCCGTGTACTCAATCTTGATTTCAAGCCTGACTGCTTTTTGGTTATAGAAAAATTATATTAGTATCTGGCTTAATTATGAAATTCTTGCTCAGTAGCAAATTAAAATCTGTAAAATTTGAATGGTCTGTTAAAAACATATATGATAGAAGTGACAGCCAAAAGCCTGATAGGATAGAAGAATAATACTAAAAAGTCATAAGTTTGGTAATAATAGCGTATGTTAATGTTTATTGATCATTTATAGGTACCAGGTACTAGGCAAAGCCTTTTATATTCATTACTTCATTTAACACTTAAGACATCCCCATAGATGATACTGGAGAGGACTTAGGTTTAAATGCTAAGAAAGCTTGTAATTATGTTCTTTGTTTAAGAAGACAGGGAAGCTTGTAATTAATTTTAGATTACTATCAGAGATAACTAAAATGAAAAGACCATTTCAGTGCCTGACTGAAGATATCTGAAATAATTCATTCTAATGGGTCTAGATAAATAAGTTGTTCCTATATTCGCTTTGATTCTCATTGGTTTGCAAATATGGTTGACTGCTTTGAATTTATCTTAAGTTGCAAGAGAGAAAGTTCAGATTTAAATCCCCAGTTTGGAAGAATATGTAGTTGCCATTAAAACTCAGGTTTAATAGATAAAAAGCATGTTTAAAGTCTTAAAAATAGTCTTGATAAATACTTACTCAAACTCAAGAATGGATTTTATTTCTGTAAGTATAAATAGTACACTTCAAAATAGTGATTAATTTTAATGTATATTTTTTAAGATTTTATTTGTTTAGAGATAAAGACAGCACGAGCAGGGGGGAGAGGCAGAGGCAGAGGCAGAGGGAGAGGGAGAAGCAGACTCCCTGCTGAGCAGAGAGCCCCATGTAGGGCTCCATCCCAGGACCCTGAGATCATTACCTGAGCCAAAGGCAGACGCTTAACAGACTGAGCCACCCGGGTGCCCCAATTTTAATATTTTTAAGTTACATTTTGCAACTACCTAAAAGTAGTGATTTGCTCATTAATCAGAGCTTATTGAAACAGATACTTTGAACTCATTAGAAAAGAAATATATTTTTAGCTAACACTCTAATCTTACATATTCTTATTTTTTCCCCACATTATTTTAGGTGGGTCATCATTCCCAGAAATGGCGAATTATTGTAAAAGAGAAAGTTTTCATATTTTAGAAAGTCTCCTTTGGTGTCTTATATTAGTAGAACAAATATATATATTTGTATGTGTGTGATATAAAAATTACTTTTTTTGGTTCATAAATGTATAAAATTAAAAAACTCAAATTAGACCAGTTTTGTTATTGTGAATATGAAATGCTATTTTATACATTAAAATATGCAGTTATAAAGAAGTAATTTTCTGTGCCTGAAATTCCTTCCCCATATTGTCTGATGAACTACTTATCCTTTAATTCTTGACTCAAGCATGGCATCCTTTATATACCATTCTTTGGTGGTTGTTGTTAAGATTTTATTTATTTATCTGTCAGAGGAGAGAAAGAGCACAAGCAGGAGAGTGGCAGGCAGAGCAGGCAGAGGGCGAAGCAGCCTCCCTGCTGAGCAAGGAGCCGGATTTGGGACTGGATCCCAGGACTCTGGGATCATGACCTGAGCCAAAGGTAGACACTTAACCTGACTGAACCACTCAGGCATCCCCTTATACACCATTCTTAAGCAGTATCTGTCTTAATCTGTTTGGGCTGCTATAACAAAAATACCACAGTGTGGGTGGCTTAAACAACAGACATTTATTTCTCACAGTTCTGGAGTCTGGGAGGTCCAAGATCAAGGCATTGGTAGATTCTGTGTCTGCTGAGGGCCTGCATTCTGGTTCATACATGACCATCTTCTCACTGTGTCTTCACTTGGCAGAAGGGGTGAGGGAACTTTCTGGGGTTTCTTTTATAATAGCATAAATCCCATTCATGAGGGTTCCACCCTCATTACCTCATCACTTTCCCAACATCCCCTCTCCTAATACCATCACATTAGGGGTTAGGATTTCTAAATTTGCATTTTGGGGGGACATAAACTCACTCTGTAGCAGTTTCACTTTCAGGTAGAATTGACTACATTTTCTTTTGTGCCCCAGCTTTATTCAGTACATACTTACGTATCTTTAACTTGTTATTACACCTTGTTTATGTGACTGTCTTCCTGTTCAAGCTTGTTGTGTGGCCAGAGACCATATCTTATTTTGGTTAGTGCAACAGCAAATACATGTGTACTCAATGTGTATGTATTGACTGAATGATAACTGTACATTCTAGTTTAAAAAATTTGGACTATATAAGCAACAGAGAATCAATTGGTATTTTTTTATTATGGTAGCTTATTTTTATCAGTTAAGACCTGATTTCATAGTATTTTGGTTTTTTGTTTTTTTTGTTTTTTTTTGTTTTTTTTTGTTTTTTTTTATTAATAATGATTTTTTATTATATTATGTTAGTCACCATACAGTACATCCCCGGTTTTCGATGTAAGTGATTTCATAGTATTTTGAATAGCATCTTTAAAAGATGAATTCAGTCAGCCATGAAAATAGCCTAGAAATTCCAATAAAACATAAATCATTTCATTTTACTCCATTATTCTTTTTTGTTTATAAAGGTAATACCTGTTTTATCAGAATTCAAACATGAGAAATAATGTAAAAAAATGAACATTTCCAGTAGTCTACAAAAGACAATATGGTACAGTCTTAATTTTTTCTATACATATTCACATTGTTTATTAATGGTATATATGTATATTTTTTAAACTTTTTTTTATTTTATTTTATTTATTTGAGAGTGAGAGAGAGGGCACAACAGCAGGGTGAGGGGCAGAGGGAGGAGCAGACTCCCGGCTGAACAGGGAGCCCCTATGTGGGACTCGATTCCGGGCCTCCGGGATCATGCCCTGAGCTGAAAGCAGACGCTTAACCGACTGAGCCACCTAGGCGCCCCTATTAATGGTATTATTTTAAACCTAAATGAACTAACGCTAAACATTCTGCTTATAATTTTCTTTTTCTTTTTTTTTTTCCCACTTAATGTATCTTGGACATCTTTTCATATAGTAAAAATGGATCTACTTCATTCATGTAATCAGCCACATAGTCTATGTGTACTGTATGTTAATTAACTGTTCTCTGCTTGATGGATGAATCTTTATATCCCCCCCCAACTTTTTTTCCCAATAAATTGCAGAAATTTATTGCTCACAGTTCTGGAGGCTGGAAGTCTGATATCAGGGTACCAGGTTTCAGACTTCTTATATTCTTATGTGGTGGAAGCTGCATTTCTTTTTTAGCTATTAAAAGTACTGCTACAAAGAACATCCTAGTATAAAACATTGTGTAATTGTGGGGGTGTTTTAAAGGGTAAATTCCTAGACGTAGGAATGCCTGGTTAAAAAAAGGGTATGAACATTTTAAGTTCTAATAGCTTTTGCCAAATTGCCACTTTTTTAGGTTACTTTCCCCATGATAGAATATAAGCAAGTTAATCTGTGTCCTTGCCTACTGTAGGTAGTTGTTGTATTTTTTTTTTAAGATTTTATTCATTTATTTAGAGAGAGCGCATGTGAGCAGGGGGAGGGGCAGAGGAAGAGAGAGAATCTCAAACCTTCTCCACACTGAGTGAGGGGCTTGTTCTCACAACCTGAGATCACAACCTGAGCTGAAATCAAGAGTCGGGCACTTAACCAACTGAGCCATCTAGGTGACGCAGTTGTTCTGTTTAAAAAATCATTTTGTTGGGGCGCCTAGCTAGCTCAGTCCATAGAGCGTGTGACTCTTCATCTCAGGCTTGTGAGTTTAAGCTCCACATTGGGTGTAGAAATTGCTTCAAAATCAAATCTTAAAAAAGAAATAAAAATCATTTTATTAAAGTATATATAGAAAAGTATGCATGTAAACCTGAACACACCTATGTAACCGGCACCCAGATCGGAAGAGAACATTACCAGAACCCAAAGTCACCTTTGTGCTCCTATTCAGTCACTGCCTAGCTCCATGAATAACCACTATTCTGACTTCTTTTTTTTTTTTTTTTAAGATTTTATTTATTTATTTGACAGATAGAGACAGCCAGCGAGAGAGGGAACACAAGCAGGGGTAGTGGGAGAGGAAGAAGCAGGCTCATAGCGGAGGAGCCTGATGTGGGGCTCGATCCCATAACTCCGGGATCACGCCCTGAGCCGAAGGCAGACGCCCAACCGCTATGCCACCCAGGCGCCCCCACTATTCTGACTTCTAATAGCACAGATTAGTTTTGCCTGTTTTTTTATAAAAATGAAATCATATAGTATTTGTATTTGGTACTATAATTTTAATCTTAGTCTGGTAAGTAAAAATAATCTCATTGCTATTTTAACTTGTATTTATCTTTTTTTTTTTTTTAAGATTTTATTTATTTATTTGACAGAGAGAGAGACAGGGAGAGAGGGAACATGAGCAGGGGGAGTGGGAGAGGGAGAAGCAGGCTTCCCACTGAGCATGGAGCCTGATGTGGGGCTTGACCCCAGGACCCTGGGATCATGACCCGAGCCGAAGGCAGATGCTTAATGACTGAGCCACCCAGGCGCCCCATTAACTTCTATTCATCTTAATAACAACTGAGATTATCTTTGTGTGTATTTGAAAGCTTTTTTAAAAAATTAACAAGGCTCAAATATTAGCATATTTGGAACACAGAAAGGACTGAAAATAAAAATAAAGCAAACCCCCAAACTCTAGGATTACCATCATCTTGCGCCAATATTCCTAAAGCTAAGTTTCTCCATCAGCATCAAGTAGATTTCAAGTGTCCACATTCAACAAATAATTGAAGAGTTTCTAGACGTGGAAGATCATATTTTGACACAAATCTTTATATACACTAACCAGAGATGAGACTGAGCCTGAGGGTGAAGTTCAAGCCCTGCATGGTACTGGGACTTAGTACTCCATGGGAGATGGGAATTATAGATCTAGAACCAGTGCTTGAGGTTTGGGGCTAGGAGAAAGCAGAAAATGCCTATGAACAATTTCCTATTCATACTATCAGTTATAAACTACCTAGAAAAAACTTGTACAAGACCCAAGCAGAGGAAATTAGTCATACTTAGGAACACTATTTTTGGCCTAAGAAATTCCAGAAGCTGAGAGTAACAAGCATCATGTTTTCAAGAGATAATTATGTAATTTTCCTAATGGTTAAAAAAAAAAAAAGAAAGAAAAGGAAAGAAAGAAAAAAAATCGTGGTAGAAACAAATCAACCAGTTTAATAAAGAGAAAGTTGTATTGTTTGCATTTTGGAAAGTCAGTGTAATTATTATGAAAGTAAATGCAACTTAAGGTAGAATAATTTCTAAATGTGAGCAGTTAGAATAAATAAAATCAAAAAGTAAAGCTAGGCTTGGTTATCATACTATATCTGCAGTATGAAGAAATGCAAATCAGCATAGTAAAGACTTAGAAATCCTGCAGTGCAGAAACCTATTTAATTTTGTATAACCTTGTGTTTCCTGCTGCTTCTGTGATCATTAGAAATCTATTAATATCTTCTGGGACACTAGAAGTCTGCAGAACATAATTTGGAACACACTATATGTATTTAAACACCACTAATTCAGATACATAGGGTGCAAAAGTATGAGTGATATGCCAAAGTATTATTTTTAGACTCTTAGTAAGAACTGTCACTAAAGAGTGAATGATAACCTAAAATAGTAGCTGTTAGAACTTTAAAGGACCTGAGTATCATGGTTTTAAAAACTGTTCTTTATCAGATGTTTTCAAATATTTTCATCCAGAGTGCCTGGGTGGCTCAGTTGATTAAGCATCTGCCTTCAGCTCAGGTCATGATCCCAGGGGCCTGGGACTGAGCCCCAACATCGGCCTCCCTGCTCAGCAGGGATTCTGCTTCTCTCTCCCTCTGCTCCCCCCCCCCGCCCCCGCCGCTTGTGTGTGTGTGTGTGTGTGTGTGTGTGTGTGTGTGCGCACGCGCGCACGCTCTCTCTTGCTTTCACTCTCAAATAAATAAAATCTTTGAAAAAGCCAAATATTTGCATCCAGTCTGTGGCTTATCTTTTCGTGTTTTTTTTTTTTTAATTTAAGACATGCAGTTAATTCTTATATCTGTTACAATTTTTTTTTTAATTTCTATTTTTTTGAGAGAGAGCAGAGGGGAGGGGGCAAGGGATGTGGAGGTGGGAGGGCAGAGAAAGAGAATTTTTTTATTTAAGATTTTATTTATTTATTTGAGAGAGAGCACAAGCAAGGGCAGGCAGAGGGAGAAGCAGGCCCCCCTCTGAGAAAAGAACCGGATTTGGGACTCAGTCCCAGGACCCCGAGACCATGACCCCAGCCAAAGGCAGACACTTGACCAACCAAGCCACCCTGGTGTCCCGAGAGAGAATCTCAAGCAGACTTCCTGGTCAGCATGGAGCCTGATGCAGGGCTCCATCTCATGACCTGAGATTGTGACCTGAGCCGAAATCAAGAGTTGGAGTCTTAATCAACTAAGTTACCCACGCGCCCCTGCAGAATTTTTTAAATGCAATTTTACATACATAGTTTGATACTTTTGCTTTTGGTACTTGGGCTCATAATTTAGATCTAGTTTTACAGCATGCTTTTCTTTTTTCCCCCACTGTTTATTATCATAGTATTTTCCCATTAGTACAGTTAATTGTTTTGAATAGTTGCATAGTATTCTACCAAAGAACGTACTACAATTTATTTAGTTTTTCTTCTTTTGGTGGACAGTTGTTTCCAGTTTGTTTCTATTGTAAATAATGCCGGAAGGTTTATTTTAAAATTCAGCTTGAACTTTCAATTCCTGCAAATTTATTAAAAGGTTTTATAATAGAAGCATTTCATCTTTATAGATCTTGAGGCACACTTAAAACAAAATTTTTGATATATCAGTTCTTGCTTTTCTTGTTCAAATACTTCGTAGAAACATTAGGGTGAAGTTTTAATGTAAACAAGTATTTAAAAAATTTTTCTATTTTATTTAATTTTTTAAAAGATTTTATTTATTTATTTGACAGAGAGAGAGAGAGTGCAAGCAGAGGGAGCGGTAGGCAGAGGAAAAGGGAGGAGCAGGCTCCCTGTGAGCAGGGAGCCTGATGTGGGGCTTGATCCCAGGACCCTGGGATCATGACCTGGGCTGAAAGCAGACACTTAATCAACTGAGCCACCCAGGCACCCCTAAATTTTTTTTTAAATAACTTCCCATCTTCTACCATAACCCTGCTTCCCTCTTGGCTCAAACAGTTGTAAATGGAATGTTTGGAAAGTTCTGATTCTACTAATGATTTCTCTTAATTCCTCAACTTATATGACTTATTTAACTTCTCTTCCACCACTTTCTTTTTCAGAAGTCTGTGAAAAATCTGTTTCTCTGAAATAAGATTATAAAACCACCTAAATAGTTATTTAGATTTGTGAAAGACCATTTCCATGGCATCCCATTTGTTGATTTTTTTTTTCAAAATTAGATGGTATAAATTTAAGGGGGAACTGCATGTTTCTTTTTTGTTTTTTGGATTCCATTAATGCTATTTCATTTTTCCATGACAGATTCAAAAGCTTTGTGACAGAGTGGCTTCATCTACTTTACTAGACGATCGAAGAAATGCTGTGCGTGCTCTCAAATCATTATCTAAGGTCAGTAATGCTTTATCACTTACTAAGTTTATTAAGCTAGACATTAATTACTTTAACAACATTTTTCTTTTATGCAGAAATACCGCTTGGAAGTGGGTATACAAGCTATGGAACATCTTATCCATGTATTACAAACAGATCGGTAAGTCTCTTTTTAATGATTTTTCTCCCTAATTTTTCTTGCAATTTTAATTAATTTGTTTTAGAGTCACTGTTCTGGAAATGATTAACTTATTAAGTTTATTAAGTTTTTATTGTCAGTTGTTTCAATAAATACTGGACACAGGGTGCAAACCACTGTGCTAAGCATTAAGACAGACATAATCTCAGGGGTTGAAATCTTTCCATTATATAAAAATGAAGTGAAGTGACTTCTCATTAAAAACTGAAGATTTGGGGTTTGAATTGGGCAATTGGATGTTTTGATGTTCACGTAGATGTACTGTAATATACTATTCTATAATATAATATGCATATTATTGTATGTCGGTTATCCAGACTTGCTTTTTTGGAGAAATAAACTGGACTAATAGAGTGAAGTGTTAAATCTGAGCATGTCCTAAGACAAAGGTCACTCAGCCTATTTTTATCTCTTTCAGTTTCTCTTTAAGAGATTTTATCTGTGTCTTTTTTTTTTTTTTTAAGATGTATTTATTTATTTCACAGAGTGAGCACACATGCGGGAGGGAGGGGCAGAGGGAGAAGGAGGCAGATTCTCAAGCAGACTTCATGCTCAGCCCAGAGCCCGATGCAGGGCTCTGTCTCAGGATCCCAAGGTCACCACCTGAGCCAAAACCAAGAGTCAGGCGCTTAACTGACCATGCCACCCAGATGTCCTGCATCTTTGGTTTTAATTAACAACTGTGCATGGATAGCTTTCAAAAATCTTACCTCTGATTAAATATATATTACAACCTTTAACTGCTCAATGGATATTTCTACCATATCAAGATTTCTCAAAGATATCTCGAATTCAGAATGTTCAAGAGTTAATTTATGTCGTTTTCCTGCTCCTAACTCCTTCATCCCACCATCTCCTTCAACTGCCTTTTGACCCAAGTCCAACCTAGTTGGTAGCGCCTTTCCATTCAAGCAAGAAACTATAGGATTCGTGCTGAACTTACCCTCTCCTTAACCCATTATGCTCATCTAGACCAAAAACCAGCTGGAATCCATGAATTTCTCCCAATTTCCTTTCCTTGTTAATCTTTAGTTCTGGCTTAGTATCAGTGACTGAAACCATTTTCAGAGCCACTGTATTAATTATCTTTATTATTATTATTACTTTCGCTGTATAACAAATTATTTCAAAACTTCATAGCTTGAAATAATATTTATTTATTACCTCACACTTCCTGTAGATCAGAAATTCAGCAGTGACTTAGCTAGGTGGTTCTGGCTCAGTCTCTCATGAAGTTGCAGTCAAGATTTCAGCCAGGACTGCAGTCGTCTAAAGGCTCGATTGAGAAGATCTGTTTCCAAAATGGCTCACTGACCTCGCTGATGGCAGGAGGCTTCATTACCTTACCGTGTTGCTCTACTAGGCTGCTTGAACATCCTTATGATATGGTAACTGGCTTCTCCCAGAACAAGCAATCCTAGAGACAGCAAAGAGAAAGCCACAAGGTCTTTTAGGACTTAGGCTCACAAGTCACATACCAGCAATTCTACCACATTCTGTTTATTAGAAGCAAGTTAATAAATACAGCATACACCTAAGTGGAGGAGAATAGGTTCCATCCCTTGAAGGGATCTGTATCAAAGAGTTTTTGAACATAGTTTAAAACCACCACTACCTCCAAAGTGTATTCTTTGCCCCTGATCTTTTTGTCCCTCCATTCAGGCTGTGCGTTATAAGTCTGATGTATAAATCTTTTTTTAGTTAATGCATTTCAGCAGCTCAGTGCAATGTGAAGTCTAAGTTCTTTTTTTGTTTTAAGATTTTATTTGTTTGAGAGAAACAGAGAGAGCACAGCCGGGGGAGGGGCAGAGGGAGAGGGAGAAGCATACTACCTGCTGAGCAGGGAGCCCAGCTCAGGACTCAATCCCAGGACCCTAGGATCAGACCCTGGGATCATGACCTGAGCCCAAGACAGACGCCCCACTGATTGAGGCACCCAGACACCCCTGAAGTCTTAAGTTCTTAAAGCAAAGCATATAAGCTTTTTTTTAAAGGTCTTGCCTGTCTAACCTCAGAGTCTCTTTTTCAGTTATATTTCAGCAATGCCCAACTGCTTGTTCATACCAATTAGGACCTTTCCTCTTAGACAGTACAACCCACATTGTCTACCTTTTCAAAACCAAATAATTCTAATGTATTTAAATAAATGCATTGGATGTGTTAGGATTATCTGTTTTATTGACATCATAGTAAATAACTGTGGTAGGCAGAATAATAGCCCCCCAAGGATGTTCAAATCCTTATTACCACAACCTATGAATGTTACCTTAGAGGGCAAAAGGGACTTTGCAGATGTGATTAAGGACTTTGAGATGGAGAGATTATCCTACATTATCCCGGTGGGCCCAGTGTAATCCCAAGGTTTCTTAAAAGTGGAACAGGAATGCAAAAGAGGAGGTCAGAATGAGGTGATATGAAAGATTTCGACCTGTCATTGCTGGCTTCAAAGATGGAGGAAGGGGGCCTCTAGAGAACTGCAAAAGGCACAGAAACAGATTTTCCCCTAGAGCCTATAGAAAGGAAGGGAGCCCTGCTGAGACCTTGATTTTGGTGCAGGGAGACCCATTTCGGACTTCTGACTTCCAGAACTTTAAGATCATATATTTGTATTGTTGAAGCCGCTAAGCTTGTGGTAATCTGTTATAGCATCAGTTGAAAACAATTACAGTAAACTAAAGTTAGTCATCTGCTTTACGTAATATTCCAGGTTAGAGAAAATGGACCCTAGATCAAAGAACTTCAGTGCGATGATGATACGTACATATAATCTATAATGTTTCTTTTTTATTCCATGTACAGCTTTTCTCACTGAGTCTTAGGAAGTTAGTAATGAAATGACTAACATCTCAGTATGGAAAATGGAACGCTTACCTGTTATGTAAAGTGACCTTAATTGTCACTTTAAGTGCACAGCTGAAAATGAATGTGTAGATATTAGATATTCTTTTTTTTAAATATTTAATTTATTTATTAGAGAGAAAGAGAACACAGAGGGAGAGGGAGAAGCAGGCTCCCCGCTGAGCAGAGAGCCTAATGCGGAACTCGATCCCAGGACCGCGGGATCATGACCTGAGCCAAAGGCAGACGCTTAACCAACCGAGCCACCCAGGCGTCCGGGTAGATAAATTTTGAAAGCATGATGGATGGTGATGGCATGTAGCGTGGAAAGTAAGAGTGAGACACAGGACACAAAGATTCAGTGAATATGAAGAAGTGATTAGGAGTGATAAAGCAAAGATGATGGACAAAGTGGATCACAACCAGATGTAAATCTCGAAGTAGGCTTTAAAAATAATTATTTATAAAAAATACTGTTTGTCATTTTGTTTTTGAGAAATTTTGAGGAACATCTTTTAAGAGAGTATTAAGGAACTGGGAATAGAAAGAAATTTCTATTATATATTTATTTATATATATATAATTTCTATATTATATAGATAAAGAGAATCTATGAAAATCCAGAACACCAGATGCAGTGGTGAAAAACTGAATGCTTTCCATGTAAGATCAGGTACAAGATCACAGTGTTCCCTCTAGCCACCTCTATCCAACACTGAAATGGATGTTCTAGCTAAAGCAATTGGGCAAGGAAACAAAATAAAAGGTATACAGATTGGAAAGGAAGAAGTAAAATTACACATACTCTCAGATGATATGATCTTGTATATAGAAAATCCTTAGGAAAAAACAATCAGAACTAATAAATTCAGCAAAGTTGAAGGTTACAAGCTCAGTATAAAAAACCAATTATATTTCGATACACTAGCAATGAACAATCAGTTAACAGAATTAAGAAAACAATTCCATTTAAGTAACATAAAAATTAAAATACTTTGGAATAAATTTTACTAAAAAAGTACAAGAATTGTACACTGGAAACCGCAACACATTATTGAAAGAAATTACCCGAGACTCAAAGAAATGAAAAGACATTCTGTGTTCATGACCAGAAAGAAGGAATATTATTAAGATGGTAGTGTATCCCAACTTGATTTACAGATTCATACAATCACTATAAAAATCCTAGTTGCCATTTTTGCCGAAATTAACAAGCTGATTGTCAAATTTGTGTGGGAATGCATAGGATCCAGAATAGATCCCAAACTACCTTGAAAAAGAACAAAGTCGAAGGGCTCATATTTCCTGGTTTTAAATACTTAGCACAAAATGATAGTAAACAAGACTTTGTGGCACTGGCATAAGGACAGATATATAGATCAACAAAATAAAAAGGCTAGAAAGCCTAACATACATTTGAACTGATTTTTGGCAAGGATGAAAAGACCATTCAATGGAAAAAATTTCTTCAACAAATAGTGCTGGGACAACTAAGTATTCACTTCACACCATACACAAAAATTAGGTCAAAAGGGATAAACCCTAATTGTAAGCGCTAAAGCTATAAAGCCCTTAGGAGAAACACAGGCATAAATCGTCAAAACCTTGGCTTAGGTAATGGTTACTTATATAGGACACTAAAAGCGTAAGCAAGAAAAGACAAAACAGATAAACTGGACTTTGTCAAAATGAAAAACTTTTATCCTTCAAAGGACCCTATCAAGAAAGTAAAAAGACAACCCAAAGAATGGGAGAGAGTATATGCAAATCATATATCTGATAAGGGACTTATGTCCAGAATACATATACAATTCAACAATGAAAAGATAAGTAATCCAATTAGAAACAGGCAAATGGGTGCCTGGGTGACTCAGTCCGTTGAGCGTCTGCCTTTGGCTCGGGTCATGGTCCTGGGATTGGGCCCTGCGTCAGGCTGCCTGCTTGCAGGGAGCCTGCCTCTCCCTCTCCTCCCCGCTTGTGCTCTCTCTCTTTCTCTCTCAAATAAATAAATAAATAAATAAAATCTTAAAAAAAACAAAAACAAAAACAGGCAAAAGATTTGAATACAAATTTCTCCAAAAAAAGTATACAAATGGTCAATAAGCACATGAAAAGATGTTCAAAATAGTCATTAAGGAAACACAAATCAAAACCAAGTGAGACACCAAGTTGCACTCACGAGGATGGCTGTTAAGGGAAAAAAAGAGGACAATAACAAATATTGCTGAGGAGAAACTACCTTCAAACACTGCGGGTGGGAATATAAAATGGTATAGCCTCTGGAAATTTAGCAGTTCCTCAAAAAGTTAAACATGGAGTTACCACATGACCTGACGGTTTCATTCTTATGTATAAAAAATGTTCACACAAAAACTAATACATGAAAATTCATAGCAGCTTTATTCATAATAGCCAATAAGTGAAAATAGCCCCAATGTCCATCAGCTGACAAATGGGTAACAAAAGGAGGTATATCCCTTCAATGGACTATTGAGCCACAAAGGATGAAATGCTAATACATGTTACAACATGGATGAACCCTGAAATACTGTTCTAAGTGAAAGAAGCCAGACACAAAAGCCACATACTACATGATTCCATTTATATGAAGTGTTCCAAATAGTCAGACCTATAGACACAGGGGCGCCTGGGTGGCTTAGGCGGTTAAGTGGCTCAGGTCATAATCTCAGAGTTGTGAAATCAAGCCCTGCGTTGGGCTTGTGCTGCGCATAGAGCCTGCTTAAGATTCTCTCTCTTCTCTCTCTCCCTGTGCCCCTCCCCCTCCAAAAAAACCTCCCAAAATCTGTAGACACAGAGAGTAGATTAGTGCTTGCCAGGCACTGGGGGGAGGAGGGTATAGGGAATGATAACTAATGGATACAGGATTTCTTTTGATGTGATGAAAATGTTCTAGATTTTGGGGCGCCTGGCTGGCTCAGTCAGTGGAGCTTGCAACTCTTGATCTCAGGGTTGTGAGTTCAAGCCCTATGTTGGGTGTAGAGATGGCTTAAAAATAAAAGCTTTAGGGACACCTGGGTGGCTCAGTCAGTTAAGTGTCTGCCTTTGGGCCAGGACATGATCCCAGGATGCTGGGATCAAGTCTCACATTGGGCTTCTTGCTCAGCGGGGAGACTGCTTCTCCCTCTGCCTGCAGCTCTCCCTGCTTATGCGCACTCTCTTTCTGTCTGACAAATAAATAAAATCTTTTAAAAATATTAAAAAATTAAAGCTTTAAAAAAAAAGCAAAAAGAAAATGTTCTGGATTTACGTAGTGGTGATGGTTGCACAACTCTGTGAATATACTAAAGCCACTGAAATGTATACTTTAAAAGGGTGAACTTTATGGAATACAAATTATATCTCAGTTTTTAAAATGACTATCTAGGTGTCATGTTTTGGAAACAGAAATTAGACAACTTTCAGGCTCTGAGTGTAGGTCTTAAGAAAATGAGCAGTCTCTCCTCAATATGACTATAAAAGAAGCAGACCCACAGACAGATGGAGAGTTTCAGGCTATGTCAAGATAGGGAACAGAGGGGTGCGTGGGTGGCTTAGTCGTTTAAGCGTCTGCCTTCGGCTCAGGGCGTGATCCCGGCGTTCTGGGATCGAGCCCCACATCAGGCTCCTCCGTTGGGAGTCTGCTTCTTCCTCTCCCACTCCCCCTACTTGTGTTCCCTCTCTCGCTGGCTGTCTCTCTCTCTCTGTTAAATAAATAAATAAAATCTTTAAAAAAAAAGAAAAAGAAAAGAAAGGGAACAGAGCTCTTTGTGATGCAGCCAAGAATGAAGGGGATTCAGTAGAAGCATTCTGAGAGTGTTAGTTGGAAAGGACAGGAGAGGAAGCATGAAACAGTAAGGAAGAGGGGCGCCTGGCTGGCTCAGTCTGTAGAGCATGCGACTCTTGATCTCTGGGGTCATGAGTTCGAGCCCAAGGTAGGGCAAAGAGTTTACTTAACAACAACAACAAAGCAAACAAACACTAATGAAGATGAGACATGGAAGGAGATGGCTACAGAATACAGACCTTTCTTTGCATTCCTTGAAGTTAAAAAAAAAATAACTCAGAACACTTTGAAAACAGAAAGCAATAAATATCAGAGGCAGGGGCGCCTGGGTGGTGCAGTCATTAAGCGTCTGCCTTCGGCTCAGGGCGTGATCCCGGTGTTCTGGGATCGAGCCCCACATCAGGCTCCTCCACTAGGAGCCTGCTGCTTCCTTTCCCATTCCCCCTGCTTGTGTTCCCTCTCTCGCTGGCTGTCTCTGTCAAATTAATAAATAAAGTCTTTAAAAAAAATATATCAGAGGCAAATGGAAAGGGAATTTAATTTAGCACAAGAAAGGGAATGAAACACAAGAAGGCTTATAGAAGCTTAGCTTTGTTGTCTAAGAGGCACGATAAAATACCAAGCAGCCCTTATGTGATACAATTATAAGTTCATACATTCACCGGCTAATGGTACACCCTACTTCCAAGCATGGTGCCTGGCACATAGTAAATGTGCAGTAAATGTTTTTAAAAATCTATTTCTTAACGTTTATATCAAGAATACCTAGGGCCACCTGCATGGCTCAATCGGTTAAGCATCTGCCTTCAGCTCAGGTCATGATCTCAGGGTCCTGGGATCGAGCCCTGCATCCGGCTCCCTGCTTGGTGGAAAGCCTGTTTCTCCCTCTGCCCCTCTCCCTACTTGTGCTCTCTCTCTCTCTTTCTCCTTCTATCTCTCAAATAAATAAATTAAATCTTAAAAAAAAAAAAACCAAAATTTGTCTGTCAACAACTATAATCTCATAACTCCCTGATTTTATAAATAGTATTATTTTTACCATAAGTTTTTTGTTTTGTTTGTGTGTTTGTTTGTTTCTAGAAAATAAAGTATAGAGCAGGGAAACAAATTCTAGTAGTCCAACCAGGGATAACACTGTTAAATATATATGTATATTATATTTAATATATTATATTATATATATAAATATCATAAAACATTTATACAAACATAAACACCCATAAAATTACCTGGGTTATACTAACTTTGCTGGTTTTAAAGTTGAATTTACTTTAAAAAATTTATAAGTTGTTTTTAAAAAATGTATATAGACACACAGGAATGTAGATGTATTTTTTGCTAAATGGGGTCATTCTGTACATTAATTTTTATATTTAACTATTTTCTACTGGCATTTTATCAAGGGTGTTTTAATTACCATGTCATTAAACATTCTTTAAAAATACTGTTTTTCATTGCTGCTATACTTTTTTTTAATATTACCCATTTAGGTTGCTTCTAATCTTCCACTATTATAAGTAACCTTTATACATTCTTTAAGTTGCTACTCTGCTACTTTCTTAGCATAGATTTTAAATTAATATTTTATACTGTCTTCCTAAATAACTGTCTAAAAATGGTCATAACAGTTTACACTCTAACTAACAGTGTGTAAGTGTAATAATTTCTTTTTTCCAGTTCGGATTCTGAAATAATAGGTTATGCTTTGGACACACTATATAATATAATATCTAATGATGAAGAAGAAGAAGTAGGTAAGTTTCTTTTATTATGTTTTTTTTTTTCCTTCTATTGTGTTTCTCTACATAAAATAGCATATGCTGTATATCCTGGAGTTGTGCCAATTTTGCTGGTTTTAAAGTTGAATTTATTTTATAAATTTATTTATAAGGGTTTTTTCTTTTTTAACCAATAAAGGAAAGACCTATGCTTAGTCCCAGAAAAGTATATTTAAAATGATTACTTTGTATGTTATTTAGAGATGGAATTAGAGTCTTCTTTTTTATAAAATACTTTTTTTTTTTTTTCTTTTTTTTTTTTTTTCTTTAAGAGTCGGATGCTTACAGAGCACCTAGGTGATTCAGTTGGTTAAGCATCCAACTCTTGATCTCATCTCAGGTCTTGATCTCAGGGTCATGAATTCAAGCCCTGCATGAGGCTCCACACTGGACATTGAGCCTACTTGGGGGAAAAAAAAAAAAAAGATGCTTAATCAACTGAACCACCCAGGCACCCCTTTTTTATAAAACATATACATATATATACACACACACACACACACACACACACACATATATATTATTTTATTTTTATTTTTAGATTTTATTTATTTATTTGAGTGAGAGAGTGACAGAGCACGAGCAGGCAGAGGGGCAGAGGGAGAGGGAGAAGCAGACTCCCCGCTGAGCAGGGAGCCCGATGTGGGGCTCGATCCCAGGACATGAGCTGAAGGCAGACGCTTAACTGACTGAGCCACCCAGGTGCCCCTGTAGAATATTTTGCCCTTTTTGTATTTGGATTTAGTTAGACAGTATGAATATTAGTAATTTCAGGTTAAATAAATCATTTTTGGCTATTAAAAAACAAACTTTTATTTATGTGTTATTGTCTGGTGAGCAATATGAAATTAGAGGGGTTTTTCCTAATAAATACTTAAACTTTTAACGTAGGACTTTCGTTAGTTTATAAAGAGCAACAACTTATTAAATTTAGAAAATTTCTTTACGTTAGTCTGGTGTGAAATGATACAAATCAGTTTAAAATTCACACACTGCTTTGGTACATCTTTCTTTTCCTATTTTAGTTTCATATTACTTGCATATTTAAAATAAGGTAGTCTGTCATCTTACTATATTGTCGGTATGTGAAATACTTAACTACAAGTCTATATACATTTCTTTCTATATATTGTAAAAACGTATTCCTTGAGTAAGATTTGACAATGCTATTGAAGAATGCATTCTTTACATCACATTGGCTGTTGAAGGACATAGTGGGTGTTTCATTATTCTAGGCAACCAGAAAGGTGGGCATATTTGTGTATTTTAGAATTTTAATTTAGATTATAAGATTTTTCGAAATTCTAAGTAGATAAAATTATAAAGAAATGTAGATAATCATAAGTTTGTATATATTTATTATGATAAAAACAGAGCAGAAATATATATAGGTATTAACTTCACAAAATACCAGTAATAGGAACATTTGAAACTGGGTCATGTCGAATGGTCACAGTTTCTTGGACTTAAATATTCTTTTTCTTAAATTTGTATTTCTCTGTGGTATCTGGCTAACAGCTTAACTTTATTAATTTCTCAGGGGTAAGAAAATCTTTTTCTTTTTTTTTAAAGATTTTATTTATTTATTTGAGAGAGAAGAAAGCACAAGCCGGGGAGGGCAGAGAGAAAGAGGGAGAAGCAGACTCCCTGTTGAGCAGGGAGCCTGACATGGGCTCAATCCCAGGACCCCAGGATCATGACCTGAGTGAAAGGCAGACGTTTAACTGACTGAGCCACCGAGGCGCCCTGAAAAAATCTGTAGTAAACATGTTTGGTACCCATGGCTGTCAGTCACCAGACAACACTTAAATACAATGCACACAAGAACATGCTCTGAAGAAAAAGACACTTCTCTTCCTAGTTATTTCTCAGATGAGAAAATCAGGTGCAACACACTTGTTAGAACACATTACAATAAAAGACATTTTCTTTCTTTTTTTGTTTTTTTAGTTTCAGATAGAATTTAGCTCTTTTTCTAGTCTGCAACAGATAATTTTTGTATTTTAAAAAATCATGGAGGAGCAATATTTTTAGTTAGGTGGTTTTCCTTCATTATAAATTTATAATATAATCATGTTTAGAGTCCAGTTTTTTGTCTCTATGTATTTGGGCACTTTGTTTTAAATTCAGCATCCAAAAATGAATCTTTGGATAAAACAAGATAAACAGTTCCTTCAGGAAACAGCAGTAGAGTCACTTTTTCTAGGGAACATTAAGATAGGAACTTAAACTTTGTTCTGAAAATTTACTTATCCTGAAGGACCAGTTTTAAAAAAATGTGGATATTGAGAAATATGCTCTTCAGTTCTGTTACTGATACTTTTTCTCTGTTCCTTCATCAAAAGGTAATTCTTAGCTGATATAATGAACTCCATTTTAGAGTTCTTTATCTTGGGGATATTTACAGTCCTTTAATGATAAATCCTGAATATATAGTATATGCTTGCTATATCTCTTTTAGGCTATCTCAGATTTTGAATAAAATGAATGAGCCTTTTCTTCCAAGAGATTATGTTACTTATTTGACATTTTTAAGCTCTTGTTTTATTGTGAATACTACTACATAGAAACTGTTTTCTTCATCACCTACTTTTTATTTATATATTTTTGTCTACCTTTTCAGATGATGTTGAAGGTAAAAGATTGCATTTACATATGCATGATGCTTTTAGGCATAATTTCTGGTAATATAAAAGGACACTGTCAAGTGATGTTTCTTCTGGCTGGTAAAAAATGTTGAGATTTGTTTCACTATATTAGAATTCCCTAATTAAAGGGAAATATTTGATAATTTTATATTGCTATTTATTTTTTCTATGTCTACTAAGTCTATTCATTGTCCAGAACATAGAATATATTCTAGTACATCTTTTAACAACATTAAAGCTTTTTCTCTGGCAGGATAGTCTATTCAAATTACTTTTTGTGTACTTCTTGAAGAAAACTTTTGAGGCAGTTTATTTAAAAATAAAAATTTTTGAATATGTATACATACATATGTATACATATAAATTTCACATATATTCAACAAGAACTGGAAGGTATTCTAGTTTAGAGAATACTTATATGTTGATATTGTCCCTTTAAAATAATGCATGCACAATAATGTCTGGTTAGTGACACTTTTTATATTAATTCATAGAACTCACCAACATTGTCCTTCTTTTTTCTGGTGGCTTGTTTCCAGTTCCATTTATTTTTAACATTAGTATTTCTTTTCCTCATAATTAAAGTAACCAAGTTTTATTTTGTTTTGCCATTTTTCCTGCGATCCTTAATTTTTTAAAAATGAGGAGGGGAGTATTCTTATCTAAAGTAGGTTTAAAATGTTGCATAACAAAATAAACTATACTTAACAAAAAACTAACTTATCGAAGTGTGTAGCCTTAACCTTTGTGATGTTTGAATCCCTTGTTTGAAAGCAGAAAATACCAAAGCATGATGCCTTTACTCTTGTAAAAATAAGCTGGTTTCCTTGCTGGGTAATAGAGATTAGTCATAGTTGTTTTTATTATTGTTTCCTCATTTTTGTGTAGAGCTGTAAAATTTACAGTGCTTTCATGTCCGTTGTCTTATTTGAGCCTCATAGCAGCCTGTGAGGTATGTGGTATTTTTCTCTTTTCTAAAGATGAGAAAAAATAATTAATTAATTAAAGATGAGAAAATAGAAGCCCAGAGATCATGTAACTTACATAATATCATCTAGTGAGTAGGATAACAGTATTTTTTAAAAAGATTTACTTCTTTATTTATTTATTTTAGAGAGAGAGAGAGAGAACATGAGCAGTAGGGAGGGAGAGGGAGAATCTCAAGCAGACTCTGTGCTGAGTGCAGAGGCTGACACAGGGCTTGATTTCACAACCTTGAGATCACAGCCTGACTTCAAACCAAGAGTCGGATGCTTAACCAAAGGTGCCACCCAGGCTCCCCAATAGTATTTTTTAATATACTTTTTTTCCTAAGTATCCCATAGATTTCTTTTTGTTTGTTTGGTTTGGTTTGGTATTTTTGTTTGAAGTTTTTATTTAAATTCTGGTGTGTTAAGTAGATTTCTGATTTAGTAAATTGTGGCCATTTTTCTGACTAGATTATCTTTAGTAAATCTTGTAATTTAGGATTTAGACATATTAAAAATTAAAAACATTAAAATTATATTAAATTATATTAAACTATATTAAAAAATACAGATGTGCCTGTTTAATGGAGCACAGTGTAGAAGTTTACTTGATATTTTTTTACTATGAGTTAGGACTACTTTTACTAGAATATCTTTCTGTAAAGCAGTTTTGTCCTCTGTAATACAGGTTATGAACTTTATATGGAATGGAATTCCAAAGAGAAGGTCCAGAAATATTTTTTGTTTTTATGTGTTTTTTTTGAGAGAGAAAGAGAGCACGTGAGAGCGTGTGTGCGAGTGGAGGAGAGGGCGGAGAGGCAAAGGGGAAGAGAGAATCTTAAGCAGGCTCCAGGCCCAGCACAGAGCCTACCTTGGAGCCCACCGCCAGGCTCAAACTCAGAACCCTGAGATTATAACCTGAGGCAAAATCAAGAGTCGGTCTTGACCGACTGAACCACCCAGGCATCCCCGAGAAATGTTTTTGAATATTGTTTATACCACTGGAGAAATTAAAACTGTAAATAAACATTTGAAAATAAAAATATATATACATATTTTGTTAAAAGTCAGTCATGTAAATAGGCCTAAAATGTTTCCAGAGTATATAGTAAGGACTTTAAAAAAGCAATCTTTAATTTGATATAACATTCTTAGACTTATTTTCACTATAGTAACAAAGGACCATTTAGTTCTTACATTTTCATTTATCTTACTCTAAAGGGTCATTTATTTTTACAGGCTATATAAGTATAACATATAGTATATAATGTATACAATGTAGAAAAAATAGACTTAGCTCTAGGAATTTTAAAATAAGTATATTGGGTAAGAGAGGATGGTTTACTTGTCTTATACCTTTGCTTACATGTAAAATAAATACGATTTCTCATGAGTTTAATTTTGGTTTATTGCTTTTAGATATAATTAGTGTAGTAGTTGGCTTATGTAAACTACTTATATATAAACTACTATCAATAGTTTAATTTACTGCTATATCAAAATAGTTTTGTATGTTTAATTGCTTAGCTAATTTTTTGCAAGGCTCTACATTAAAGTTCGGAAGTGCTGTGTTATGACTATAACTTAAAGGAAGTGGAATTTATCTCACACTTTTTTTTAAATCAACAATATTAAAACAGAAGAAACCATAGATCCTTGGAACAGAATCATATTTTACTAGTTCAATTCAAAACATAAATCTTAATTATATATTGTTAAGCTACAGTACTTTATACAGTATAGCTACAGAACAAATCAAATGTATTAACTCTTATTCTTGCCAAGTTATTAGCTTGTGCTCAATGCAGACATTGAATTAAACTTTTTCTTGGGTTAAATCTGCATTCCTTAAAGTGTAGCACAAAAGTCCCAGAGTCCTCTGTATTAAAAGGGCCCATAGTTAAATAAACATAACATACCATATTCCCCTCTGAAGCATCACAGAATTTACATTAGTACAATAAGTGCTGAGAATTCTGCAGTAAAGAAACCTATTCAACTTTGTTTAATCCAGATACATTTGGGCAAAGGCGCTTGCTTTCATCAGGTACTTACTAACATGCCACACTGTCCTGCATTTTGAGAAATACCCATAGATTAGTTATTTGCATTTATCCACATAAAAACGTTTCAGCATTTTAAAAAAACGTTTCATAGGAAGAATTCATTAAGTCTGTATATGTTTTTTTCCCTTCCTTTTTAGATTAGTTTTAATATTCTCCCAAATGTCAGTGACTTTTATTTTGAGCTTTTCTCTAGAGGTCACAATCTTTTGGCCCAAGGGCATTGTCTGCCTTATAAGCAAGGTTGTTTGACCCACTTAATATTAAAATAAATAAGTTGCCGGTATTACAAATTGGGAGCATTCACATGAGATTTTGGATTTTATATTTTTGTTTTTAAAAAATCTGAGGACTGACAACGCTGGGCCTGCATTCGCACTTGGCAGTCAGTTGGTGCTTCCCCTAGGCAGGGCATATACTCTCCAGCCTTCCTGTTGTCTTACACCCAGCCTGCTTCACTCCCATATATTACTGTCTTGAGTTTTATATTACTAGTTGAGTTTTTACTCTCCACCATATTCGCACCACTGAAATAAAAACAAGATTCGGATTTCTTCTCCCTCACAACAGCTTTCTTTTTTGTTTTCTTTTTTTTTTTTTAAGATTTGATTTTATGTATTTATTTGAGAGGGAGAGCACACATGCATGTGAGAGAGTACAAGTTGCGGGGGGTGAGGGTGGACAAAAGGGGAGGGAGAGGTAGAAAATCCCAAGCCTGAGGCAGGGCTCCATCCTAAGGCCCCAAGATCATGACCTGAGCCGAAATCAAGATACGCATAACCCACTGAGCCACCCAGGTGCCCCAGGACAGCTTTCTTGAAGTATAATTGAAATATAATGATTGCACATATATAAATGTACAATATGATGAGTTTCGACATGTATAAACCAATGAAACCATCACCACCACCACCAAAATAATGAACATATCTGAAAGTTCCTTTGTGCTCGTTTGTAATCAGTCCCTCCTCCTAGCCCCCATTTATTCACACATCTGCTTTTATCACTGTGGATTACTTTGCATTTTTCTAGAATTTTTTATAAATGAGATCATACAGTATATACTTTCTTCTTGGTTTTTTTTGGGGGGGGGTCTATCTTCTTTCCCACAACAATTATTTTGATTTTCATCCATGTTTATATCAATATTTCATTTTTTAAAAATTGTTGAGTAGTATTCTGTTTTATAAATATATAGCAGTTTGTTAGTTCATTGCCCCCTTGGTGGGCATTTGGGTTGTTTCTAGTTTTTAGCTGTTACATGTAAAGCTATTGTAAACATTCATATACAAGTCTTTGT